>NW_017729032.1:256914953-256927068 GCF_001723915.1 Gavialis gangeticus | reverse complement strand
TACGCCACAGTCCCCCAGCTTCCTAATGAGAATGGGGTGAGAGACAGTGTCAAAAGCCTTCCTGAAGTCTAGGAAAACTATATCCACTGCCACCCCTGCATCCAATGATTTAGTGACCTGGTCGTAAAAGGCCACCAGGTTGGTCTGACAGGACCTGCCGCTGATGAACCCGTGCTGGTTGCCCCTGAGCATGCAGTTCCCTGCTGGCCCCTCCTGGATGTGTGCCAGAATAATATGTTGGAATGATTTAGAATACTTTGGAGGGGAGACCTTGATAACACGGGTGAGTGGGGGTGGGGGTCCAGTTGGTAAAGTTTGCATAGGATGCTTTTAAAAGTATTTTAAAATAGACTAACACTTCATGAGACCTTTATTTTTCTCTTTTCTATAGCTACCCCTCGTACTGTAGCTGTGGTTCCTAGATCCTCGACAGCAATTAATAATGCTGAGCATCAATCTAATTATAGACAAAGGCAACAAAGAACAAAGGAAAACATTTTGGAGCTACTGGTTCAATCATGCTAAATCAGATCTACAAGCACAGACTGAATGGCAGATGACATTAGGGACATCTTTGCTAGGCAGCTGAGGCAGG
Organism: Gavialis gangeticus; assembly: GCF_001723915.1. Lineage (NCBI taxonomy): Eukaryota > Metazoa > Chordata > Crocodylia > Gavialidae > Gavialis > Gavialis gangeticus. Next base: position 256,926,473 of record NW_017729032.1, on the reverse strand, counting down.
AGGAAGCCAATTCCAATAGTACTGAAAGCAGCACTAAGGAATTCTTAGAATTTGTTAAGAATTTCTAAAAGAATGCTGATTGTAGAGGGTGTAAGGAGACAAGGTTTAGACAGGAACTTTTCAGACTCCTTGATGATGACAACACTGAGAATAAGCCAGCCCAACCCATTGTGGATTTTGTTCAAAAAGACAGCCAATGCTTCTGTCCTCAAGAAGAGAGTGCCATTACACTTCAGGGATGAAGGGGAGGAGAATACAGACCGTCTCCCCCACCCTCCACCCCAAGGTGGAGAGGACACCAGGTTCTCATGCTTAAAGCATGAGTGTACCCAAAGCTGAGTGATGTCTGAACAAATTTTTCAGTCCACCAGCAGTCATCAGTGCTCATGCTTTTTAATAGTTCTCTAACTTATTAACTTTTATTACTATGTGGTTAATGCATGTACCTTTCTCCATTTTCATTACTAAGGCATATATGGCAAAAGAGGATTGATGGGATTCTGTAGTTTTTCCTGTGGTGGTGCGGGTGTGAGGCAATGCTGTTTCGTTTGCTCTCTCCTCATCTTATGAAATCAGATTAGCCTTCTATCTTTCATGTCTCTTGAACATGACATTTTAGTGGGTGGGGGGAGGAGTAGGAGTCAAGCAATTTATGGTTAATTGCCTATCTGTTATTAACACTCTTACTGTTGGTTTAACTGTTTTAGTGGTCATTGTGAAACTTTCACTCAAATACAGTTCACCAAAAGACTTCTTAAAGTGTGCAGAACTGTTTACCTGCTTTCCTGGGGGCCGAGGTAGCAAGGGACACTTACCTGGAGCCCAGGACGGGAGAGATGCAGAGACGGAGGGAGAACCCAAGTGGCTCGTTAGCCGTCTCTATGTACAGCTGCGGCCAGCAGCTGACGGTGACGTCAGATGCCAGCCGGCGGATTTAAAAATGGCGGCCGCCACTTCGGAGGCAGCGGATAGCACAGGGAGCAGACGTCTAGCAGGCGTGGGCCCCACTGGACAAACAGAGAAAAGCCAGCGTGCCGGAGGGAACAGTGGCTCGGAGAGGAAGCTCATCGACTGGGACACTGGCGGGTCGACCCTGAAGCAACGGACCGGGTGAGCGAATGAAGATTGAGACAACCCAGGAGGATTCAGAGGACCCCAAAGTAAGTGCCGAGGCGGTGGGTGCGGGCTTCACTGAAGAGGGGCAAGAGAGGAGGACCACCTGGCTGGAGGGAGGTTGCGGCGGGATCGCCGCCGAGAACAGAGGACGCCAATTAGGGGAATGAGTGTGCAACTAGAAAGCAGCCGAGAGGGGCCACTCTTGTTCATGATAATAAGGAGCTGGTGGAGGGTCAGTGAGGTAGGTAGTATGGTAGAACCTCTTAGAGGAAGCACATAGCATGGGGTGCACAGGGTGATGGGTTTGTGGTGTGGGACCTATTGTAGTAGTGGCTAAGGCACCGGTTCAGGCTGGTGTGAAGGGGTCAACATCAGGGCAGGAGTATCCCAAGGATTTTGGGGAACTCGAAGACAAGAGCCGTGTTAAAAGCCTGTGGCACCATCACTGAGCGGGCACGGGGAAATGGAGTCCACAGGTGGCGTAAGGCCGGGGTGTAGGGGTGGCAGAGCCCCATGTGCAACCGGCGGGCCAGACCCGGGCCACTGAGGGACCCGTGAACTAGCCCCACCCCACCGGTGTAACAACAAGTCGCGGCAGGTGAGAGCGGGGTTAGCGACGTGGGAAGACGAACAACCACGGTAACACGCAAGTCCAGAAGGGGAGTAGCCAACGACCAGGAGAGCAGAGCTCCCAGAAGCGACTCACGAAGGCCCGTCGGGGATACCTGCAAACAAGGAAAAGTATAAATTTAAACTCAGTTTAAGAGTAAATTTAAACTCTTTTAAACTCAGTTCCATTCATTGTCCAAAGATACTTGGTTACCCCTTTGCAGTGCTGAGGGGTGCAAAGTGTGCATGGCTGTGCATGGCCAGTGCTGTCAAAAAGGTGGGGGTAGGAGGGAGGCAAGAAAGACCTGAGGAACAGGCTTGTCAGTGGTTTGGTGGCCAACCCTGGGGTAGATGCTGTCCAGAGAAAGCTGGGCTGGATGCTAGAGGGACCTCAGGGACCAAGGGGACAAAGGTTGGGTGTTTCTTTCAGGAACCATGAAAGGCTGGATTGCAAATGGTTATGGTAGCCAACCCTGGCAGGGTATATCCCTCAGAGTGCCTACCTTTGCCTTGCATCACTAGGAAAACTGTTGAGGTGGGCACAGAAGCACCTAATTCAAAGTCCAAAAGAATTTTTTGGCTGCTGAATAAAGGGTCTTTCTATGCTTGCAGTGATCGCCATGGCCTGAGAAAGCTGGGGTGCATGCTAGGGGGACCTCAGGAACCAGGGGGACAAAGGTCGGGTGTTTGTTTTGTGGCAACATGAGAGACTGGCTTGGTCAATCCTCACCTGCAGCTTGGAGGGGAACCCAGGGACCCCTGAATTCGCAGATGGTTAAAAAGAGTGGAAAAGTATTTTTAATTAACCTGAATCTTGAATTGCCTGACCCATAAAAATTGCGTCATTTCCACCTGGTGTGAAGTGGCCATATTGCATCAAAAATTGTATGGATTTCTCAGTGAACCCAAGCGGCACCTGGTGGAGGAACTGTGGCAGAACAGAGAAAATGGCTGTTTTGCCTGTGTGCGAGGACACACATTGCAAAACTGCCACGCTAAAAATAATCTTGCTGGAACAATTGGCCATGCAAAAATAAAACATGTCAGAAGTGACTTAATTTACCATGATAAATCAAAATCTACCATGATAAAAATACATCAATGTGTATTTTCACTAAGCTAATGAAATGGCAATTTTGTCACCATTTTGTGACATGTATCTAGGCAATGCATGACATGTAGAAGGGCTTACAATTTCTTTTTTTGACAATACACCACAGCTTGCTCCTGCCATGTCTGTAACAGATAGGTAAAGACCATTCAAGTTTTCCATTGAACTTAAGAATTCCTTGTATAATTTTATACAGTTAAAAAAAGCAAGCTCAGGATTATTAATTAATTAATTAATTAGGTATGAAAAATTGGCAGGCCTAGAGTTGGAGTGAAAACAAAACTCTCATTCAACTGCCCTCTTGAAAACAGAATGAAAGGCACATAATGACTTGCATACCAGCAAATGGCTCTCCAGTTCAAATTTCATGATGCTGTATCTGAGTTATTCCACAAAGCTAACCCATGTTAGTTGATAAACTGAACCATTATCATATTTCAGTAAACATTAATTAAAACTGAGCCTCTCAGGACAATTAGGCTTTTTGAAGAGCTATGCACTGACTAGTACACAGTTGGCCAGAAAGAGGAAGTGAAAATACCCTGAAAATTCAAGTGTAATTTAGTCATCTAGTTGCAAGTACCTGTTATCTGCATCCTGGTGCATGCTAGATGACATTAATTTTTCTTTCACTTTGTTATGCATTTCACCTTCATCACATTTCTCATGACACAGGTAAGAAAACAAAGAAATTACTTTCAAATGCTTAAAGGCAGTGCAACTGTATTACATTCAAGTGACTTGTGTCTGCTTATCCCAGACCAAAATCCCGGGTCCATTCAGGATTCAGGTATTTAACTGTCAAACCTTAACTTGCTTTGTTACAAAGCATGCTATGTCATATCAAGAAATATGTACACCCCCCATGCACCAGATAAGTGCTATTTTCTTTATTCAATCATTCACACAGGATTAAAAGATATGAAATACACCTGCAAAATTATAACAAAATTGAGAGATGCTTACAGCTTTGAAAGCTGTAGATGGCACACAAACTAATACCAATCATGACCCTCCACCAAAGAGTCAAACAAATGCAGTTGTCTTGTGCTTTAACCACATAAGAAGCACACAAAAGCGTACTAGTTCTGACCACTTACTCCTCAAAAAGTTGACTGGACCTATGAAGTTCTGGTGTTCTAGTGGTTCATTTTTTTATGGGTCAAAGACACTGATTAACTGTGTTCCCATACTTTAATACAGTAAAAGCCGCATGCTCTATTAACCAGCATGATCAATGCAGCAAAAGTGAAACCGGAAGTGGGACTTCCAGTTTCACTGAGTGCCACTTCGGGGCACAGCCTGGGGCAAAGCAGCCTATGCAGGGCCCCCCTCCCTGTCCCCCAGCACACTGATGCACCAGATGCAGCAGGAGGGGCATCTTTGCCCAACCAAGCAAAGACCTGTCTCAGGTAACCAGCATATTTGGTTATCCGGCACCCCCCATTCCCCGTGGATGCCAGATAACAGAGCTTTTGCGGTATATGAACTGAACAGTAAAAAGTAATGGCATCCAAATTTGTAGATTATACTAACCTGAAGAGGTGTGTGTCTGCATCTACACATGCATATTAAGGCATAACAACAAACTCTGGTGCAGTTTACGTGAGAGTTTATTGTTCCCAGGCACTGCATTTACATGTGCACCCAGGCCCATGGCACACTGAGCCAGGCTGGACCAGCCTCGGCTTGCAGGGGGCCCCAGGGGATCAACCTGCTAGCCCAGAACTGCTCCTTCCTGACCCAGCATGCTGCAGAGGGGCTGGCTGGGGCACAAGGGTGCTGTAGTGTGGGGCTAGTGGGGCCCTGCACTGAAGCACCCATGTGCCCCAGCCAGCTGGTTCAGAGTATATACGTGCATTACTGCACATGAAAAAACTCTGCAGCAGGATAGTACTTGTATTTACAAGTATTAATCTGCTGTAGAGTTTATTAGTTTCCTGCAGACTAATTGGTCTGCATGTGTAGACACTGAGATGTTTACTGTGGATCTAATTAGGCAACTCCACAGTAAATGTCTTGTGTAGTGAGGCTTGAACCTTTAGTCAAGTATCCCAACCAAACACTGCTCCATCACAGGCTATGCCTACCTGATAGCCAGAGTTAAAACAAACTGTAAAGAGAACCTAGGACAAGTTCTTGATCACTAAGAAGACTAGCAGAAGATATAAGTGGAAATTAATTACCTGCTCGTATTTTTAGCCCTCACTATTGCTAGCTTTTAGTGCTTTGCAGTTATTTGACATAGTGTTAATCTAGAACTTACAATGCACACATGAACTTGTTCATTTGAACATGTTAATGCAATTTCAATACTTTCTCCATTGTTATGATGTTTCTATTGGAAGCCTACTTTAGTTTTTTGTTGGGAAATACATTCATGGACTAGTTACAGGAGTTAAAGGAAAAAAGAGAGTCAGATATGTCAACCTTTTACCCCTCCTGCAATATTGTAAGGGTACTATTTTTAGCTCCTCTTAGATTTCCCATTAAACTCTGCTTGACAACATCAGTTGGTACAGGATGTCTCATCAAGTGCTGGGTAGTTAACAACCCAGATGAAGTCAAGTCTCATGTATCATGTGAAATTTTTCCTTTGATACCACTCTCATTTTTTTAAATGAAAAATTTTGACTGAAAATCCAAAATTGTGCCTGTCAGCACTTCTTTACTTCTCAACTGACCATTTGATAAACAATGATCATCTGGTATTTTGGGCTACTCACCCCAAATAAATTAATTTTAGTTCCTCTTGAAACATTTTATGTCCACTAGTGGCCAGTGTCTATGGAGCACTGGGCATTGCTAGTATTTAACTCATGCTCCAGGGCAGCGTCTTAACACTTTATAGCTAACTGCAGCTATGGCTTCTTTTCCTGCCGCTTCCGCATCTCCCCCAACACATAACCTAGCATCATGTGAATGCATGAATTTAAATTCAGTGCTGGAGACCAATGCCAAACCAAAACTTCAGCAAGGCAGAGAAGGTGGTTCTGCAGCTATGCAATCCTCCTGTTTAGCAGATCTGGGGAGATTAGGCCATTTCTGTAGATTCTTTTCTTCTTTAAGCACTGGACTGGAGCTTTTTGTTGGGGCTCAGATTTTCATTGCAACACTAAGTTACCCATACAGGTTGAAAGTACTAAGAGCCAGTTTCTATTCCAGCTCATAGGCACATAAGTTCAATTCTATTCCACCCTGCCAGAGTTCCTGAAAACAGTTAATACAAAAGGTGGGTCCCCCTCCTTCTCACTGGTCTTGTAACTCAACATTAAGGTTAAGGTTATGGTGCATTACAGAAGTAGATGCAGCAATGGATTTTCATGGAGTTGAATAAGGTAAAATAGACTTGCACTTGGGCACCAAGTTCACTTAGATGCTCATGAAGCAGAATACAATTTGGCCCAAGTGTCTGAAAGACAACCTTAATGAAAATCCACTACCTTAATCAAAGGTTTGCATTTCACTCCACCCCACAGCAAATTTGTACCAGTCTTTCCACATCAGTCTAAACCAAACACTTTCCCAAATTATTTACCTTCCAGAAAAGAGCCAAGTTAGAAGCTGCATATTAGAACTGGTTGTTAACTAACGTTTACATTTAATTTCATGTATTCATCTTATCTTTGTAAATGAATACATCCTCTCAATAGACACAATGCTGCAAGCACTCTTCCAATTGTATCAATATACCTCTAAGAATTTATGGGAGAGCTGAAGATAAAATTAGACGCTTTGAGTATTCAGCTGTCTAAGTGACCTTAGAAGTTGGCAATATTAAGTTTTTATAATAGAGCTAGTTTCTTAGAATCAGTAAGAATGGAAAACTGAGGCAGAAGCAGGTTGGTAGTTATATTTGACTGACATCTTATAGTATTAAGAAATTATTAAACTGAAGGAATAATAAAAATGAGCATGTAGAAGGGAAAAGTAAAACTGTGATTAACAATATGGGAATGTGAATACACATAATAAGCTTGTCAAACAGTAATTAAGGGGACACATACTAAGACATCATCACACATATCTTTACTTAGTTTCTTACCTCTGTATCTCTTAACTGGAATAGATCCTATCTTTTGTTTCCCCTATAAGATTATTCTGCAATCAAACCGATCTCACCGCTATTAGATCATTGCCACCCAGTAGTCTTCCTTCCTAGATGACTTCCTGAAAATATACCAAAGTTGCTATTAGTCATAAAATTTTAAACAGTTTTCTTAGAAAATCATAAAAAAACAGGGCTTTAAGAAACATCAAGAGGTCATCTAGTCCAACTCTCACTCAAGGCAGAATCACCCCGTCTAAAACTCTCTCATCCAAGTATTAGCTAACATAATCCTAAAAGCTTCCACAGATAGAGATTCTGCCACTTCCCTAGGTCATCTGCTCCAGTACTTCACAGCCCTCATAGTTAAAAGGTTCTTCTAAAAAGCAACCTAAAGCAACCTAGTTCCAGTTAAAGGCCTGTATTTCCTGCCTTGTCCTCTATAGTCACACAGAATATTCTATCACATTCCTCTTATAAAACTACCCTTCATTCTGTTAATAAAACACAGTATGCTTTTGCTTTTTTATAGCAATAACACACTGTTGACTCATTCAACTGATGTTCCACTGTAACCTCCTGAAAACTGCGTCTTAAGTCTAAACGTTGTAACTCGGAACCAATTTTCTCATAAGAAATAATGTTATAAATGGGGAATTGGTACCTGAACCAAGGCCCAATACCCTGTTTTTAGCAAAAAATACCCCAGAATTTTGTACTCGATCAATTACAGATGAGTAATATAGCTACATTAATGTATTCGTATTGTAAATAGCAATCATATTGATGTGAAAAGACTTCTTTGGGGTGACTTTGGTGGACTTTTTGAAGGGCTCTTGGTTGAACTTTTGGAAGGGTTCTTGGCTGGAGTCTTCTCAGGAGTCTTGGCTGCAGGTTTTTCTGGCGTCTTGGCTGCTTTCTCAAAAAAAGAGTCCCAGGAAGTTTGAACAGATGTTCTCCAGGGAAGTGAGTGACACAGTGAACTTGTTCACTGGTGTGGTGTTGCATCGGATCAAGCGTTGTAAAGTCAAAACTGACATCATAAAGTTGAAACAGGGTGTCAATTTATAAACGTTGTAAGTGCAAAATGTTGTAACTCAAAATGTTGTAAGTCAAGGACTGCCTGTATAATCTAGTCAGTCACTACCCAAGGTGTAGTTGTACATGCAACTATTGTCCTAACTGCAGGACTTTGCACTCATTGAATTTTGTTCTATTAATTACCATGGTAATTCTATATCTCGATTCTATCCTCCAGATTTTCCACAGCTCCAGCAAGGTTGGTTTCATCTTCAAATTTGCGTGATATACACTCATCCCACTCCAGAAATCATTATGGAAAATACTGAACAGTACCAGATCCAGGACAGACCCTCAGGGAACACCACTTAATATCTTCTCCCAGCCAGAAGTCAAGCCACTGATAAATACTCTTTGTAGAGTGATTGAATATCATGCTCTGTCACTTTACAGCAGTTTCATTTATACCGCACCACATTAGCTCACCAACAAGAATGTTATAAAAGGCACTTTTGAAGGCACTGCCAAAATAGAGACATATCACATCTATTGCTATCTCCTCCCTGTCCTTCATAATCTTTCAGGGTATCAGGGTTAGATTTACTGGTCTACAATTCCCACGCACATACTTGTTTACCTGCCAGAAATAACCAATATACTGCTTAACAACCAGCATGCCTATTCCAGGATATACCCTTCCTTTTTTGCCTCTGTTGCTTGCAAAGGTGTGAAGGTATACTATGGGGTGTAATCAAAGTAATTAACCTTTAACAGCCTTCCCTTTAGGTTCATATTGGTTTAAGGTGAGAGCATGAGACTGTACAAGTACTAAAAACCTAATCTAGTTTAGTAACAAATAATATTTCAAATTATCTATGGCTGCATGTTAAGCAAGCCTAAAAATTCAAGCCCAGAAGACAATTGACTTTTTTCATTCAGGATTAGGTGAAAAAGGTTAGACATTTCTATGATTAACATGTATTCTGTCAATTTCATTACAGCAAGTACAAATCAAGATTTACAGCTAGGTCCTGCCCAGAATCAATACTCAGTGCCCTTATAGAATCTTTTTAAATATATTTTCTCACAAGGAAATCCAGCAATATTAGATTAGACTATAAAATTGAGCATCATGAAAATATGGCTGATTCATTCAGAACCAAACAAGCTCAAATGATGTTCAGAAGATACCTAAAAAAGAGAATTTAAAAAACAAAACCTTTCAATTTTAGATATAATAATTACTTTGCTTCTCAGCAGAACATTTCTTAGACATCAGCGTATTTCAGTTGAGTGAGTGGCAATTTTTAACTCTCTAAGCATGTATTCCACTCCACAGGTTACTACCCATATGTATCACAGCCCAGTGCTACATTCATGCATGGTAGTTGAGATTTCCTCACATTTTTAATCAATTTACAGGGTCTTTATCTGCTTCAGTATATAGTTGTCTTATTTTATTTTAAAACTATTAGTAGCTATTGGGATTCTACTACTTGATTTGCAATACTGCTGCAAATTAACCAGTTTTCTTTTTAGCCTGAGTGTCTTGTTTATTCTAACACCTTATTTTGGTGCAGAAGTCTCTAAGTATAGTCTAAAATTTAGTCTATGCTCTTGCCTCGACAAACATGTGGCAGAACACAACAAAGTATTTGATGCCAAGATTTTGTTTTAAATTATGTCTCAATATTTCTTTTCAGAAACCTACCTAGAAGGTGTTCATAAGAAGTTCTTTAATGATTTTACTTTTTTTATAGAGCCAAGAATCCCCATTTAAAGACTACCTCAACTAGAAAAGGAACCACTCACTTGTCTATATCATAATTTAAGTTGTATACTGTGTGAGAGATATAGTAGGATGTTGAAGAAATTGAGTAATCAGGACCAAACCTGAAACTGGTGCTCTCTTTGAAACTTTTGTTTTGTGATTTGCAGGCCAAACTTACTTGGCTAATGGCTGGAAAAAGACTGCAGCTGTCAAGCACGCTCAGTGTAGTCTACCACCACCCTCTTCCTCAAGCATTCTTTCAATTTTGGGGAAGCTAACCAGGCCCCAATAAGAAAGTATATTGCCTCTGTGGAAATTGCAGGCATAAATACTGAATTCTAGAATTAAATCTTGACAAAAGCAACTGGAATTAGAGGTTAAATTTAAGGGAAGTTACACAGTCTAGTTTTAACTTTATAGAGAACTAAAAGGAATCAAAACAGTACAAGAAATGACCTGAAGCATGAAGTCATGGAAAGCCCATAAAGGCAAAAAAAGCAACAAATCGATCTGCATACAGAAGCAAACAAGCCAAACCAAGAACTTTTATTAAGACAAAATACATGCTGCTGGTTATACAACATGTGTGAGGTTTGCCATCACTAGGTAACATGGGTGACTGGCGCCACCTTAGTCAGGGGGGCACATGCCCCCCCTGAAACTGATCCTGCCAACCAGGAGGGAGTTCTACTGTGGCCAATCCTGTGATGGCAGATTGCTGCGGCCGATTGCTGCAGCCACTTCCGGAAGTGGCTGCGACCATTTTGGGAGTGGCTGCGGTGATCTGGCTGCTTCTGGGAACGGCTGCAGCAATCAGCCAGTACTTTCAGGGGTGGCACCAGCACTCCCACCTGCTCCCATCGCCTAAGCAGCAAGCAGTCAGTCAGGGGGTGCACTGGCGCTCTCAGGGGGTGCACGTGCACCCCCATGCACCTCCTACGCATCACCACTGCTGGGAAATGTGTATAGCACAGAGAAAAAGAGTGAGAACAATACCATATATTACACACATTCTTTTTAGCAAAACAATTTGGCAATACTCTTGAAAAAAAATCTGCTATTAATTTTATGACAGACAAGTGCACAAGCCAATGTGGTATCAGAAAGTTTTAACTGTGCTAAGAGAAAAACCACAAGCAATAAGAATTAAAGGCGTACAATTATCGTTTAAAGTGGTAAGTATCATAATAAAAGGATACATAAATTCAGCATATGGGTAAACCACCAGGAGGGGTTAGTTATCAAGCAAGTAAGTACTCATTAGGGGAATTAAGTCAAACCCCACTCCCAAACAAGAAGGGATTGGAGGGACAGGGTATCAAAAAAAGTTTGAAGAAGTCTTTCAAGATATAGGGAAGCTTTCAGTAAACCTTTGATTTCCCAAACAGATTTGGAATCCTGGACATTTCACTGTAGGAACTGCAAAACCAAGTTACTCATCTGTTAGGTACAGTACTCTGCCGAAGGGTAGGTTTTGGAGACTGTTGTCTATATACTTATGTAACACCCACACACATTGGGTTGCATATTATAGTTTCATAGTTGGTAGGGTCAGAAGGGACCTGAGCAGACCATCAAGTCCGACCCCCTGCCATGGGCAGGAAAGAATGCTAGGGTCTCAAACGACCCTGGCAAGGTGTCTATCTAGCCTCCTTCTGAAGACCCCCAGGGTAGGAGCCAGTACCACTTCCCTTGGAAGTTGGTTCCAGATCCTAGCCGCCTTGACTGTGAAGTAGTGCTTCCTGATATCTGGTCTGAATCTACCCTCTGTCAACTTATGGCCATTATTCCTTGTTACTCCCACTAGTGCTCGGGGGAACAGGGACTCTCCCATTGCCTGCTTGT
>NW_017729032.1:256902790-256914943 GCF_001723915.1 Gavialis gangeticus | reverse complement strand
TAACAGGCCACTAGATCCCCCCTCAGCCTTCTCTTGTGGAGGCTGAACAGGTTCAGGTCCCGTAGCCTCTCCTCATAGGGCCTGCCCTGCTGCCCACTGATCATGCGAGTAGCCCTCCTCTGGACCCTCTCGATGTTGTCCACATCCCTCCTGAAGTGTGGTACCCAGAACTGGATGCAATAGTTCAACTGCAGCCTGACCAATGTCATATAGAGGGGGAGGATCACTTCCTTGGACCTGCTCGTGATGCATCTGTGGATGCATGACAAGGTGCAGCTGGCCTTCCTGACTGTGTCCCCACATTGGCAGCCCAGGTTCATCTTGGAGTCAGTAATGACTCCAAGATCCTTTTCTGCCTCTGTCCTGACGAGAAGGGAGTTCCCCAGGCTGTAGGTACGCTGCTGGTTCTTTCTCCCTAGGTCCAGTACCCTGCACTTGTTAGTATTGAATCCCATCTTATTCTCATCCGCCCACCTCTGTATGGGGGGAGTGTGTTTTATGCGGGAAGATGGGCCACGTGGTCAGCACATCGCATGCTGGGGCCTGTATCTGGGCAAAATATGTAAAACAGTCTGGTCTCACTGCCCAGAGGAAGCAAAAGATCCTCCAGGCAAATTGAGTAAAAGAGGCTGGAGTGTGGCACTCCCTAATTGGACAAGGCTTGGGTGACGTCATACCAGATATATAAAAACAACTCAACTAAGATTTCTAGCTTTCTCCTGGGGCTGCTAAGAGCTACAAAACTGAATTGGGAGGTGGAAAACCTGCTCCTTATGGGACGGTCTCCCTCCCCACTCTTCGCTGGAGAGGCAAGCAAAAGCTATGGGATGGGAAAGCCTCAGGTACAGGAAGAGAAAGTCTGTCTCAGAGTTTGAGACTCCTATTTCCACCATTCCTCTTTCCCCTCCCTGTCTCCCTTTAGAAGTGGGTTTATGCCATGGGAGTATTAATACCTGGAAAAAACTGCCCAGGAATGGATCCTGGCCATTACAGGCCTCTGTGTTTGGGAACTGTAGTGTCTCAGCATTGTGGTGTAACTGAAACTGGATGTCCAGGCTACAGCCATAGGCCTGAGCCCTTTATGCTGGTGCACAGCTATTGCATTTCAGCCTAGCTGTGTGGCTGAACCTCAGCCATATGTTTGGCTCACAAATTTGGGCCAGGGTAAACCCTGGCATAGTTTGAGCCAGGGTGAGACCTGGCACTCCTTGTTGTCTATCCAGGCCTCAGTATAGTATAGGCCTGGCTGGTTTTTTGCTGCCCAGATCAGCCCCAGTGAGATAGGCCTGGTCCCCCTTTTGTCCCTTTTTGTAGTTTATGTCCCAGCCAAGCAGTGTGGTTGGGTGATGGACGTAGTTCAGGCTTCAGCCAAGACAGGCCTGACCTTTACTCTGAGCTCTTTTGCAGTTTGCTGCCCAGCCGAGCTGGGATTGGGACTAGGAATTTGGGGTGCAATATGTTGACAAAAGCTGCAGTTAACCCCTCAAGGCCACAATGTGGAAGTAAAGGTTGGCGCTCTACCACATCTCCAGGAGCAATGGAGCCCCTTGCACTGCAGAAGGGTCCATGCTCTTGCGCAGCTCCCCATGGTGCAGTGAACCCAAGGAGCAGCTCACGACTCTCTGGTGTGGGCCCCCCTCTCCAGCCCATTGCTGAAGGTCAGGTATAGGGGTGTAGGCCCATGGAACTACCTACTGGGGAGGCCCAAGCCCCAGACTGCCTGGGTATGAGTAAAGCCTCACCAAGAAGGTGCCACCTATAGACTTTGTTTTGTAGTTAGTAGTGTTTTTTTAATTAAATTTTGTTTTCTTTTGTTTTGTTTCACTTTCTGAAATAAATTTGAGCGCTTGTGTTTTACACTGCTTGCAAGGAGCGGATCTTGTTTCTGTGGGACACCCTAGTGATGTTCCCCAGGTGGTCTGAGTAGGGGCTTGAGCTGAGGTAAAATATATTTAGTAACCCAAAAATAAAATCCAGCCCTTGTTGCTGCTGACCAGTTTCTGGCAGAAGGGTTACACTTATACAAGTAACCCCCACTTAATGCTTTGCTTAGCACTATTTTGCTATAACTCCCATTTAAAATTGATACCTGATTTCACTTAGCACTCAGTTGTTTCATTATAATGCTCGTGGTTGCCATCTTGGGTCATTAGAAACACTTGAAGTCACTATCTTGGGTTGCTTTTGGTTTTGCTTAATGCTCGTTTTGCTTAATGCTCAGTTTTTCAGGAACCAATAAAGAGCAATAAGTGGGGGTTGCCTGTATAAAAAAAAACCCTGGAATTTAGAAATAAAGACATTTGTACCTTAAAGTTATACAAATTCAGTAAACAGCTTCCTCCCCCCACCCCCTCTCCCTGACTCACTTCAGTGCATTTCAAAGCAGGGCAGTGGAACAACATCCAGATCTTGGATGAACTGTCTTGTCTTGGATATGTGGACCATGACTGTCTGAGTTCCATCTCAGAAGGCATTGCTGCAGGAAGCAGTGAGATCCATGAGGAGAGACTGAGTGGATAGAACTTGCCCCAAACTCTTTCATTTATTTAGAGGTGAGCTCAGAACAACATTTTTAAAGATTTTTTTAGACCAAATGGCAATCCCCAAGGATAAATGAAAAAAGCTAGGAAAACAGTCCTTTGTCAACCGAGAAAATTAAGGACCCAGGATTATACCCTGCCCTCAAAGTAACTTGGACACTGAGGAAACTATTACAGCTCATCACGTGTGCCAAAAACCTACAATACATGCTTGCCCAGGAAATATTTGTAATTCACACTTCCAACTTCAAGCTGAAATAGGAACCACAACCACTATCTATTTGCCACCTGCCCTATATTCTGCAAAACCTGCACAGTAATAATGCAATAAGCCATGCAGTGGAATTAAAAGGCAAGTTTTTTGGTTGGTTTAATACAGCATACGTATGGCTGTCCCTAGAAAAACTATGAATGACAGCCAAACTATTTATAGCAGGCAAACATAACAACACGACACCCCTATTCTTAAACAACATTTACTACAGTAGATATTTTATTGTGTGTGTCCATGAGGAAGACAACAACCCCAAACTATTATACCAGCAATCAGCAATTAAAAGTAAGTCCATTCACCACATAGAAATTGTTCATGAATGGAGCAAAAGAAACCCCTTTAATATTTGCCATAAACACAAGAAATGGCTCCCATCTAACCCATCAGTTTCTGTGCTTATCTTCTCCCCAACCATATCTTAGTATGGATCAGACTGGATGTCTTGAATGGTTGGAACCTGTTCTTTGTGTTCACAGTTGCTATTCTCTGCATCCAATGAGCCAGCCAACCACCTCAGGGCACTTCAGGTTCTGTGCTTCAGAACTTACCACCTAATCCAATCCCACCAATGGAGAATGACTGCAGCTTGGCAGGGAAGGTGCAATGATCTACCAAATCAGGAATTTAGATTTAGGATTTTCTGGAACCATGTTCTATGTTTTCAGCAGCTGACATTCTGTCCCATCTAATGGATCCCTTTTTCTGCCCTCTTCTAGATATGTCATGTTCTGTCTTCACAAACTGGACTTAAAGATCATTGTACTTAAATAATGTTCATATTCTCTTCCAACCCTAGATTTACCAAAACCTTACTATCAGCCCCTAGCCAGCTACTAGCAACCCTGGGCATATCACATGGGTATCACTTCCACCAAACATTTCTATTGCAGGTCATATAGAAGCTACATTTAAGTATACACTCAAATCCAGTGATTAACTACATTATAGGAAATGATAGGTCACCACTGATCCAGAAACAGGCAATATGTCAGTACCAAGAAAATATGAAACACAGCGTTGGCAGCCAGTGAATGCTTCTTGCTTTCTAGACATACAAACTTCTATCCATATTTTAAAAACAGTTATGCTAGTAGCCTCAGCAATACATACTTGGGTCTGCTCTACTCCCAGCTTAGTTGTGACCTGAGGTCTTTTGGCAGTTAGAGCAAATATTACCAGGGCACATTCAAGGCATAGCTCAAGAAAGTGGGTGTCAACATCAAGAGCTAGGAGGAGTTGGCTGCTAACTGGATCCAATGGTGCCACAACTTCAGCCAAGCAGAAGGCCGTTTTGAGGTAAAGTGTCTTGCTCCCAAAGCAGAGAAGAGATTGCAGGAGAGGGAAAAGGAGAAAAATCCTGGCCTCTGACCTTCTTTCCCCCATAGAAATACCTGCAATGTCTACAGATGGATCTGTGGCTCAAGGATTGGTGTCTTAAATCACCTCAAGAGCCGTGGTAAAGATCATTCTTAAACTGAGGAACTGCCGCCACCGCTGATGACATTCTTAGGCCTGCAAACTGAAATCTAGTGATGTATTCATTTTAGAAAGTGATCTTGGTGCAAATGGGCTTGGGTTACTAGGGTTACTAACTGCTGTCAAAGCAAACCCTCAGATATTCCAGCCACAGCCCCCTCCATCCACAGAACTCATTTTGAGGGTCTTAGGGAGAACAAGCTAGATGAGAGAAACAGGTCAAAATATGAAAAATAGGAAGAGATGCAGGGGGTAGATCCTGTGATTCAGGGCATAACCCCCTCTTCTTGTCTCTTCACATTTCGCTGATAGGACTACCAGAAAAGACTCTATTGAACACTGATGACCCAAGCCCAGCATTTGCCTGACAGGAAACACCATTTTAAAACCTGTATCCCATCTTCTCACACAGAAGGCTTTGGTCAAACACAGCATCGAGATGGAAACAATTAAGAGGAAATGTTTTGAGAAACCCCATAGTCCCCATTTCTACTTTAAAGCAGATGCATGCTTTGTTTACAACTATCTGGCTCCACTACTATTTCATGATTGAACACTAAGCTGTCCCCTTTTACCCCCTTAAGTAGATTTTTTTCCCCTATCTTGAGCTTTGATCTTCTGTTTGTTTTGACTTCTGAATCTCTTTTGCTGTTGCTCCTGTCATGGGCACATGCTCGAAGCAGTCATCCTAAGGAGACAGAAATGGCACAGCAGCTGCATAGCTGTAGGAGGCTGTCATACTCCAAATTGAACATTTTTGTGTAATAAAATATTTGTGGCATAAACAGACTATGATTAAGTTAAAGAATGTTGCTGACTGTTTCATTTCTTGTCCCATGTGGTAATTTAAAGGCGATGTACCACACTTCAAAAAAGCCACAAGGACATTCACTTTACATTCCTGTTGCATATTACCTAGGGTACTGGCATCCAAATAGCCCTCAAAACTTAAGTACAGTTGCATATAAAAGAGTGAAGAAAGACTAATTAATACTTCAGAGAATCCACCAAATAACTGAATTCAGTGGAGTTGTATTGGTGCCACAACTGACAAGGTTAAAAGTTCTCCTTACTGTTGAGCTCCAGACATGACCTGTTTATCTTATCAATACAGCTTACTCATATAGCTTCCATCACCATGAAATTTGAGTGTTTCACAGTCTTGTTTCAAATCTATCATCATCTGTTTATTTTTTTAGTCTTTTGTCATCTAAGGTACGGTTTATTACTATCACCAGAAAACAAAGCCATGCATCCTGCTGGATCAACTTACAATTAGTTCTTTAGAAAATCCTTCACTCGAGTCTCATAACAGAATAAGCACTTTAATAAAAAGATACAAAAAGCAAGCAGTAATGTCTGAACTCCAAGTTTGTTCTTTCGTGCATCCTATCTGGTCTGTGCATGCAAAGCTGACTACAATCTTTCTTCTAATAAGTACCACATGAGTGGCTATAATGCTTTTCATCTTTCCTACTTTAAGACATTTTTCCATTCGTACTGGAGTCTATTTGGGTAGACTTCATTGAAAATTAAGGATACCCATCACCTTCCATCTAGACTAAGTGAGCAAACAATCCCTCTTTCTTCAGTGGTGTCTTGTACAATAAACCATCAATAGAAAAATAGCTGGAACAGAGGCTGGGGTTCATTTGTTAGCTGTTTGTCTCTGAAAAGAAGAAAAAAACAACCCAAAAGGACGGGGGGGGGGTCAGCTAGAGAAACATTGGTAGGGACACACCCAAATCAAAGGGGCAGATGGGCAATTTTCAAGGCTTGTTGTGGTACCTCCCCCCACCCCCACACACCTCTGATCAGCTGAGGGGCCCTGGTGGTCCCTCCCCTCACCACAGATTGGCAGATGGCCCCAAACTGTGGCATAATTACTCTGATTAAGCCCACAGAGGCCATTAATTGATGCGTTATTAAGCAATCTAAGCATTCAATTAAACTCTAAACTGAAATGTCTTATGAAATTAGACATATACACACCATGAACTGTAACTAATACCATCACTATACTTTATTAACAATGCTGTAAAAAGGAGTTCAGCACTACTCAGTGCTAACCTTGAGACAGGCAGTTCATGCTAGCTGTTAAACGTTAGCATATAGCAGTCACCAGCAGTTGCTGCTGACATCCTCTGTCTCTGTGGGGTGAACACTTGTCCATACACTGAGGTGACATGCTCAGCATCCACTGAGTTTGTTGGAATGGTGAGGCAACATCTTGCCAGGGCATACAGGTGTAGAAACAGGTCTCAGACAGAGTCCCAAAACACAGGCACAGGCATCTGGGACTCTGACCAAGTTCATGTAAGCAGCACATTCATTGTTGTTCTCTTTCGGCCATCTAGAGATTTGTTTAAGCAGCTGGCAGTTACAACTCAGAACAGGCACCAGGTTGGGGTCCAAAATGTGAACAGCAATAAGGAAGGAGGCAGCCAGTTGTCTGAAATGCAGTGGTAGTGCTGGGTCGTACCTGTAGTACTGGTTCAGTTTCACAGCTATTGCCTGAAACAGGTTCCTTCTCCACCTGTTTTCACAAGGAGAGCTTCACAGTTCTTGTGCTGCCCAACTTATCAAATACATCATCTTATTATGGGCACGGTGGATCAAAGCCTGCTAGGTTTCAAACCACATTAGGTGCTCCATGAACTGGATGGCATTTTCTGCCACAAACTTCACTTAATCTTGAATGTATCCCTGTTCCAGGAGATCACATAGCTTAAGCATGCATTGCATGCCAGGTGTGATTTCCAGCTCCTCACACACAAACTGCTGGTAGTTCTCCATATTCTTGGTGTAGTAACAGGCTGCATTGAACCACAAATTCTGCCTTGTGAGCACAGGCTTTGGTGGCAGTGACACAGTCACATGCAGGTCCCCACTTTGATGGGTGAGGGACTCCCCGTACTGGAGCTTACAGCCTGGACAGTGCTTCAAGACTTTCTTGAGGGAGGACACCACGCTGTCCACACCAGAGGACTGCATATGTCAGATGTCACTTACTAAAGACAGAATGTATGCATTGCAGGTGACATGAATTGTGTTGGGCATCATCCACAGATCACATCAGAGAAAGCTTTGCGTGTATAACATGGCACTGTCGGACAGAAATGCTGAGATCTCGTTAAATTCTAAGCTGTAGTTAATAACTGCCTTCACTACAGCCTGAGCAACGGTAGAAAAATTGACAGCCGTGAGGTGGACTGGCTCTGTTTGAAAAACAGGCAGGCTCCAGTCCGTTCAGCTCCCAAGTATGAATAAAATGTGCAGCACATCATTATTTTGAGTGTGAGTGGCTTCATCAGCCACAAAGGAGAAGGATCTTTCAGTGCACACTTTGTGGACTGTACATGTAAAGTAAACACTGAAGGAAGATCACTTTGGCCAAACTTTTTCACATATGGAAAACTGGCATGTTTTGGTTCAGATGATCCCCTAACTTAGGGTGGTCAAGTTTCTCCAGTGGGTTGTTTGCCACTGCAAAAGCATCCAGGAGGGAAAATGCTGCCACTTGCCTTACCAAACTGCTTTCTGTAATCCTTTTAAAGAGTAAGGTCCTTTTAAGGAGTAGTCCTTGCTCTGACCTTCAGCCTCTGCAGCAGCCTTTGCTTCATGTGTGCCTTGGATTCTAAGTGTCAATGTATACCAGTTTTCCTTGACACATCCAGAGACACATTGCAGGTGGTACAGAATAGTCTGCCTCCAGGATCTGCATGCAAGGTCCCTGCAGGATACTGCCTTTCATGGTCCAGAGCTAAAACATATTTGACCCTCTCAGAGGACTTTTTCTCACTATTCATCTTGCTCAACCCTCCCCAGGCTGCAGCATGCTCCAACAGCATGCCTATGACTGCTTAAAAGATAGCACCAAAACCCTGTTGCTTCCCTGACTGGCCCCAGACTAGTATCTGTACTTAGCCTATGTCACAGGCTCAGCCTCTCATTTGCTCCCTCTTACCCACCTCTTCATCCCCACCCCATATTCCAAGGCTGCAGGGATTCCCACCATTTTCTCTGCATGTTGGTAAGTTGTTTAGATTGTTTGTTTGTTTGTTTTTGCAGGGAGCCTGCCAAATAGCAAAGCCCACGATATTTCACAGAAAATGTCTGATTTTGCATTTTCCATGAAAATTGTAAAAGCAGGATTTTGGTAGATCCCTAAACATTGGTATCACATCCCTCTATAACAAGTGGGCATCCCAGGGCTGGTCAGTCGTTGGCAACACCCACTTGTTTCTGGGATAACCGCTCACCTTCCTCATCTGCCACACCTTGATGATAATAATTAAGAGATGTCTATCAGGCAGGAGGCTGCCCATTTACTTGCCCGATGCCAAGGGCCTAAGTACACAGCTCTGACCTCCCCTATACCATGTTCCATGCCTCGCAGATGGTATCCATAACCTAACAACTAGGCTTATTATACGTGGTTGTAACAGGGTACCCTAGCCCTGTCACCAGAAAGCAGGTCCGCCCCTTTAAGGCCAGAACTTTCTGGGCATGGAGTGCTGGTAAGGAAGGGGTTAAATGATGAGCCTGGCCAGCTAGTCAGCTGACCAGAAGGGGCAGAACTATAAAAACCCTAGGCAGAGTAGCAGTAGGGGTTACAGCAGCTGAAGGGGAAGGAGTGCCTCCGAGACCTCCACAGAGAAGCTGGGTGAGTGGTCCAAAGGCGGGAACTATGGAAACCATGGAGAGATGACAGCCGCACCACAACAAGGACTGTAGCCGATGGTGGGGAGCTGAAGCACGAACCCTGCAAACATAAGTTGACATGCTACTTTTCTTGATCATATTTCCTGGTGGCAGTTATTACTCACGGACTTTATTTTTCCCTTTTGGTTATTGAATAACACCGGTGGTTTGGGTGAGGCTATTAGGGGAAGGAGGAGACCTCATTTTTGGGGCCCACTACAGAGTGGGGACCCTGGTGCCAGCAAGGCCACAACTTTTTGGGGGTACCTAGGCCCCAGAGCCTAGGTACCCCCTGAGGTACGATTTTGTTTTGTTTTGGGGTTTTTTGTGGGCTGGAAGAGGGCAGGTTCAGGGCTGTCCCCTGGCCTTGAACCTGTGGCCCCCTGGCTGTAGGCCTTGCCTCTGGGCCAGGCTTCAGATTGGAACTCAAGACACTGGAAAAGACTAGAGCCTCAGAGTCAAACCCTGTTTGGTGGGGTTTAGATGGGGAGGCCTAGCTAGAGAAAGACAGGGGTCAGGCCCGTGTAGGTGAAAGGCCCCAACATACAAAATACAATAAGCAGTCTCCTGCTCGCAAGAACATCAACAATAACTTCCATCAAGATGTGGCAGGAGAGTAGAGGGTGGGACATAAGAACCCCAAAGAAGACTCCAAGGGCACCCCACATAAAGTGCAGATTACCAGGGAAGATGGTGCTGGGGAGGGCGACCTCTTACAGTGGCCTAACACCCAGCCGAATAAACCCATGCCCCTGCACTGGGACCCATGATCCAGAGTCTCACATGGGACTGTCACTCCCCGCTGGAGCTTGTAGTCCCAGTGCCCTAATGCTGGGCTCTCCTTTAGTCCATTGCTCAGGGCTTCCAGTCCCTACCAACTCAACTTAGGGCTCCCAACTCAACTTGAGACCCTTGTGGTCCTCTCATGCCACCATGCTGAGGCCTCACAATCCCCCTGGAGCCTCACACCCAGCTCCCTTATTGCAGGCTCAGAGCTCACTGAGTCTGGGCATTGCCTTGGGTCCTTCCGCCAGACCTGGGCCCTGTTTCAGAGCTCACAGTGAGCCTGGGCCCCTGATTTGGTTTTATTACTCACCAGGGTTGTGGGGACTGGGATTATAAGGCACCCCATATTCACCTTTCACTGGAGAGGCAACTGGCCTGGCATTTCCAGGGACTGCTCTGCCATGGGCAACCCCACCAGACCATCCTACCCCAGCAAGATGTAATTTTATGTCATGCCCCAGAACAGGGAAACTCCTACTGTCCCCATAGTCCCCCCAGACCTCTGAGGTGTTTTGAGCAGCACCTCCAGCTGGGTAGTGTCCTTCCAGCCACTAGCATCAAACTGCTGCCCTTGCTGCTCAAGGCCCTGTTCTTATAAGGAACAACTGGGCCCTGTTCCCAATCAGAGAATTGTGCCAGATTGGGGTTTCAGCCACCTGCTCTGCTGCTGCTATGCTACTCATGTTACCCTATGAGTAACAGAGCACACCCTGTGCTCTGTAACACTCGCAAAGAAAGTTTTTTGGACAAAGGTGCAACTTGAAGGGGGACCTGAAATTAATAAATTAATAAATAAAAGGTCAAGTGTTGCATATTATGCAACAGGTAGCACACACAACCTTAAACATTTTTAGGAAAACTTCAAATGGGTGAATGCACATTAAATTTTTTTCACAGGCACAGAGAAAATGCTTAATATCTAGAGCATATATGAGCTCAGATTTCACTATGTAACCTGTTTTCATGGATGGAAATTCTTGATGATCTATACCATGGAATATGGCCACATTCTTCCATATATTCAGTTTCAATCCAATGTCTGGGTTGATGTGTACATATCATTTTTCCACTTGAATTGTTCATTTCATAGGGAAACTTCATTCTGAAGAAGTTAGGCTTGTATTTGTTTTGTTTTGACGATTTTAAATTAAATTCATTATCTAAGTAAAGAAGCTTAAGTTCCGAACCAAAGTACTGGAACAAGTGGTCTGATATCTACTTCTTATTCTCCTATGAAGTTGGGATCACTGAGTGTATGAGCTTTTAGACAGTGTTTGATGATGCCTCCTTAATATTGACAGAACAGGTGTGGTCTGTACAGTCAACAATTGCCTTATTTGTTTTGTCACCCCATTTAATCCATCACTGTTTTCTGATGCCCAAATTCTCTTTTTCTTTTTTTTACTATAAGGTTGCTAAAGATGATAAGACATAAGGTTAAACTTTATGAAGTTACAAGACCAAGTCAGTCAATGAAGGGTTGCAATGAAATTACCCTGGGTAGCTAATACAGCTATAATTTGTCACAAATATTCAAAAAATTATGACAACAGTATGCCAAATAGTATAACAGTGGTTAAATCAAGTGTATTTTAACAGCTTGTGTAAGCAGTCACCCATATGCAATGCTAGACACTGCTGAAGGCCCTCTGAAGCATTTCCTAGTGGTACTAAAACCCCAATTTCGGAGACTCCATTGTCAACCAAAAAAGAACAATTCACTTTGTTATTATCATCAAGCTTCCAATATCTTTATCTTGGTGTAGAGCAGGGGTGGGCAAAGTCTGACCCATGGACCAGTTTCCATGGAGACCCTGGGAGGAGCAGGGCCATGACAGCACAGGGTCAAGGGTTCATGGACACCAACCCAAGTAGCACTGGCAGGGTGTGTGGCTGGGTGGGGAGCTGCTCCAGGGCAGTGGGAACCCCGGGGCATGTAGGCAGTGAATCATGGTTCTGCCCGAGCTCCAGACTGCACTGTCACCACCACAAAATCTCGACCTCAGCCCTGGAGCAGATCCCTGTTCAGCTGCATGCCCTGCCACTGCTGCTTGGACCTATCTCCATGGAAACCCTGGGCCCATGCTGTCATGGTCCCACCCCGCCTAGGGTCTCTATGGAAACCAGCCACAGGAACATGGCCAGGAGATGCTGGGAAATGGAATCCAGCCACTTATCAGATCTGCCATTTTGCCCACCCCTGATATAGAGGATGAATCACAAAATGTGTTGAAAACACATGTTGAAGAAAGACTAAAGAACAATAGCATGAAAACTATATTTGCATGTCAACAGGTGAAATAATTCAGTAAAATACAGATGCCTAACCTAGTTGGTCCATTTCATGTACAGGTAATGCTTTAAAAGTACCTG
>NW_017729032.1:256893900-256897790 GCF_001723915.1 Gavialis gangeticus | reverse complement strand
ATGTGGCAGTGCGCCCTCAGGGGTGCCGTGACCTCCCCTAGCACCCTTGCCTACCATGCCAAGTCTGGGTCCTGAACGCACCCTCTGTCTTGCCCACCACGTCTTGTTGGTAAATAATTAATGGGAGGCTGCCTTCCTGCCCTCCTTGGCACGGGGCCTGCCTTGCTGTACCGGGGCTTCTCCCGTATAGACCGTGCCCCACTGGGGCCCGTCTCCCCGAGCTTATGCGCCCTCGCCCCCAACCGGGCCTGTGCCTCGTGCTTCTCGTGCTCCTCACCCGCACTGGGGCCTATGCTTGCGCTTCTCGCGCTCCTCACCCGCACTGGGGCCCTTGCTTGCGCTCCTCGCCCGCACTGGGGCCTATGCTCACGCTTCCCGCGCTCCTCGTAATCAGGGCTCAGGCAGCCTTGGCCTTACCTGGCCCCAGACCCCTTCTAGGGTCCTATGCCCGACTTGGGCTTCTCCCGATTGGGGCTCAGGCGGCCTTAGCCTTACCTGGCCCCCAGACCCGCCTTCTCAGGCCTATGCCCCACTGGGGCTCTTCCCAATTGGGGCTCAGGCGGCCTTAGCCTTACCTGGCCCCCCCAGACCCCTTTCCTGGGTCTTGTGCCCCCCGGGCTCCTCCCGATATCGCCCACACTGGGGCCGGGGTTGGGACACCCCAAACGCAGCACCCCCTACAGTGCTAGGAACCCCCCTTCTACTGGGGAGCTCCCTTGAGGCCTCCTCCACCCCTACAGCCTCGCCCAGTCCTCCGGTTCGTAATTACAACTATCAACTCCAAACAGAAACTCAAAGCCCCTCGGCTACAACGTAAATCTTAGGCCAACCTGGCTAATCTTCTCTCATCCCTGTCAGGGTCCTCTCCACCCTGTATCTGCACGCCAATGCACAACATTGCCCTGCTTGCTCTAGCAGGGCTCCTGCTCCTTAGGCTGCCAGAGGGGAACTGACCTCTGGCCTCAGCATCCTCTGTTTATACAAGCCAGGCCCTGCCTCCTTCCGGTCAGCTGACCCAATTAGTTGCTTTAGCAACTCACACCTGTGCTGCCGTACTGAGTGGCAGCTAAGCCCATGTTATCATTATCAGTAGCAGGCACCTTAGTGCCCTGCTACACACCTCCCCACCTTCAGCTCACAACTCACCGAGCCGAGTCTTCACTCCTATCCCTGTCACTGTTGCTCATCGATCTCTCAGGTGCGGGCTCTTGTTCTCCGGTCTTCTCCAACTCCTCACATTGGCGGAGGTTTTGAGGTGCCTCCTGCTCACCTTTTACCCAAGGCGCCACCTGTGGAATTTCTTGGGATTTGCCCCACCGCAGGCAGTCCCCCTACATTAGCAAACCCTGGTAAAACATCTCTGACTGTCAAAGACCCGGCCTCCCCCTGGGGGTTCCTTCCTCTTCTTACTTGTCTTTGTTCCATCCCCACATCTCCTGGCCTTCCCTTCTGAAGCCGTCATGGGGTCTGCCGCCTCTCTATAGGCCCTTGGAGATCCTGGATTCTTCCCCAGATCTCCCACTGCTGGTCTAGTGCTTTCTGGGCATACTCTTTCCTCCAGAATTCTACTTTCCCTTGCCCCGTAGACTCTCCTCGGGGCCCCTTATAGATTTTGACATAAGCTACCCCTCCAACCTTCTCTTCAAGGATAGCCCTCAACTATCGCCACCTGACCAGCCTGGGGATGTTGTTAACATAAATCTCAGGTCTTTTCTCCTGCTTTTCTTCCCCTCTTGGTGACGGTTTTTTACTCTTTGTCTCCAGCCCCTTAGTACCTTCTGTTTTGCTGGGCTCCACTCGTTCCCTTCTCATCCGGCATCTCTTAGGCCTTTGCAATGTTGGGCCCCCGGCCGTTTGTATTGTATCTCGGCTAGGTATGCGAGATGTTTCACCCCCTGTGGGAACTTGTCCCTTCTCCCCCTCTTCTCGAGGCTGGAGTAATTCTTCCAGCTGATATCTCAGCTGTTTCCTTTCCGTAACACTCTGCCTCTGCCACTGTTCCCATCTCTGGCCCCATTCCTTCAGGAATGTTAACAGAGCCTCCTTATGTAGGGTCCCTAGTTCTTTCTCCACAGGTCTCTTTTCCCCTGTCTCGCTCTCTTGCAGCCCTGACCTCCACTCCTCCCTGGATTCCTCTGGGCCAAGGTCACTGGGGACTTGCTCTAGCCCAAAATCTATCCCCTTTTCTGTAAGTGAATTCCCCTGTCTCTGGTCCTCTAGTCGTGCCCCTGCCTGCTTTGGGGACTCCGGGATTACTTCCCCCAGGTCTTGTGTCTTGGCAGCCATCCAGTCAATTGCCTCCCGCAGTGTCTCAATTTCAGTCTCCAGCCTCTGGATCTCCCTTTGGCTATCCTGCACCTCCGTTTGTAATTGTTCCTTTCCCGTATTTAGCTGTACCCCCTAGCCTGGCTATCCGCTAAGCAAATTTCAAGCAATGGCACTCGCTGCGCCAATTTATCTCTTTCATCTTCCACCTTCTGCAACTGGGTGTGTATTTCTTCTTTTTTCCTTCTCTGAGTCCCTTAGATCCCCCTCCAGGGACAACCGCTGCTTTTCTAACAGTTCATAGTCTGCTTGGAACACCTTAACCTGTTCCACTTTTTGCAAGATTAGCTTATCCATTTCCGCTGCTCATGCTTCGCATTCTCGCAGCTCATCCCGTAACTCTCGTGCCAAGTCTTCTGCCTGGCTACCTCTTTGCTGCCACCTCTCTACTTCCTCCTGTAGCTCTCTTCTTTGAACCTCCCCCTCTCGTGCTCGGTCCTCTGCATGGACTCTTCGCGTCATTTCCATCTCCAGCTCCCACTTGAGTCGATCTATTTCATGTTCTCGTTCCTCCCTTTCTCTTTGCTCGGCAAAATGGATCGGTCTCCGACCTCCCCTGTTCCTTGCCGGCATCCCCCTTATCTCAGACCTACCCTCACCGGGTCGGCCTCAGTTTCTACTCCCAACAAAAAAATCCGGGCAATGGGCACAATCCCTTCGGCCCAAAATCGATTGAGTCACAGTCCCACTGCCTGTCTACCCTAAGTGTTCATATACACAATCGCGATCACAGCCCTCGGGTTCGTTCTGCTCTTACTCAAAGCACAGCCGAGCCCTTCCCGGCCAATGCACCAGATGTGGCAGTGCGCCCTCAGGGGTGCCGTGACCTCCCCTAGCACCCTTGCCTACCATGCCAAGTCTGGGTCCTGAACGCACCCTCTGTCTTGCCCACCACGTCTTGTTGGTAAATAATTAATGGGAGGCTGCCTTCCTGCCCTCCTTGGCACGGGGCCTGCCTTGCTGTACCGGGGCTTCTCCCGTATAGACCGTGCCCCACTGGGGCCCGTCTCCCCGCGCTTATGCACCCTCGCCCCCAACCGGGCCTGTGCCTCGTGCTTCTCGCGCTCCTCGCCCGCACTGGGGCCCTTGCTCGCGCTCCTCGCCCGCACTGGGGCCCTTGCTCGCACTTCCCGCGCTCCTCGTAATCAGGGCTCCGGCAGCCTTGGCCTTACCTGGCCCCAGACCCCTTCTAGGGTCCTATGCCCGACTTGGGCTTCTCCCGATTGGGGCTCCGGTGGCCTTAGCCTTGCCTTGCCCCCAGACCCGCCTCCTCGGGCCTATGCCCCACTGGGCTCTTCCTAATTGGGGCTCAGGCGGCCTTAGCCTTACCTGGGCCCCAGACCCCTTTCCTGGGTCTTGTGCCCACTGGGCTCGTCCCGATATTGCCCACACTGGGGCCGGGGTCGGGACACCCCAACACACAGCGCCTCCTGCGGCGCTAGGAACACCCCCACCTTACTGGGGGGGGGCTCCCCTGAGGCCTCCTCCACCCCTACAGCCTCGCCCAGTCCTCCGCTCTTATACAAACAAACACAAGCCATAAGCCAACCGGCTATAACACAAAA
>NW_017729032.1:256879950-256893356 GCF_001723915.1 Gavialis gangeticus | reverse complement strand
TGCTGCCGTATTGAGTGGCAGCTAAGCCCATGTTACCATTATCAGTAGCAGGCACCTTAGTGCCCTGCTACACTGGCCAAGAGCTAATAATAACTGTATGTCTTTCAGTATTATTGGCACTCACCATAAAGGCTTACATAGTTTCACTTACGCTTCCCTGTATCCAAATTTAGAAAGCATATAATCAAACCTCTCTTCTCCTTTTTTGTTGTCTTGGCATTCTGCCTCTAATCTTTGGGTACCTTGGTTTTATTTGCAATTCCCTCAATAATTAGTTTGTTATGAGCCTCACTATCAGGATGCTACACATGCAAGTGCTGATCATTTCATGCAAAGCACACCCATTGTAACAGAACCTTGTCAGTTCTCTACAAGCTGACTGCATACCACAACAAGATAACTGAATGGCTTTCAACAACCACGGGCATAATTAAAGCCTTGGAATTCTTTGCTACTGTGTTTTACAGCAAATGTTCATGTGGTGTTGAACATTTCTATAGAAGGCATCATTCATAGTTCTGTAAGAAAATGTCATTACACCACTCTATGGTGAACATATCCTGTGCCAAGTAAACATGTTCTACATTATGTTTATGGCTGTTACCTTAACACTGATATCTCCCAGGCCCATAAGATGCTACATGACTAAGAACCACTGGAATTCATGCTGGAAGTGTGCTGCATGGCAGCTCCTTTAAACTTGCAGTTTCCCCAATGTCTCCCCTCACCACTGATTGGCTTCCAGTCAGCAGCAAGTAGCAGGGACACTGGGGTCTCTCTACCAATCAGCAGCAGGAGGCAAAAACTGTGGAATACTTAAAACCATGGTTTTCACCTCCCCACCCATCAGTGCGAGTGGCAGGGAGGCGTGTGGGAGAAACTGCAAGATTAAAAGTGCACTTCTGTCATGAATTCCTGTAGTCCCTATATATTACCCAAAAAAATTGTATTGAAAGCACCACAGGCCATGAAGGCTGATGGCTTAATCCACTGGTCATTGACCATACAGTGAAGCTTTTACAGTTTACAGCCAAGTAATAGTAAGATACATGCTTTAACATGGTGCCATCATGTTTTAGCTGTAAGCTTTTTCCCTGCTTCTGCTCAATTCATGTCCATTTGTAGTCTGATGCCTTAAGGGAGTGACCTAAGCACTGTCATCCCAGTTTAAGTCCACCTTGTTGACTGGGCAACATGCTACATGGACTTTGTATGCTATATGGACTTGACTAAAGCATCCTATTTCCAGGGTTATAGTCACAGAGATGTAGGGCTGCAAGGGACTTCTACAGGTCATCTAGTCCAACCCCCTGCCTAAAGCAGTATCGTCCTTATCCAAACTATCCCATCAAACCATAATCTAAACTCTGTATAAGACTGTAATCAATGGCAGGGATGATCCCTTTTGTTTAATTTTGAGACTAATTTTAAGGACAAAGGTAGCACAGTTGCATAGATTAAGCCTATCCTGAAGATAACCTGTCCTAAAGACATATTTACATAGAAATTTCTGTGCCAGCATACCTACTTAGACATTGGTGTGATCCTATACAAGTCCTTACTAAAAAACCCTAGGATAATTCCAGCTATTCCTCACAACTACACTTCTACTGCTATCGCTCATTTTGCTTGTGGTAGGACTGGAAGAAGATGTACCAGTGAAAGTTATTTTTAGCTAAGTTAAGCTCTATCCACAATAGCCAAGGCTTGCAGCTTTTGTGTACAAGTCCACCAAGACTGGCCAAATTTCAGGTGTAAATAGTAACAAAGGCATTTGTTCCTAGGTCACTTGATGTTTATCCCTTTTAACTAATACTGAAGTCTAATAAAGCATAATACAGACAATCACAGGTGGCATTTTCCTTTCAAATTTCCAAATACTAGTTCTCAAATATACTGCAACTGGATAACAAGGTAACCAGAGCATTTGCTATGTGTGTTCAGCTATCTTAAGATCTCAAAAAACAGCTACACCTAATCTATATCAATTAATTTGGACTTGACAAAAAAAGTGAAGTTAAATAGTATGAAATTAACTTCCTAGTTAGATGAAATGCTATTTAGTCTGTTCCAATGTACTATATTAGTCATTAAGAAAGGCCATGGCTTTAGTGTATCAAGAGAGCTCCCTTAACCATGCTGTCTTAAAGCTATTTTGTGTTTTACTTTTGATTTATGTGTTTGTAACTACTACTTAGAGTGCTTTGTTGAATTCCTTATAAAATAAAAATTGGATCAATACACATCTTAAACTCATTATGCCAAGATATTAGAAGGAAATGGCTTGCTACCTACAGAGCTGTTAAATAGCAAAACTTCAGGTTCCCAGTTGCTTAGGAAAAAATAAGTAATGCCATCTGCACTTTACACTTGTTTTCTTTTCTTTGTCTTGCAACCTTTAAGAAATGGTTAAATGCCCATTTCTTTTGCTTTAGGCATATTCATCTTACTCTAAGTACTTGCTGGTAGTCTACCATGCAAACTACTTTGTATTTTTACAACATAAAAATGTTGTAATACCTCAGAGTCTTCATTCCTCTGCACAACCCTTGGGATGGTACACCCAAATATCAGCTCCTAGGCTATACTGTAAACCAGCACCCACTTTCAAGGCCAACATATAAAATCTTTGGCTACTGCCTCTTTTCTCAGCCATGCACTTGAGATATTCTCATCACTCTCTGGGGTAGTTGGGAGGTGAGGAAAGATGTAATCACAACTGATTGGCTTGCCAGAGAAACCCCATGTTTGACTTCTGGACAGTAACTGCCATTACTCTAAAAACTGGTAGCTCTCTTTCCACACCCTGACATTAACCAGCAATAGCTGGTTATCTGCATTTTGTGGTCATCATACTTGCCTTTTATGGAACTAGGAGGGATTCTTTTTCCTTGACTACAACATTTGCTCTGGCAAGGTAGGGTTTTCACCTTTGCCAAAACAGGCTAGCAACGTGATGGCTAAGACCTGAAGCAGAAATCAGTTTTGCAACTTGGCAGCTATCCCAGTGTCGCAGGGCACTAAGCTGTGCCTTCTCCTTTAAGGGCAGCAGTTAGAGAGCCCTGGGAGCTAGGCAGAGCTCCATAGCTGCAGGTTTCCTTGGCAGCAAGCTAATGAGAGAATTAATTGGCACCTGCACCTGGTCAGCTGACCAGAAAGAGGCAGGGCCCTGGGCACATAGAAGCTCCAGGGCTGGGGCTGGCAGGGGTAAGTTTTCTAGCAACTGCCCAGGAAAGAACTACTCAGAAATATTTTGCTGCCTGACCTGCTGCTTGTGAGACTAATGGGGGTCTAATTGCTCATAAAGTACCCAGTGCTAGGAGGAAGACAATACTTGGGAAGAAGTTTGTCTTCTTAAAGGGACAGAGTGTAGCCTTCATCATTATTATGTTATAGCCCAGGGGCTTATATTTACATTGTTATTTGCATTGGTGGACATGGATAAGGCTAATCCATGTCCACCAATGACATGGTGGCCTCATTGGGGCACACTACTGTATAGAGCCCCGTGCCAGAGAGAGCACAGCTACAGGGCTGCAGAAAGCTGAGCACCAGAGAGGGTGCAGTTACAGGGCTGTAGAGCCCAGTAACTACAGGAGGCTGAGTTAGGCCAAGACCTCATTAGGGAGATAATATTTATATACCACCTGTGAGGCATGGGTCATGGCAAAGGGGAGGTTTTGGAGCCACGTAGCTAGCCCACAAGGCTTAGGGTGTCCTGTGAGGCACCAACTTGGAGCAGGACCCGACAAGGGATCCAAGAACACGAAGCATGTAGTGGGGTTCAACAGGACTGTGGCCACCCAGAAACTCATGGACAGCCTCCCTATTTATTATCTTAATCAACAAGACATGGCAGACAAGATTAGAAGGTCCCCACAGGGCAAAGCTGGCACAGTCATGGAGCCCAAGGGGTATCATGGCCAACCCTGGGACCCCCACACCATGACACCCAAGTACCCAATTCTCCTACAAATTCAAGGTCTGTGTAGGTAGAGAGAAGTATCTGCAAAAAGAAGCTGGGATAGTGAAAATGGTTTTCACTGCGTTCATCTACACATGCATTTGATCTAGCAGCAGTTTACTTTCCAATAAACTACTTGAGAGTAAATGCTCCAAGTAGGCATCTATACATGCAGGAAAGTGGGAATAGATTTGCTGCTCCTAGCAGCAAACTGGTTCCACTTCCTACAGCCCTGAAACAGGCCCCTGCTGCCACCAGGGGGAACCTGAGGCTCCAGCCACAACTGTCTGTGGCTGGCAGCCATCTTTAAAAAGCAACCCTGGTCCCAACTCCCTGACCAGCTGCTTTTCTGGTCAGGAGCAGTGTGTAGAGCCTGGAGGCAGCATGCAGCAACTCTCCCACCGTAGCCTCTGCTTCCCCATGCCTTGGCTGCTCCAGCCCCTGCCCCTGGCAGCAATAATCAGTGCCCTGGGCTCATGTTAACCCCAGCAGGCCCCTCCCACTGGGGCCCCAGGCAAGTCACACACCCACCAGAGGGAGCCAGTGCACTAACTGTAAGAGGCACTGGCTGACCACCTCCTCCTGCACTACCCGCTGTAGCCTGCATGGACAGCCACTCACAGACACCCTCTCCACCAACCACCCCCAGCACTACACTCTCTGCAGATAGTTCTCTGAAAAATACCTTATAGCCCTCACAGAAACAACCCCCCACCCACCCCAACAACAGAGCTTATCACTTCCTCCCTCCCCAGCAACAGAGCCCCTCCACCAACCGGTCATGCCTGCACTCCTGCATACAGCCTGACAGCCCCTCACAAACGTGTGTGTTAGAATGCCCACCCTACACGAACTGCCTCAGCACCTCAGCCTCACCCCACAACACCATTAGGTCCCCAGTCTCTTCCAGTGACCAATTAGGGCCCAGGAGGTGGTGTGTAGTGTCAGTAAGGATGGCAGCATGACTCCCACAATAGCCCTCTGCGCCTCTGTGCGACTGTTGCAGTGCTGCCACACCTGGGCAGCTGCCTGCAGTTCCTAATATAAGGGAATGGTACAGGGCTGACAGCTGCATGGGAAGGCAGCACCAGGTAGCACCTGGCAGGTCCCAGCAGGCAGCTGGGGGTCACCTATGGCCAGGTGGAGCTGGCTCTGGTGGCCAGGGGCTGGCTGCAGGTGGCATGGGTGCTGACAGGCCTGGCAGGTGCCTGCAGCACCCTGTGGGGCTGGACACTAGAGCCCTGGTAGTCATGCGGTACTGTGGTGCCAAGAAACAGCACCAGGGTGCAGGAAGGGTGGCTGACATGTCCTGCAACCTGTGCAGGGGGATTCAATGGCCACACATGACCACAGGCTGCCTGCACATGCCCCAGGGCTCCACAGAGCCTGAAGATTTTTAAAGGCCTGGAGCTGAGGCTTCCATAAAGCTGCCTAGCCCTGGGCCAGGAGAAGCTCCTAGCCCTGGGGCCCTGGGCTAGGGTGAGGCTGGTACCTTAAATTTGCTCCCAGTCAGTGTCTACATGTGTACTACTGTGCAGTAAGTACTTGCCATAAATTTGCTACTTACATTTTCAGGTAGCAAATTTACTCACAAGTAAAGCAGTTGACTGTGCAGTAAGTGTGTGCACATACACACTTACTGCACAATAAACTGCTCTACTACATAGTAAAGTGTTTTGTGTAGATGCACCCACTGCCTGGTACTCCAAGAAAACATTCAAGTTTACTAGCCCTCATAGAACACAACAGTAATTGTTTTTCTAGCTTGAGCCAGAACTATAAATCAAAGCACGTAGCAGCACTCATCCAGGTTTACCAGATTCCAGAAGGAAAAGAGAAAGATCAGTACTCCTAGTTAAGGTTGTTTATTTCACAGAGGAAGGTGTAGCCTAAAAAAGATATTCTTGTTACTTGCCTTTTTCTGTGTCTAAGAGAGCATGCACGCTTTTAAGTTCTATCTATTTCCTGTGGCTGTTTTCAAATGTGTTGGATTATTTTGCTTTGTAGTAAACATCTAGCACAAGAACTTTTGGGTAAGGGAGAGTGTAGGAGCTGTCCTAGTCATTTCTTTAAAATCTTCCCATTAATATTGTACAGAAGCTTAATATTATCCATCTTGCTCTGTAGACTTAGTATTGCCATCATCCAGGTTGGTTTAAGATTTCAGCTTATGTCTCAAGTGACATTACACACTTCTACTGAAAGACACTTAGGCACCTTCCTTGGTACTATGTCCTGGAAGCTAGTTCAGATTTACAAGGCAGCAGCCAACAGTCCAATCAGCTGGCCTGTAGTGTTATAAGTAGGGACCTATCAAAATCACAGCACAAGTTGCTGATTGGCTGAGGGGCCCCAGTGGCCCTGCTGCTTGGTGCCAACAAGCCAGGAGGCAAAAATTGCATAATAATTAAACCCACGGTTTTTGCCTCCCTGCCAATCAGGAGCAAGCAGTGGGGCCCCTCCACCAATTGGTTGGGGGGTGGGGGCAGGTTGTGCGGGGTGCCCACTTTCGCTGGTCATTATATGGCTCTCTCTACTGACAGAAGTAGGACTACAAACTGCAGTAGTAGTATTTCATGATTCTAGTCATAAGAAGCACTAGTGTCCCAGGAACAAATGCCATGCCCACCAAAATGCTGTCTACTCTGTGCTGGGAGGGTCAAATGCAGGACCATCCCTCTGGTAACACTGAAGGCTGTTAATTTAAACCATCCATGAATCAATGTAAATAGTACTGGCTGAAAGACAAGAGGTAACCAGCTCTTTTTTTACTGAAGCCAAACATAAATGATGAGTTATGTAGTCACCCAGCCTAAATTGTTTTTCCCCCATAAAATGTATACAAGAATACGGGTGGGATAGTCCTCTGAAACAGTCAGCATCCTTACCAGCCATATCAGCAGAGAGGGCAAGTAATGAATCAAAATACTCTTCAGAATATGGCACTGTAGGCGAGTCTCTTGGCCTGATGGCTTTTGGCAGAGAATTTGCTCTCCAAGAAGCTCCTCAGATTGTTCTCCAGAACAATGCTCAGTATTTAAGTAAATGAATGAACAAACTAAATAAAACCCCTGTATCCTTTCCTGGGTACTAAGAAGGAAGGCTCTTTCTGTTCCGCCCTCAGCACAGAAGCCTAGCCTCTTGCAGCAAGTTGTTCCCTCTGCACCTTTCTTCTTTTTCCTTGCTTTCTCTTCTGGGAGCTCCCAGTGGTACCTCCTCATTATCCCACAACTGAGCTTTCCTAACAGAATTGACTGTTCCTCCTTAAAGGATACAGACACATACATAGGATAGCGAGGAAATTTAAAACTGCTGCTGTTCACACTGATCTAATTAACATATCTTAAGAAAAAGACTTTTTAGTCTAACTTACCAGTTATGAGTCTTCTCCCAAGGAGCTCAAACACCTCCATTTTTCTATTATAAGTCACCTGCAATAGATACAGAGCCCAAAAGTTACAAAACACTGAAGAGTAAGAAGCTTTGTGGAATATCTAAGTCAGGCTCTACAACCATGCCATCCTTTTGGGTAGCATGGTTACAAATTGTCTTTCTAAATGTCTTCTGAAATGCAAGCAATAAGATTGCTAATCAAGATAATCATTAATAAATGTGGCCTTTTCCCTCGCATATAAAAAGATCTCAGTTATAACACTGTAACTAACTGAACTTATGCTTGCTTCTTTGAAGAGAATAATTAATATTTTGGGGACCAAACTTACTATTAGGATACATTTATAACAAGCTATGGTCACATTCATAATAGTCGTAGCCTAAAATATTTTTAGTATGATAGACCTATCTGCTCAACAGTCAAAGAGACCTTATATTGACAGGGTACATGCAGCCTAGCTGCCATTATGTTGCCTGAAGATAACAATATTGATCCTCTTCTCAATTTAACTTCAAGCTTGAAGCAGCAGTTTACCTAGAAATTAAAAGTTTTAATGCCCATAATGATGCAATTAAGTATTTTCAAAACTGTTTAGAAGTAGATGCTTGGAAACATAATTCTATACAATGCTTTTGTACTGTTTATGTAGTTTGAATAATATTTTCCACGTCACTGAGATTTCTAGTGATTGGTTCCACTGCTTTATATTGGACTTTATGGTGAGTTGAAAATTTCTCTCAAGGGAAGCCTAAAAAGTAAAAACATAAAATAACATCCTTTGTCTCCTAACCCACGAGTTGATTTAATAATTACACACTACAAAATCACAACCTTTTACAAAACCTTTACCTGTTCTATTTATCTGTCAATGAACTACACAAGCTTTTATGTTATCTCCTCAAAGTAAACAACGGATACAGCTACATAATCCTCCTGGACTTTAAATCCATTTTATTAATTACCATGTTGAACTAAATGGCTCACTGATCTGTTTTTTGACCCAGGACCTCAGTTAATTTAGAACCATAAGTTTTCCAAAATGTATTTATTCCAGGTGCTTAAAAGATTATTCTTACTAAAGACTTCCTCTTTTAGTCCTCAAGTATAGGCATGACTTCAGTCAGGTCCAGAATATGGCTGCAAGTATGAATATCTTCCAGAAATAGTTAGCGCTGTCCATAGCCTCAGTCAATGTGTCAGTAGCTATGGCAGGTTTGAACCTGTAGCTGTGCAGCTGCAGTGACAGAGAGAGTGATGCTCAGGATGGGACTCTGCCACTCTTGCATGCTGCCAGCATGTTGAGCCCATGCTGTTGCATTAAGATTCTGGAAAAATCTTTTTTTCTTCATTCTGCCTTCCTAAAATATGTTTTGTATACACAAAAACATGGTATCAATCATGTGAAAGAAAGATGTTTTTGCCATTGCTCAGGGGTAGTCACAAAAAATATAGCAGATTGAGAGAGATGAAACTCTTCAAATCACTTAGCACATTAACTTGCACAGAAGTCTATGCTGAGCTAGCTTTAAGACAAATTTTAATGTCTTTGGGTGACTCATTAATCCATGGGAATTTACCTTGACATGGCATTTCATGAATCTGAACTTCAGCTCAAGGCTGTGTATTGACTTTAACAGACAACATTGCAGCCGTTCTAATGGTTCGTGTTCTCCAATTCATCTTCACACCATGAAACTATTTACACCCACTTGCAAGCTCTAGAGAACAATTATTCAACAAAAGATAAAAACCACACAGGTGAAATGACCCTAGCTGTATTTCTGCTTGGTAGCCAAAGCTGCCCATAATACTTGAGGCACCTGAAATTTGAATATACCACAAGATCCTCCATAAAATTGACTTGTTGAGTTACTGCTGTTGTTAGCCAGAGTTACATTTGTCAGAAGTGACTGACTAGTAGCAGTACTTGTATCACCCATTCAGACTAGTTTTATTATTTTTTTAAATAAAAAGTTTGGCTTTAAGTCTAGCAGTAGACAGAATTCTAATGCATCTCTATCAATTTTCAAGGTAGTTACAAATCCTGTATAGTTTACATTTATTTCAAATTTCTATTAAACATAGTTCAAAGAGTTACCTGGGACAAGATGTGATCATGATAACACAGAACAAGCATTTTTAATCTAGGTAAGAACTGTTAGGCCTCCAGTTTAAAAATTATGTCTACAAGTCAAGTGAGGGATGGGACTCGCCCTTTTTTCAGGCCTAAACCATTTGCCATGCCTCTTGAAAAATGGAGATAATAATTACTTTACCCATATAAAACAGGATACCAAAAGAAAGGCTGGGAAAATTGCTAGCTTTTAAGATAAAAAATCCAATTTCTGGTCGGATTTTGGGACTTGGGTTCAGATCTGCTTTCATCTGACCCAGCTATATAAGAAGCTCTTCAGCCTACATAGTCAAAAGGACGTTATGCTGGCCATACCACTGGTATGCTTTCGATTATGAACACCTTAACTATTTTTTATTATGAGCCGTTCAGTTAGATTCCACCCCTCAATGAGATTAAAACCACAGGAAAGCTGAAAAGGAATAAATAGGTCCTCTTTCACTGAAACACATGCTTAGTTAAGAAAAAAACTGTTTCATAAGTGATTCCTATCTCATTAGGACTTAGCTTTTTCTTCATTAAGGAACAAATGTGATATTGGTAAATCCTGATGTACATTTTGACAACATGAGTCAATTACCAGTCAAATAGTCCAAATCCTATCACATCAACAGTAGAATTTCATCTTGTTTATTATAAAGAAACATACAAGGACACTTGAAAAAATCCTAATTTATAACAGTCCAATTTCACAGACATTTTATATCTTCATTGAAAAAATACTTTGTTTAAAGAATTGTATCTTCTATTTTAATGCCTTGTATTAAACTGCAATTTAGTATCCTATTGAAACTTCTACAAAGAAATACTTTCCCACTGTAACTATTCAGACTAACATGGTTAACTACTAGGGCTGTGCGAAATGGCACCATTCTGTTTCAACTTGTGTTTTGAGGTTTTGATGGAACAGCATTTTGTTTTGATTCGACACTGCTGTTCCATTTTGTTTCATCAAAACAGTGATGCTATTTCAATGATGTTTTGACATTTCAACATTTCACAGACTATAACAGGGAACTTGAAACACCCTCTCTCATCCAGCAGGCAGATCGGGGGCCCGCAACCCCGGGAGGGCTGTGGCAGTTGTGCCAGTCTTCCTGAGGTTGCAGGACCCCAATCCGCCTACCAGATGAGGGAGGGAAACCAGGTGCTGCTGCCCAGGACCGGGGAGCTGGGGAAGGGAACTGAGCCAGATTGCTCAGTTCCCTGCCCCAGTGCTGAAACTGATCAGACTGGGGAAGAGAGCTGAGCATGATTACTCAGTTCCCCTCCCCAGTGCTACGATTGAGTTGGGGAAAGGAACTCAGCCCAGCTGAGGCTCACCCATGGGCCTTTATTTTAACTGGTAACATGCTAATCATCCTAAATAAGAGGGAAATTGCTACATTACCAGCCTTCTAAGATTCTTTTTTACATTATATTCATTAATTTTAAGTCGTTTTCTTGTTTCTCTACACAGCGTTTGACCATTTTGTTACACATGCTTGTGCTCATTTATTATACAATACTTTGCAAGATCTTTCATTGTACATAAGCCTTCAAGCAACAGGCATTGCAGCACAAGGTAGTATGATTAGTTTAAGTTAAAAAGCTTATCCCAAAAATGTGGGTTGTTATGGCTAATGAGTTGCCATCATTCGTTCCTGCCCCTGTTTTAACATGTGATCGTCCATTAAACAATAAGAAATCATCTTGCATTCTATAATGTGAATGAAAGTTATCTTCCTGCCTAAACATTAAAATGGGGCAAGTTTCTATTGACTTAAATGTAATGGTATTTTAAATAACCTTCCATCAGTATTGCTATTTTCTACCTAATTTATTCTAAGGAATTTACATTCATTGCTTCACAAGGGTTACATGCATCTGTATATATATGGCTTGGGCCCTAAAATTCCTTTTAAGCTTTTAAGCTACTTTAAAAACGATTAAACAACCATGGTTTATTTAATGTTTACACATCAGGCAATACAACTAATACCCATCTTTGACAATTATTTTTGGATATAAGGTAACTGAAGGCAGAAGTTTGATATTAAAAATATTCATGTTGTACCAAGTGCACAAGTAAAGGACAGCCTGTCAAAAGGCAGTCTACTGAAATTCAGAAACAAATAAGAACTAACCAACTGGGACGAAAATATGACTGATCTCAAACTTAAATCAGCAAGAAACTTACTATTCTTTCCAACCACCTTTTCATTTTTACTTCACCTTTTTATTCAAGTAACTAATAGCAATGAGGAACAATATTATGTTTCTGGTTCAACCATGTCTAGCTTCATAACAGACATTCAAGAAGCAAGAACTAAAGACAACTTAAATCAAGCAACAAATAATAAATAACAAATCAAATAATTAATTAACCTTAATTTAATCTAAACTGAAATGTGTTTGGGTAACTTAAATTATTCTTGAGAAAAAGAAGATCCATTTTATGTTCACACTTTAGCCAAGCACTATTTTCAGCATGATAATTTGGACTTGGCACTAACATGTTCCAATACCATCTCAGTATAAATGGAAGAACAATTTACATTACGTTCCATTTACTCAACCTCTTATCTGATTCACATTTGTATGAAGTATCAGAACACTTTAAGATTCCAACCAATTTGAAGTTTAATACTGCACTAGAAACATGATGCAGACAAAATAATTTAAGCTATATTTGGCTACATTGTTTAGTTCTAACTTGTACCGTACCTGTGAGAGAATAATAATTACCTAGGTAGACCAAGAATGCTGTTAAATTCCTCATTTTAACATTATGAGTTTCACATGCCTAATTCAAGATGAAGCTATGCTGATTATGTTTGTTCACACTAGCCATAATGCATGTAATCTTTCTGTATTCAGAAAAAGAACAAACATTTCAGACATTCTCAAGCTTGGATTTTTGGAACTGTCCATCAATAGTGGATTCCAGGTTTGCTATAAATTAACTCTGGACTCAGTTTATTGTGCCTAGTTCATTGTCTGCCATTTTGAAATACTAGATGCAAAATGCTCCAAAGCAAGATTTCCTAAGAGGATAACGCTCTTTTAGTATCAATTCCCAGATGAGTTATTCAGACAATTGGATTACTAGGTTTTAACAGGCTTCCAGTCTGTTTTCATTGTATTAACTTATTGGCAGAATTTTATATTTGTCCAACTTTAGTAAGTCACCCTTTTTTTTCTTTTTCCCTGCTACCTGCTAATTCCCTTCAAAAAAACCCAAAAATTCCCTTCCCTCCATACCTTACTTCCAAAGCACTGCTTATTTTGTTGTATCTTGTAACCTATTTCTTATTTCCTCTACTTTTTATAGCAGCTTCCATAATATGAAGCCCTTCATTAATTTCCCCTGACACGACAATACATATCTCTAAAATCTAGTGAGAAGTCATTAGACTACGGCTAAGCACAGACCTTTAAAAAGTTGAAGGCAGAATCGATCTAAGTTATGCAGTTTTCTGTAAGCAGTGTAGGTTAGATCTCTAGTGAATGAACAGAACGCATGTTCATCATTTGGGGAGGGGGGCAGGGGGGTGGGAGGAGGCACACAGACTGCCTGCACTGGCCAAGGCCAGCAGGTTGCGGGCACTCCTGCATCCCTCCCAGCAGGCCCTGTGGGTCCTTCAGGCTGCTCAAGAATGCTGAGCACAGCCAAGTGCTCGGGCCAGCCCTGATTGGCTGCCGGGCACAGGTGACCCCTGCTGCATCAGCTGTCAGCTATAGGCATCTGTCAGCTTCCGGGTGTGGTAGGAAGGGAGGCATCTGTGTCACTGCATAGCTGACAGATGCCTACAGCTGACAGACAAGGCAGTAGAGGGAGTGGTGGATGCTCACCTGTGCCTGGTAGCCCCATCATTCTCTGTGGTGCTGTGCCCTCTTGCAGCGGTTCTCCCGGGCACAGTGTCAGGTTAACA
>NW_017729032.1:256870356-256874950 GCF_001723915.1 Gavialis gangeticus | reverse complement strand
CCCGGGCACAGTGTCAGGTCTGTGTGTAAATTGTGGGGTGTTTTGTGACAGGGTTTGTGCAGTGACACAGATGTTTCCCTTTTCCCCTGCACTACCTGCCTGCAGCTGACTGTTGGCAGGAGGAAGGGCTGCCAAAAACGTCTGTACTGGAAAGGGTCTCTGTTTACTTGACTCTGTGACAGCTCAGGGGCAGGATCTCCTGGGCACTCGGCCAAAGCAGCCAAGCGCAGGCCAAACGCTTGCAACCTCCTTGAAACAGGTGGCCACAAAAGAGCCTGGGGTGCCAACAGACAGCAGCCTAACTTGAATTGATAAGGAAACTGTACTAATGCTCAATGCACTGGTCTAACCTAAATTGGTTAATTTTGAGTGCACATCCATCTAACTCTATCTTAGACCAGGTTCTGCCATATTTCAACCAGCCTATGTGTGCCAAACTTCTGTTTTAGTAACGGGTTTAGACCAGTTTCTGATCACTTAGACTGAGAAAAGTCTGTACCAAACCTAATAGAGCAAATAATATAACTAACGAAGTATCTAGGGCTTCTGTCTATAGTTTATGTAGTGCAAAAACAGAATGTACAATCCCACTGTAACCAACTTTGATGTATTTTCCTATATTGTATTACTACTTTTTTTTGCTAAATGCAATAACTCATTGACAAGGTCAACTAGCACAGAGTAACATTTTACTCTGAGGACTGCTCCCCCTCTCCACCCCCTTTATTATTACTGTTTTTTTATTTTGCAATTAGAGGCCTGTGAACTTGAAATCATACAGAATCATATGGCAAAGCTCCATGACAAGCTAGCCAGATTGCAGTATTTGTCAAATCCCAGAGTGACAGACCTTTTGTTTGCACATTATACCATATGTCAGGATACTGAAGTCGCCTTCCCACCTGCCTGTATAAACCTGATTTTTTTCTTTGCTCCACAGAAGTTACTTCCCTTCTATTTTT
Organism: Gavialis gangeticus; assembly: GCF_001723915.1. Classification (NCBI taxonomy): domain Eukaryota; kingdom Metazoa; phylum Chordata; order Crocodylia; family Gavialidae; genus Gavialis; species Gavialis gangeticus. The sequence goes on along the minus strand of NW_017729032.1, from coordinate 256,873,988 downwards.
ACCTTGTCAGGTTTGTGATTGGGTGTTAACCCAGAGCACCTTGTCACAATATGGAATAGCCCTGCAGGCATACTGACATAGCTTTCCTCAACCCAAGAAATAAATATATCCCCTTATGTTTAAAAACAGTATTCACATCTGTTGCAGGAAACTGGTTATCCAATTTCTCTCCTAAGGTTCTCCCATATTCCATAGCCTCTCAATTGCTTACATCCTAAAATACTCTTTACAGCCCCTTTTTGGAGCATACTTTCAGCACCAACTTCCCTAGCCTTTCAAACTTTCCTTAGATTTCAAGTAAACAGATAACCAGGGGTGGGTAAGCAGGGAACCAACCCCAACAGTCAATTTAGAGGACATGATGGCAACAGCTGTCTGTGCTAAAGCAGGAAGAGGAACAGCCCACACTCTGTCAGACTCTCCAGTGTGCAGCAAACCACCACCACTTCTAGCTCTCCAAGATCTCCACTTCTGCCCAGGGTGCCAAAATTCCTAGTTATGCCTCTACACACATACCTTTTCAGGTTTATATTCTGACTGCCGTCTCTTTAGGATCTTTCAGACTGAGCTTCTGATCTTTTAGTCCAACGGTGCTTGACCTTTAGGCCCCATGGACCAGAGGATTGGCAGGGAACTGGTATGTGGACTGGATCAGGCCCTGGGGCCTGGCACTGCCCCATCCTGAATGCCAAGATTGGGTCCTCGGGGCCCAGCAGTGCCCCATCCCAGACTCCCACATGCTAGGATCAACTTCTGGGAGCCCAACACTGCCCCCTCCTGCTCCCTGAATGCTGGAACCACCCTTCCCATCACCCACATGCCAGGATTGAGTTCCAGGAGCCCAGTGCTACCCTCTTCTGCCCCCTACACTGGAATTAGACCCAGAGTTCATTTAGAATTGATACATTTTAATTTGTTTTGAAATGATTGCAAGTTTTACCACAGGTAGTCTCTAAACACTCTTTTAAACAGCATTTTGTATTTACTTATCTAGTACAAACTGGGCTTATCTACATGTGCATATTAATGCACAGCAGTAAACTCTGGTGCATATCACGCTGGAGTTTATTGATTCTGGGCACTGCATTTATATGTGTACCCTGGACCACAGCACATTGAGACAGGTTGAAGCAGCCCTGGTTGTCAGGGGACCCCTGGGGATTAGCCTGCTAGCCCAGGGCTGCTCCAGCCAGCCTCAACCTGCCACAGACGGACTGACTTGAACAAAAAACATGCTTCAGTGCAGGGCTAGCTGGCAGGCAGGCCCCACACTGAAGCACCCTCATGCCCCAGCCAGCTGGGTCAGCATCTATATGTGTGTTGCTGTGCATGAAAAATCTCTGCAGCAGGATAGTACTTGTATTTACAAGTACTAACCTGCTGTGGAATTTAATAGTTTCCTGCAGCCTAATAAAGCTGCACGTGTAGACACTGAGATGTTTAATGCTAAGCTAATTAGGCAACTCTCCAGTAAATGTCTTATGTAGACGTACCCACTATGCATGATATTAGTCCAAAGCCAAAAGGGTCATGATTACCGTATAGTTCATTGGGCTGGTCCTCAGCAGAGTCAACAGCATTTCAAGCCATGATGACTCCGTAGCTCAGCACTGCTTAGTATGTGTTTATGTAATCCAGATACCCTCCTACCCCTTCAATGCCCAAAGGATCCACGTGCTAATTACCTTCCCACTCCATGACTGAAACAAAGAAGATGTTTTTCTCATGAGTCCTGGGATCCTCCAAAATTTTATATGCAGGTGAGGTGCAGGGTAACCTAGTCCAGCTCCATGTCATGGAAAGTGGGGCCACATTAATCATATGTGACAGGTTGATGGGGTGGGGGAGGTGACAGAGGAATTCTGTTTTTTTCTCAGCCTGTGGTTGCTAGTTGGCCTCATCAACAGGGCTTACTTCTATGTAGTCTATCTCCCTACAGGCCATCCACTGCATTTTCCTGTAGCCATTTAGCTCTTCTACTTCTGTTTCTCCAGTAACAGGGGTTAGGGGCCCCTGTTACATGGGGGATTATGACTAATTACCTAACAAACAGCTGATGTATCCACATGAGGTTTTACTGTGCAACAGAAATAGCTTTGTCCAGTTAAACACATGAAAGATTTCTAGTGATAGAAATTTCTAAGAAAATTCCACTACTAGAAATATGAACACCTGTTAAGTGGATCCTATCTCTGGGCTCAAATAAAAGTTGAGTTTTATTGCAAGTGTATTGAACAGGGATGTCAACCATATAGTCCATGGGCCAGCCTCTCTATCCAGCCTGCTAGGCGATGGTTGGCACCAGAAATTGTGGTGGGGAGGGATGTTCAATTGGAGAATCCAGGACCCTTTAGCCTTGCTGGGCATGGCCACTGCCACCCCTAGACTCGCTGTATGAGACACCTTGCTGCCATAAGTGCTGGGTCCCTCACCACTGTGGTGTCCACTGCAGCAGCCCTCATGCTTCAGACTGGATCTGACCCAGGGGCCCAGGTGAGTTTGACACCCATAATCTAGATGCTACTTAATTTTAGTCCTTCACTCACCTAAGTAACATGAAATGGCTTCTCATTTTAAATTATAGTAGCACCTTTACTATACATCTTCTATTAGTCACATATAAGCTATGCCAAAGGGTCTGAAAACTCACAGGCTTCCAAAGTGTGCTGTGGAAGAAAACCAATGAATTGCTTATTATTCCACTGGCAGGAATTCAGTCTGGTGTTTAAGTTACACAAAGTTAAAGTCCAACAAATCAAGTTTGCTCTTCATAGCTATGGCACCTGTCCAAGCCTCATCACTGAAACATTAAAAGATCAGTTGACTTATTTGGGAAGGTAACTTCTGGAATTAAGTTTACTATTTTACCCCATGTTAATTACAGAGTATATTAACAAATATATCATATGACCAGATAATAGTTGTCTTAACACAATTTATATTTCTTCCTCTCCTAGTAACACATCACACTTTATGCCCACAACAGTCACCAAGCATACTCCTCCATTTATTTCCTACATTCACCAGGAAAGCTGCTCTGAGATGTAGTTATATCAGTTGCTCTGTGAGTAGGGTTTTTGCTATTAGGGATGCTTTGATTAAACACTGAAGGCTTAGCTGCTCTGAAGACTTAAGCTTAAAACTGCAAAATATCTTCTAGGGGCACTGGGAATTCCCATTATTATTAAAAACAAAAACAAAAAAGATATATTTTAAAGCTCAAGGGGTAAGTTGCAACACAATGACTTACCTAGAAGTATAAGAACGCTTCCCTAATGTTTAGTATTTAGAAATATTTTCTGAGACTGAAGTGTCATATTTTCTGAGACTGAAATGTCATATTTTCTCTCATCATTGGTATCTCTACTGGGAGTGAACATTCCCTCTAGAAATTCCATCAACGAAAACCTAAAGAAATTGTGGAAGAAAGCACCTGTCATTCCATCTCCCTTGTTGCTAATAAGCTCTTTGGTTCCTTTCACAGCTACAAATAAATTTATACAGAGGAAAATTAAGGATTCAGACCCTCACCCTTTCCACTTCAGCTAGAGTGGCCAGAGTGCCCAAGCCACTTGAAAGCTATATGCTGTAGGAAACACCATACGCCTTCTCATTATTCATATTCTTCTTCC
>NW_017729032.1:256864286-256865356 GCF_001723915.1 Gavialis gangeticus | reverse complement strand
GCCCAAGCCACTTGAAAGCTATATGCTGTAGGAAACACCATACGCCTTCTCATTATTCATATTCTTCTTCCCATGTTTTTACACCACATTTGACCATTTTGTTACACATACTTGTGCACATTTATTGTACTCTGCAAGACTTTCATTGTACATGTGCATTCGAGCAGTGGGTATGGCAGAAGGCATTGCATAGTCTGAAGCTCTGTGCTACAGCCACAGGTGGTTGTACCAATGGTATAGCCCCACTTCTTCATTAGTTCCTTGGAACAGCTGACCCTGGTACACAGGTGGCTGAGACATTGCCACCTTTGTCATGGTTCGTCAGCACCTGGTGGTAAGGACTCAGCTGCTGGAATGTATATTTTTTCACCATCAGGTATTTTTTTTCAGCCACTCATTCCACATTTGTAATCATGTCCCCTTGGGTATGGCATTGAGAGGTTAGGTGCTGGTAAGGAAGCTCCTGAATGACTTCAAATGTTTGGGCCCTGCAGGATGGTCATACAGTGGGTGTCTAATAACTTCAGCTTGTCTTGATTGTTCTAACTTGCTGGCCGCTGCTCTTTGGATGTCAGGCAGAGCAATGCAGCAGATACATACTGTGTAGGCAGGTAAACTTTAGATATCCTGTGATACATCTGCAGCTATCATTTTGAATGGGATCAAGCAGCTAAGCATTAGGCCTGTCTGAATAGAGAAGTATTTGATTCGGATGATTCAGAGGCCAATGAGTAGATTTAGAGATTCAGATCACTGTCCTGAATCGATTTGGCTGAATCAGCATCAGAAAATTCAGCACTGATTCAGAGAGATTTGGTGATTCGGATCGGGTGGGGAGAGGCAGCCACAGCTTAGTGGCTGCAGGTTCTCCCGCAGCTCCTCAGTCCGTGCCTGTCTCTCCCCAGGTGGAGGTAGCTGTGGGAGAATCCCCCATGGCTGCCTTGCTCAGCCCCATCCCCCACCCAGCCCCAGCCTAGTCCCAGAACTTTAAAAAAAAGAAAGCAAAAAAAAATCCCCAAACTCAAAGGCTGTAGCAGAGGCGGTGGCGGCTTTAGGGCCTCCTGGCAGAG
>NW_017729032.1:256863683-256864004 GCF_001723915.1 Gavialis gangeticus | reverse complement strand
CACAGGCCCCACTCCCCAATCTCCCCCCTTGCTCAGCCCCACCCCTGATGGCTGCCTTGCCCAGCCCCAGCATCCCAGCAATTTAAAAAGAAAAGAAAAAGCCCCACACTCACCAGCTCTGGCAGCGGTGACTGGGGCCTCTGGGTGCTCATGGCAGAGCCCCCCTGAGCAGTGTGTGCCCATGTCCCACCCCACCTCAGCCCTCCTCCCCAAGTAATGCACCCCCTGCCCCAGCTGGGCAGTTTGACCCAGCCCCAATCCCTCCCTCCCCCTTCTCCCAACCCCAAATGACTTATCAGCTGGCGGCAGCTTTCAGCTACC
>NW_017729032.1:256857841-256858683 GCF_001723915.1 Gavialis gangeticus | reverse complement strand
CCAATGGTATAGCCCCACTTCTTCATTAGTTCCTTGGAACAGCTGACCCTGGTACACAGGTGGCTGAGACATTGCCACCTTTGTCATGGTTCGTCAGCACCTGGTGGTAAGGACTCAGCTGCTGGAATGTATATTTTTTCACCATCAGGTATTTTTTTTCAGCCACTCATTCCACATTTGTAATCATGTCCCCTTGGGTATGGCATTGAGAGGTTAGGTGCTGGTAAGGAAGCTCCTGAATGACTTCAAATGTTTGGGCCCTGCAGGATGGTCATACAGTGGGTGTCTAATAACTTCAGCTTGTCTTGATTGTTCTAACTTGCTGGCCGCTGCTCTTTGGATGTCAGGCAGAGCAATGCAGCAGATACATACTGTGTAGGCAGGTAAACTTTAGATATCCTGTGATACATCTGCAGCTATCATTTTGAATGGGATCAAGCAGCTAAGCATTAGGCCTGTCTGAATAGAGAAGTATTTGATTCGGATGATTCAGAGGCCAATGAGTAGATTTAGAGATTCAGATCACTGTCCTGAATCGATTTGGCTGAATCAGCATCAGAAAATTCAGCACTGATTCAGAGAGATTTGGTGATTCGGATCGGGTGGGGAGAGGCAGCCACAGCTTAGTGGCTGCAGGTTCTCCCGCAGCTCCTCAGTCCGTGCCTGTCTCTCCCCAGGTGGAGGTAGCTGTGGGAGAATCCCCCATGGCTGCCTTGCTCAGCCCCATCCCCCACCCAGCCCCAGCCTAGTCCCAGAACTTTAAAAAAAAGAAAGCAAAAAAAAATCCCCAAACTCAAAGGCTGTAGCAGAGGCGGTGGCGGCTTTAGGGCCTCCTGGCAGAG
>NW_017729032.1:256842354-256857426 GCF_001723915.1 Gavialis gangeticus | reverse complement strand
CCCCACCACACAGGCCCCACTCCCCAATCTCCCCCCTTGCTCAGCCCCACCCCTGATGGCTGCCTTGCCCAGCCCCAGCATCCCAGCAATTTAAAAAGAAAAGAAAAAGCCCCACACTCACCAGCTCTGGCAGCGGTGACTGGGGCCTCTGGGTGCTCATGGCAGAGCCCCCCTGAGCAGTGTGTGCCCATGTCCCACCCCACCTCAGCCCTCCTCCCCAAGTAATGCACCCCCTGCCCCAGCTGGGCAGTTTGACCCAGCCCCAATCCCTCCCTCCCCCTTCTCCCAACCCCAAATGACTTATCAGCTGGCGGCAGCTTTCAGCTACCTGTTTAGTCTATGGCCGAATCTCTGAATTGGCTGAATCTTTTCTGAATCAATTCGGATGTTTCAAAGCAATTTGGAGCTTTTACTTGGTCTGCCAATTCAACTCAGATTTGGAGATTTGGTCCCCAAATCAGGCCAAATCTCCTCCAGATTGAATCAGCTACTGAAGCTTTGCACAGCTCTACTTAGCATGTACAAATTTCTCCCATACAAGGCATGCATACTCAGAGGAGAAGCTGAGAGTCAAAGCAGTAGTTTGGATAGTTGAAGGCTAACTCCCATTTTGAGTTCATGAGTTTATAGAGAATGTTGTTATCAGTGCTCACCTTTTCATTTATCTTCATCATGTGCTCTTTGTATGACAGGGTTCAATCAAGGGTGACTCCAAGGTAATTGAATTTGGACGGTAGGATAGTGAGGTCCTTTTGCTACCCAAAATGTTAATTTTGGCATTTGGAGTACTACTCGGCTTATTTCATCTACTCCTCAAATCTTGACAGGTAAACCAGCTGCATTTTCGTTCATAGAGCTGGAAGCATTCTGAATGCCCATACGGCCAGAATACCTCCTACATCCACTGAGCTGTGTTCTATAGTGGCCAGCAGCTTGCACAGATTCAAGTCAAATATTGTGGGGCAGGTTTTAGAATTTATACAGTAACATTTAAGTGTCTTCTTCCTAGCACATTTTACAATTATTTTCTGCTTTTTGTAATCCAAGTAGAGGACTTCCAAGTTCTGAGCTCTAAGGCAGATGATTTAAAAAACAGCTTTCCATGGAATCCACACTTAAGGAAGTTTGGACTTCTACTAAAGAAAATAGCTTCTAACTAGGCATCCATACATCAAGTTCAGCCTGTTTGGAACACAATCATAGAATCACAGAAAATTAGGATTGGAAGGGACCTTAGGAGGTCATCTACTTCAACCCACTGCTCAAAGCAGGACTTCCCCCAACTATAACATCCAGCCAAGGCTCTAGCTGGGTCTTAAAAACCTCCAAGAATGGAAATTCCACCACCTCTCTGAGTAGCCTGTTCCAGTGCTTTACTATCCTCCTGGTGAAAATGTTATTCGTAATATCTAACCTCAACTTCCACTGCTGCAACTTAAGACCATTGCTCCTCCTTGATCTGCTATCTGCCACCACAGAAAACAGGCTAGCTCCATCCTCCTTGGTACCACCATGCAGGTACTTGAAGGCTGCTATTAAATCTTCCCTCAGTCTTTTCTTCTCCAGACTAAATAAGCCCAGTTCCCTCAGCTTCTCCTGAGAAGTCATGTGCCCCTTAACCATTTTTGTTGCCCTCTCCTGGACTCGCTCCAATTTGTCCATATCTTGTCTGTAGTGGGGGGCCCAAAACTGGACACAGTACTCCAGATGTGGCCTCACCAGTGCTAAATAAAGGGGAATAATCACTTCCCTCCGCCTGCTGGCAGTGATCCTACTAATGCATGCCAATATGCTATTAGCATTCTTGGCAACAAGGACACGCTATTGGCTCATATTCAGCTTATTGTCCACTGTAACCCTCAGGTCCTTTTTTGCAGACCCCAGCCTGAATCAGTGCATGGGATTGTTCCATCCTAAGTGCAGGACTTATCCTTACTGAAACTCAAGAGATTTATTTTAGTCTAATTTTCGAATTTGTTAAAGTCTCTCTAAATCCTAGTCCCACCCTCCAGTATATCCACTACTCCCCTCAGCTTGGTGTTACCTGCAAACTTCCTAAGAGTGTACTCCATCCCATCTTCCAGATCATTAAGATATTGAACAAAAGTGGCCTCAGGACCAAGCCCTGTGGCACTCCACTTGACACTGGCTGCCAGCCAGACATCGAACCATTGACTACTACCCTCTGAGCCTGATGTTTTCTATCCAATACTTTATCAAGAAAAGAGGAAGTTAACACTTTGCTTAGAAACTTCTGAGAGAAACAGTAGAAATTGTAGTGTCTGAAGGCTTGTAATTTCAAAACAAGTTTTCACTGCATACAGAAATCGTTATATGGCTATTTACAGTAAAGAGGTAACAGTTTGCCCCTGCCCTTGCAACAAGGGTCTTGTGGCTGGCCTGTTCCTTTTCTTCCTCCCACACATTGCTGGTGATGTCACCCAGAGTCTCATGGGATACCACAGTTCCTCAACATTCTGTGTCTAGGAGGACTTACTCTGTGTCAAAGAAATGGTTCTGTTGTGAGACTCCTTTCAGGGGTATTTTACTGTAGGCTAGGGGATATCTGGCATGTCTGCAGGGACTGTTTGAATGGTGTTTATTTGCCATAACTGCATGTATCTTTGTATTTAAAAATGTGTGCTGACTGCTTTAGTCTATCTGAGTCTTACATGGCTGGCTGAATTTGTAGAGCACGAACACAGACCACCTGATAAGAACCAGAAACACTTAGTTCCATGGTGACAGTTTAGGCTGAGAAGCCATGTCAAAGTTTGCACTGGGCAATACAACGAACACTATACAGACAGGCAAACAGAGTAAGTTTGACCATGAGTATATCGGAGGAATCTTCAGGCTATAAAGAACTGAGAAGGCTTGCTAAAAACTTCAGAGGACAGTAGAATTCAAAATGATTTGGATAAATTAGACAACTGGGCTGTAGAAAGCAACATAAAATTGAGACAGTTTGATGCCCAGGAAAAAAAAGCACAGTGCACAAATACATAAAGTGATAAATTGACTAAGCAATCGAACTTCTATAAAGGATCTGGGCATTATGATGGATCCTGGATTCAATGTGATATAGAAAAGCTAGTGCAGTTGTGGGCTACCTGAAACAAAGCTATTGTATACAAAACCCAGGATGTGATAGTACTCAATGCTAGTTAGGCCTCAGTTGAAGTACTGTGTGCAGTTCTTGGCTGTCCATTTCAAAAAGGATGTAGAGAAACTGGAGAGGATCCAAAAGCAAGCAGCAACGCTGATAACAGAGTTGGAATGTAACTGTACATGGAAAGGTTAAGGAACTAGATAGGTCAAACCAGGAGGAAAGGAGAGTAAGGGGCAAGGAGAGAGAACATGATCATTTTCATGCATCAGAAATGCTCCATTAAGAGAGAGAACAACTGTTCTCCCTTGCTGCAGAGGGCATGACATAAAGTAATGTATTTAAACTACAGCAAGGCAGATTTAGGTTAAGTCTCAAGAAACACTTAAGTGTAAGAACAGAACAAAGAAACAATATGCCAGGAGAAGTTGTTGAATTTCTCTCATTAGAAATGTTCAAGATGAGGCTGAATAGACATTTGACAGGGCTGGTTTATCCTGCACTGGATGCAGGGTACTGTATTCTGCAATTATAAAGGGGGTTTGGATTAGGAGACTCTGGAGGTCCCTTCCAAACTTGTGAAAATTACTTTGTCCTTCTTTTCCTGCACTAGCTTTGGACAGCCTCTATTACAATCTTGAAGAGAGCAAATCTTTCAGCCAGAAAGGTAAACAACATCTGAAGACTTTGTATTATGCAGAAGAAAGGTCAAGATTTACAGGAGACTTACACTGGTTCAAATGTGTCCTCTCAACTCAAGAAGTTTCTTTTAAATCAATATTTGTCACTATTTAATTTGGGGTTTCTCTGATGACATGATGGGTACACATGAATAGATTGCTATTATATTATAATACACGTGTATTTTCCAGGTGCATCTGTGAAATCTTTGGATCCTCCTATTAAAGCAGAAACCAGTAAGTTAATCTCCTTTTCAATGGTACAGGCTTCTTTACAGTCACTATTTCATCTCTAAGAAGGTTACTTGCTCCTCTTCCAAAACACAGGTTTCTGGGTGCATCTTATGTACCTAGTGACTTACCTAATGTCTCAAGTTCAATAGCAAATTAGTACTTAGACCAAATGGGTTTCTAGGTTTTTGGCACAAGATCCACTTTCTGAATCTTTTCTAATATTGCTGTGTGTATAGCTGGACTGAGTTTCAACCACAGCATTTTACTTCTGACCTTTTCAGATGTAATTTAGTTCTATACCTCTTCTTTCAATCATTTCTACATAAGCAATAAAACCTGGACTGACTTGATGCACTTCATAGACATAATTTTTGTCCCATTACTATGAAAAAATCCTCTCCAACTACTGTCTCAGGGAGTCCCACAGCATCCATGTTTTTCCATCCATCCAGATTCTCCTGCTGAGGGGAAAAAAGCAACCCCTAACCCCAACTGCTTTCCATGACCCCCCCCCCCCAATAAAGTAGGAAACCTTTCCATAAATGTCTTTAATGTCTCTCAACTGTAAACTGAGATCTGTTGGTTTACAAGACTAAGCATTTGAAAGCATATGACGTTATATGCTAATATACAGTAAATCACCACAGTTAATCAGCATTTAACTGTTAAGATCAAATATGTAATTGCTAATATAAGGGTGAGTATTAATCCACCAAAGTTCCACTTCCTTTCCTCCTCCCTGATAGCTTCTCATTTTGTTATTTTTTTAAGTGAATTTATGAGATGCAAACAGAAGTGACAGTACAACTTGGGTAATTCACTGAGTATGCCATTGCCCGTTCTCAGGGAAGTTTCAGTCAGTGTTCGCTTGCATTCATTTTTAGTCTTGGTGGAAGAATCAGTCATTCCATTCATACCCAGTTAGCACTGCAGAGTGTTGGTAAGACAAAGCAAGTGTGAAGGGGCATATACTTTGAATTTACATGGGCTGCTAAGTGCCTCTGACATGGTAAAGGAAAATAGATTTGGTTGTAGAGCCAAAGCACGTCAGAAAGTGAGTTGGATTTACATTTAAACAGCAATCCTTCACAATAACTTGTTTAATTAAATGTACAAAAGTAATCTCTGCCAGTCAGTTGTCACTGGTCACCAGTGCCAAAGTAATGGATCTTTAACGATCATGTTTAGCAAGCAAATGAATGATTATTTTACAGTGCATTAGCTCAAGCATGATCTGCTATAGAAAATTTAACTTTCAAGCTGAAGAACACAATAGTATACAATATCACCTACTGAAAGAATATCACTTAATTTATCTTTTGAGAGAAGATTAATATGTTTCTGTCCCTTTTACTTTTATAAACGTAGAGATATAGCATATCATATAACATATTATATGGATATAACATTAAGATTAGGAATGTTTGTTACCACTGAAGCTGTGGAAAACTCAAAATATTGAAGCTGATTTGGGAAAATGAAAGTATCCCTTCAATGTTTACTTCCTTATTTACTCTGATATTTTTTGCACCACTATTCAGGCTTACAGGGTTTACTGAAGACTTCTCTTATGAGGCAAAATATTAGCACATTGAAGCAGAAAGGATGCAGAGAGTAATCTACTGCTCAGTAAAGCATCACCAATTAGCCATGTTAATAAGCTTCTGCACAATAAATGAGTCTACGGCACAGTTAGATAGTACCTGTAAATACAGGTACTAAGTTAACTGTGCAGTAGATATTTCACAGTAGGGCTTGTGTAGACACTGATTGGAAGCAAATTTGCTCCCAGTCAGCCACACCAGCAGGGGCCCTGGTCCTGACACTGCTCATCTCCCAGCTCTCCCCAGGAGCCAATCAGCATGGGTACCATGTCCCTCTCTGTCCCTCCCCTGTCCTGCCCCAGCACTGTGGGACTACCACCTCCCCACAGGAGCAGAGAGCTGAACAACACCAGGGCTGGTGAGCTCTTCCTTCCTCACTCATCCTGGGGCTGGCCAGGAGTTGTCCCACCACTGGGGCAGCTGGCAGTGGGGGCTTGCTGCTAGCTGCCCCACTGGTGGGACAGCTCCCAGCTGCTCCCAACTGAGCAGGGATTCCCCACCCAGCTGGGGGCTAGCTGCCCCACTGGCAGATTGGGGCAGGGGGGTGGGAAAGAGCTGTGGGAGAGAGGCAGATTCTGGTGTCAAAAAAACCCATGCCCAAAAAAAGCACTGTGGCACATTGAGCAGCAGTGTATGCTGCCCAAAATCAGAGCCTGGCTAGCCAGAGCCATGCTCTGGCTGCTGGCCAGGCTCTGTACACCTGGATCACCACCTGTGGAGTCCCAGGAGTCACAGGGTCGCTCCCCTACCCCACTTGGGGTAACTTGCCATGTGCCAGACTGTGTATGCAGGGGAGTCCCCCAGAGACAATTAGCAGCAGCACAACTATGCCGCTGCTATTTGCCCCCAGGGAATGCACGTTCCTGCAGGGGATGTGCCCTGCAGATTCTATCACTCTCATGTCTTTGGCACCATGTCATTGTGTGGGAAACCTAGAATTTAATGCAGAGTGGAATCTGGACTCCTTGAAATAGGAACAGAGTACTGTATCCTGCTATACTCCTACACCAAGGTCAATATCCATGCTTTGTTGTGTTCTCTTTTTTTAAGTACCTCTACCTATGCCAATGTCAATCAAAATGACAGGTTTGAAGGAGTTCCCTTAATAGGGCAAAGGCTATAATGTCTTCACACTCCCTAGAGTTTTCTCCCCTACCAACCACCAATTAAACAAAGTCCTTCTGCTCAAGACCAGTTCAGCTGCTTATTTTCAAAAACCTTGCAAGTATGGTTTTATTTTGAAAGACCACTAATGAGCTATCTTAACACCTGAACAGCTTAACCTTAGTACTTCTAGCTCATTAAAACCTCTCTTCACAAGCTTTCTAAGCTCCCTTATGGATTGAAATCCACTTCTCAAAGGCTTCCAGAAGTGCACCCCCTCACCAACAGTCCTCCACCAGTTAGAAAGTTCCACTAGGCACCCAGGTTAGTTTTTTTTTACACTGAAGTTCTCAATTTTAAAAACAAAACTTAAGTGAGGATAAGACACATATAATTCTTAACTTGGGACAGGTGATTCAGATGAGCAGTTTGAAGGTACCAATAAGTGTACCTCTTCTCATCAGCATACATGACTTCCCCACAGGGAGAAAGCAGCAAGCCAGGATTTTTCTTCTATTCTAGGTCCTTCTGAAGAAGGCAGTCTGCTTACACATTCAAAGCTACACATACAAGCTAATAAACTGTGTTTTTGCAGGAACTTACCAAGAATGAAAGGATACCTTGAGGTCCCCATCCACCCATTATAGGAATTACTGTTTAACTGTATTTAAGGTGCATATTATGTATGAAAGTAACTTCTACTGACACTGCACAGTTGCACCCATGTTCAGACACCAATATTCAAATCACTGCAAGCTTATGGAGGGGAGAACCACGTTTAATTATCTCTCTCAAATGTAATGCCAACCATAGCTGGCAAGACAGCCAACATCTTGTGTTTTTCATTTAATTTCACCTTATCTTTTACTATTTAGTCATGAGCATTCCATTATCTTCCCCAAAATTGCATCCTGATGATTTTCTTCTATCCAGGGTGTCAAACCCTCTTAAGTCAAAAGATAAACCAGCTTAAAGCATCAGGTTAGTTAGCATAGTTAGCTGCTAAAACAATTTCAGAGGTCAAACATTTACAAAATAAAATTACAGTCATACCAAAGTGCATTTCCAAACTGCATTTGCACTACCACAACTAAGCTCAAACTTTTTCACCTGCTCATCACTGAGCCTTAAGCTTGTAGCCTTAAGGCAGCAAAAAATTATGAGATGCCAATTATTAGGATGATCTATAGAGACTATTGTCTCAATTAGGACTATAATGGCATCTTCATTTAGTTCTATGAAAACTTTATCTTCTGCCAGCAGGCCAATGCTTATACAATTTTTTATTATTTAAGCCAAGCAGCTAATGGTGACCCATTGTCATAGTATTTGTTGCATATGGTAAGCAAGTATTCAGTTGAATGATACCTTGTACTTTAATGCACTACTCAGCTCATGAGGGCAAATACTCCAGGCAGGTGCCTTGTACAGTGAGCAATTGCCTCAAATTAGTGTTTTGCCAGATGAAAATTAAAGATAAGGAGAGATCAAAACTGGTTTCATTAGGACAGGGGAACCTGGACTACTCTTTTTCAAAACCAAGTGATTTCTACCTTTTACCATTCGTTTTTGTGGCAGAACTCCAACATGAAGTATATGCTATCATCGATCTCCTAAGGAGATGATATAACTTCTCCATTAAAGTGCTGTGCTTGTCTTCTATCAATGAAAAATTCATTTATATTTGCCATCTGGAGTTCTGAATTTCATCAATATCTAAGCTCATCTGTTTTTTAATCCATATTGGCTGCAGGGCAATCCTCAGTCAACATCATAAACTATAAACTCACTCGTAATCTATATTTGCCTTGCACATTTCCCACCCTTCTTTTTTAGTTCTGAAACCTGCCTAACACATTACAAAAAGTTATATAAAAACTTTTTATGTAAAGTCTTTATTTTGCAAATGCTAAAAGCTTTGTTTGAAGCTGGTAATCATAGGCTAGGTACAGACATTCAAAAACCCCAGGCAAAATCCATCTAAGTTATGCAGGTTTCTGTAAGTGGTGTAGTTTAGATCGGTTGTGAACAAAACACACATTCAGCTTTTGGTAGGTGGGAGGGTAAATCTTAGACCAAGTTGTGCCATTTTTAAACCAGTCTGTGTACAAAGTTTCTGTTCTGTTATGGGTAGAGACCATTTTTGTGTGCCAAATTTCTGTTCTGTTACATGCTGTGACAGGAGTATCGCCACTGGAGCCCTCCTATTGGTGCCTCCGCCCTTCTGTTATGGGCCAACCGCCTGCTTACTCGCCTGCCATGCCTTGATCTTGATTGATTGATTGATGTAACTAGTGGGAGGCTGCCCACATTACGCGCCCCGGTGCCAGGGGGCACTATCTGTGGCTCCTTTTCGTCCCCTACACCGCAGCCCAAGCCTCGCAGATGGTACTCATGTTGTATTCGACCTGGACCCTGCTGTGATTTTTTCCCTTGTCTCCTGACTACTTTGCCAGAGAAAACAGCAGCAGGGGAACAAGCAGTAGGGGGGAGCAGGTTACCTGGCCCCCACATGCCTTGCCCCCCTGATCTTGCCACTTGCCACTGCACCCTCCCCCACCACTGCATGCTATGCCACCCCCTGGATCCGCACTGTGTCCCACACTGCTCCATGCCTCACCAAATAGGTTTCTGCTCCCTTTTCTAATTTCAGGTACTGCATTTTTACTTGACAATGGGTTTTAAGATAAGACCACCTTTTCCCCATTACAAATGTGGAAAAAACCTCATCTTAGAATGGCATAAAATCAGGCATCTAGGAGCAGCAGACAATACCAAGGTGGATTTTGTACAGAATCACTAAAACTATATCAGATATAAGGAGTCTGAATGTAGTCACCAACCATATTCTTTGACTTATACACATCAAGTACTTGTCTGAGGGATTTCTGTGATGTGTTCTCAATCCCTAGAGCTGTATTTTTGCAGTCTAATTTCACTACTTCAAAATGGTTTTTATGGCCAATTGACTTAAACTACTTTTCTGCTATAATTGGAAAGCCAAAGTCATACCTTTTTAAGATACCCATTTTTTCATTAACTTCAATTATACCAATTCAACAGGAAGTCAACTGCAGCAAAACATCTAGTCCTACATTCATGGCATTTTGGGTTCTCAGGAAGTAACATCTCCACTAAGGTCATCTCTTACCTCCATGCAGGTGAAGCTAAAAACACTATTACCTGGCCTATACAAACCTGTTACCATTTATAGAAGGAAGCATAGCTGTAATTGGAAAGCTGCAACTGGAAATTCTTAATCCAAAAGGGTAGATATATTTTATCCTTCAAGTTGCAGAAAAAAGGTCAGAAATTCAAATTTATCCAGAAACTTCTCCTTCACTCTTGACTAAGCTAACCTGATCTGAGAAAGCAGATCAAGCTTGGACAACTGGGTTAATCAAGTGTCATCTACACAGGCTGTCTACAAGCAGGAACACTTCAATTTACCTTGTACGAAGTTGACACAACCTTCTAAACCTGAACACTTGCAAACAGTTTTGTGTTTGTTGGTAAATTACTATATTTAGATTCTTCTACTAGCCATTTTATTACTTTACATCATCTTGGAGGTAGTGAAGAATGTATAAAGTCCTGTTTGGGGCCCAGTACAATTCAGAGCTATTGAGCAGTAAATACATCAACCACTTCTTATCAGATTCTTAGTAGCTGTAGAAGGACAGGCTCTGGGGGTGGCCATGGTGCCCTTTAAGGCCACCAAAATCCTGCCTGTGCTCCCAGTCCTCTGTATGACCTCCCCTGTTTATTTCACTTTCTATGCTTTGATGTTTCCTAGTTATTAATTAGGAGACTGCCCCTGAGTCCTAGAGTGCCCTCAGTGCTCAGCAGTTCAAAACTACGCCTTTTCCATAGGTATCACTCACACCTACTGATGCCTGGCTGGCACAGTAAACCAGTGATCACCACCTGTGGCCCAAATGACCTTATTTAAGCCTTAAGGGCTATTCATAGCCTCCTCCTACCCCTACAACTGTGCCCATGCCTCACAGATGTTACTCAGTCACCATTTTCCTTCCTGTATACACTTTGGCCTTCTTAGCTTTAACCTACAGGTTACTCTGGCTATTGAATGGTGACCTAGGCCTACTGACTCTAGCCTTTCCAGTCTTAGCCTCTTGTCAGTCCCTGGCTGTCCCTGGTTCCCCCTCTGGGCTCAGTCTCTGGCCCTCTCAGCCTCAGGCCACTTCTGTCCCCTGTTCTCAAGTTCAGGTCCTGGCCTTCTTGCCCTCAGTCTGCTGCTGTTTTCCATCATGCGTCTGGCAGAGCTCAAAACCTGGATTGCCATTCAGGCACCCCTGTGGCTCCTTTCCAACCCTTACAGCCCCACTCGTTCCTCCAGTCTAACTAGAACAAACATACAAGCAACTACTTTAAACTCAAAGTCCCCACTCTGGGCCATCTTACTACTGTCAGGCCACCTCTCCACTCTCTGGCTTTCTCAGCCCTAGGAGTACCTGTCATGGCCTGCAGCTCCCACTCACCACTAGCCTAAGCTGGCAGGAGTTCCTTTTTCTTCAGTGTTCATGGCTGTACTGCCCCCACTGCCACAGGGACCCAGGCTTATATCCCCTGAGCTCCTCCCCTTTCTGGTCATGTGATCTCTTGACCAGCTGCAGGTATGCCTCCTCATCTTAATGGGCAGCTTACTGGGCACAGGCTGCAGCACTCTCTTACTGCCGTCCCTCTTGCAGCCAACCCCTCCTCAGAAGCCTGGGGCCCTTCCTACTGCAGTCACTCTCCCAAAGTAACAGAAGCCCCAGGCTTCTTGTTACAGTAGCCAATAAGAGAAAACTTTTTGCAGTTTCTGTTCATGGAATGGTTAACAAGGCAAAAGACAGAAAAACCTTTTCACCAAATCTAGAGTTTTCAAATTATTATTTAATACTTTTCCTAGGCTTGCTTTCTTAGGCCTAGTTTAGTGTTTTTTCTTACATAGTTCTCCAGCCAAATGGTACTATTAAGTACTTGCTTCCTGCCGTAACTGGTAACTTGCCAACCTATGCCCCTCAAGGAACAAAAATTTTGGCTTTAACATTAACAAAGGTTTCCTGCTGGAATACATCTTAAGTTACTAGCTAGTCTGTTTTTCTCCTCAAAAATTCTGACAACGTTCAGTCCCAGGATAACACAAGTAGTTAATCCTTGTCAGCTAGTAAAGCAGCTCAACTCAGGTATGCCTCCCACCATTTCCATTTGGGGGGGTGGAGCTGGAGGAGGAATACATAGATCAGGATAATTTGTCTTCAAGTCTGTATCAAGCACACCAGACTGTCAGAATGTACCATACAGATATGGTAAACGTTTTTCAAGTCTATTGAAAAAGACTATCATTGCAACTACAGCAATGGTACAATTGAAAGGTACCATTGCAACTAGAACCACAAAGTACTTTGAACCCATCTCAAGCTGTCTCACACTGATTATTTCTCTATCAGAAAGGATGCTTTGTAATTATGCCCCCACACCACACCAGCAGAGCTATTATTGATCTGGACACAAATGATCATATGGAAGAAAAGTCCTTGACTCTATGACCCAGAATTTAAAAGAGGTCTTTTTAAACCAGTCTGATACTTTCTTCTACAATCTAACAGATGCTTCTACACCAAGGAAAACTATCACACTTCTCGTGGTGTTGGCAGGCAGGCTGGAAACAGCACATTAGATCATTATTGCCTTGAGGGTTTTCTTCCTCTTTTGCATTTATGGCATATCTTAAGAATCTTTGTTTCATTCTCCTTTGAAAAATATTATACAGGCAGTCCTCGAACTTACGACACAATTGGGTCCTAAAACCATGTCTTAAGTCGAAACATTGTAACTCAGAAACAATTTTCCCATAGGAAACAATGTTATAAATGGGGGATTGGTTGATGAACAAAGGCCCGATACCCTATTTTCACCAAAAATAATGCAGAATTTTGTATTCAATCAATTATAGATGGGTAATATAGCTACATTAATGTATTTATATTGTAAAAAGAAATATTGATTTGGAAGTACTTCTTTGAGGTAACTTTGCTGGACTTTTTGAAGGGCTCTTGGTTGGAGTCTTCTCAGGAGTCTTGGATGTGGTCTGTCTGGTTTCTTAAAGAAAATGTCCAACGAAGTTTGGACATATGTTCTCCAGGGAGATGGGCAACACAGCGAACTTGTTTGCTGGTGTGGCTTGGCATCAGATCAAGCATTGTAAAGTCGAAACTGACATGAGAAAGTTGAAACAGGGTGTCAATTTATAAACGTTGTAAGTGTGAAACGTTGTAACTCGAAACATTGTAAGTTGAGGACTTCCTGTATACTGAAAAATTAAAATGTCTCCTGGATTCCTCAGATCATTACTTCAGCCAATAGCTATACGAGATTCTTCCCTATTTTTATACAAACTTTGTTTCCTGTGCAAAATGTACATGTCTCACTAATGTCTAAAACACTACATTAAAATGATGTCTTCTACAACTAAGCTTTCCTGTGTTCGAGTAGCAAGTGCTATTGCAAACAAGATGGCTTATTATTTTCAGCTAAACAAACAGAAGTTTTTCTTTACTGACATCAACATAGTCAAGAATTCCCACTTTTTTAATTGTATTAATTTTTGTCAGTAGTAGCCAATTGGTGGCATTATGTTTCATCATGCTATTTAATGGAACATATTTTGATAAGTCACTGACCAGCAGTAGAAGAGGCAAAGGCAGGGTTAGGGTTGGGGTGGAGGGACAGCGTGTGAAAAACACTGGTATCCAGTAAGGAAGCTTGAGTTTTTCATAGTTTCATAGATGTTAGGGTTGGAAGGGAACTATTAGATCATCTAGTCTGACCCCCTGCCCTGGGCAGGAATGAGTACTGGAATCAGATGAACCCAGCCAGGTGTCTGTCCAATCTCCTTTTAAACACCTCCAAGGAAGGGGACACCACCACCTCCCTTGGAAGCTTATTCCATATTTTGGCAACCAGTAGTTGCCGGTAGTTAAGCATTTCTTACCTAAACTCCACTGGGTCAGGAAAGCCTGTTTAACATCTTCATTAATCACGTGAACAATGGGATCAGGTGCACTCTTAGCAAAATTGTGAATGATGTCAAGTTGGGTAGAAGTGCAGACATTTTGGAGGGTAGAGCTAGGATCCAGAATGACCTGGATAGAGTGGGAAAATGGTCCACAATCAGTCAGATGAGATTCAGCAAGGACAAGAGCAAAGACCTGCACTTGTGATGGAATAATTACATTCACAAATGCATAGTGGAGAATGAGTGGCTAGGCTACAGTAGCCTGGTGAGTTTTTGTTGCAGAAAAAAAGAGAAAAAATATTCAACAGCACACTGGGCTGTATTGACAGGAGTGTCACTTATAAATCAAAGCAAGTGATTCTTTTGGCTTATTTAGCACTGATAAGACATCATCTGGAGTGCCATGTCCAGTTTTGGGCCCCACACTTTACAAAGGATATAGACAGATTGGAAAGAATTCAGTGCAGAGCAACAAACATGATTAAGAGCATGGGAAGCCAGACTTATGAGTAAAGGTTGAAAAAAATACGGTTATTTTAATCTAAAGAAGAGAAGACCAAGGGGAATTTGATAAGAGTCTTCAAATACCTGAAGTAAGATTACAAAAAGGTCGGACATGAGCTGTTGTTTGTGGCCATAGAGGATAGGACTAGGAACAGGGGGCTCAAGCTGCAAGAGAAGAAAGGTAGGCTAGAGATTAGGAAGAACTTTCAGACTATGAAGATAGTCAAGCACTGGAACAGGCTGTCAAAATAAATTGTAGAATCTCCACCCTTGGAAATGTTCAAGAACAAGATAGACAGACACTTGGCAGGAATGGGTCACTCAGGGACAATCCTGCCTTGAGCATAGGGATGGATCAGATGACCACTTGAGGTCCCTTCCAGTGCTACTTTCCTATGATCCTATGTTTTTAGTCTATTTGATAATTGCACATGTATGGCATTTGTTAAAGTAGGTGTATCCTGCATTCAATTTCCTTTCCCCAGATACATCTTATCTACTACACGTGTAGTCAAATCTTCCCCCCTTACTGTGTTACCTAGAAGTTAAGATCACTTAAAACAAAACCCAAAAAGAACAAATTATATTCCATACTTGGGATCATTCTTTTGCCTAACCTTGTCTGCTCCAATATCTGGAGAAATCAAAAAATCAACTATCTACTAATGCATGCTTTTTTAAAGCTATGTCAGAGCCTTGTTACACTTTATACTGTGCACCACACAAATATTGATGTGAGTTAGTGCTAGCGTGAGTTTGGAGCAGTCACACTTCAGGCTTGTAGGGGCCTGGAAGACTGTAAGGTAAGAATCC
>NW_017729032.1:256839134-256842290 GCF_001723915.1 Gavialis gangeticus | reverse complement strand
CTCCCCCCCTTCCCCTGGGATTCCCCATCCTTCCCCTTGGGGCTCCTCCCATCTTCTCACCCTTCTCCCCTCTTACTTGTGGCTGCCCTCACTATCTGTCCCAGGGGAACAGGCAGGGAGGGGTTAACCTGCCTGCCGAACCATCACAGCTAAGCTGCCACTGTTCACTGGGCTAAGCCTCCCCAGACAGCAGCAGTGGCAGTGGCAGGCAGGTTCACCCTTCCCTATCTGCTCCCCCAGGACAGACAAAGTGGGCAGCCACAAGTAAGCAGGGAGGCAGTGAGCAGCAGTTATCTGGGATGCTAGGGAGGGCATGGGGTGGGGGGGACGATAGGTCCAGTCTGTGCCAGAGGCAGAGGG
The DNA here is from genome assembly GCF_001723915.1 of Gavialis gangeticus. Lineage (NCBI taxonomy): Eukaryota > Metazoa > Chordata > Crocodylia > Gavialidae > Gavialis > Gavialis gangeticus. The sequence goes on along the minus strand of NW_017729032.1, from coordinate 256,841,930 downwards.
AGGGCAGCTATACCTTAGAGATAATCCTGCCCTGAAGTGGCATAACCTTAAGCTGTGTAACATGTGCTTAAAATTAATTTCAGGTGTTAATGTACAGACAGTCCACATGTTAAGGAATTCCAAGAATTACCATGTGACAGAACCTTAAGCATATGACCCCATACTCCTAGTTGGTGAGGAAACACTCTCAAGTTTTCCTATAATTTATCTAACAAAAGTTTTTTAAAAGTGGGGGGGGAGGCCTGCAGGGAAGAGAGGCATGTTAAACCTTGGACTTGATCTTAACCAAGTCACCTTGTTCAGGATTAGATGCGGACATCATGCTATTGTACATAAAACCCTGTGCTTTCTTCCTCTTAAATACTTACTCCTGTTGCCTCTAACACCTGTAAACCTTTGCTGCACATTATGCTTTTTCTGTTCAAATAACTCTTGTGTCCCACCCACTATTAAAGCCATCCCCTTGGTAATGCTCATCCCCATTAACAAGACTTCTTTGCACTAAGTCTACCATTGATCTGGCTGTAGCCTCTAAGTACAACAGACTGGGAATTATTGGGAAGCCCTCTTCCTATCCAAAGAAGCCAATGAACTTACTTAATATGCAACAAAGAACCTCAGGTATTTTTTGCATGCTACTTTTGCATATAGTTCTAACATGCTGTCTGACATGATGATAAATCCATCTTATTCTTCCCACTTAAGTAGTTGTGTGCACTACCTTAGGTCCAATAGGTGCTGAAGGCAGTTTCCTTCAGGTCCTGACCTCTACTAAATATTGTGACTCCATCTAGTGGCAAGGTAAAGAATAACCCTTATGACCTTTATGGGGAACAGCTGACCCTTATTCCCATTAATACACTTTTTTCAGTATAGTCCTATTTTTTTTTTCTTCTCATTAAATAGAAAAGGAATACAAAGGCAACTGATTCCTGGCTTATTTTACATCACAATACTATCCTCAAAAATAAATAGCTAATGAAATGAAATGAGCTCATCCTAATAACAAGTCCACAAGTCCCACAAGGAATATTTTACTATTTTGGATATTTGCCCAGGACCTACTCACAGGTTCAAACATCAAAAAAGGATAAATTTTAAGAGGAGCTAGAGCTCTCTATCATGTAAGACACAATTTAACCACTGAAAGTATGAAAGAGAGATATTCTGTATGGGGCACAAACTTATCATCATCTTCTGACTACTCCCTGGATTTCTGATCTACCAGACATATGCATTTAATTCTGGTTTCTTTTTTTCCCAAGTGGGCTCCTGTGGTTTTCCATATCTTTGTCTTTACTGCTAAATTAACTATGTCAAGCAGAAATCATGTCTGAAACCTCCTCTGGGTCTTTTACAAATGGGTAAGTAATATGCAGCACATAAGACCAAAGCAAAAACCAGGAACCGACCCAGATAAGTTCAAATACCACGACTCATTTATATTGGTTATCCTTTTGATAAACTTTGCTCAAGTTTTTCATTTTTTACCCAATTAAGAGCAGAATTTAAACTAAAAGCTTATGCAAAGAACAGCTACTATCCTGTATGCTCTTTTTTCCCTACTATAATGAGCTGCTTACTTAGAAGTTCAACTGAAAGCCTCCTGACTGCCATCTATTTTACCAAAGCCCACCTGTGGCTTGGCAACTTTTGGCAATAAACAGGGTTTGTTTCTGAACCCAAGGGATAACCCTACTATACCCATTAATCACAGGCCCATTTTTTGCCCACCAGTCCAAAAAATTTAAACTGTAGAAGATAATTTTGCTACAAGGCCTGACTGATCATGGAGACTTCCCATCATTCATATGGATCATCTGAATACATCTGTGGGGCAAAGTTACTTAGCAACTCTCAACTTTTCCAAAATGAAAAGAAAATGTTGCCTCTTTCACAGAGCTAAAATTTTTCCTTACTTTCCTCCTGAAGCTTAAGAAGTATTTGATGCATTTTTGGACTAAGTAGCTTGAACATGGGTGCCCAGTGACCAGGAAGTTTTTAAACCTGAAATGAAGACACTGGTGTTTCATGTAAAGAGCTATATGCTGGACATTGTTCATCATAACCAACCTGAATTGTCAAGGATATATTTTACTTTGTAGGACAGGTAGAATCAGAAGTAATTCAAGATGGATCAGGAGAAATGAAAGATTCAAAATTAAGGAGAGATGAAGAACAGGAAGTAAGTGAACAAAGGACCTTCAGAGTTGCATTGTGCTATTACTTCATATCCAGAAGTTTATAGCTAGAGTGTATTTTAAATAAAGTGTTGCTTTTGGTTTTAGGATGTTGTGAAGATCATTTCATTTGTAAGTTTTAGTCGTGAATCTAAAACACAAAAAAGCATCTTATTGCATAAAAACCACAGGTCTTTGTTTTAGTGAAAAAAAACAGTCCAGAGAATTAACATCTTAAAATACAGCAAGTTCAGAAGATACCACAGCTGCTATTTTCCAGGATGGTTCCTCCAACTGGTATAGGACTGAAAGTGAAGAAGTTATATGGTAGTTAGTGCTATTTGCCTTGTAATATTCAAAAGTTGTAAGCCAGCTTGACTAGGGACATTCATTCAAAAAGCCTGAGCCTGAATTGATTCAGTCTTTGTAGTTTAGTCTAACCTGGCTAGTCTGTAGGGCTGTGCGAGGCTTTGGACCGTGCTTCAGATCCTGACAAGCTTCAGACACTTTGACATCCAGAGCAGCATGTCCGGATTGAAGCGCTGGCTTTGTTAGGTTTTCCGAAGTGGTTCGGAGCTTCCAAACCGCTTTGGAAAAGCTTCAGAGCTGCTTCGGA
>NW_017729032.1:256823507-256834134 GCF_001723915.1 Gavialis gangeticus | reverse complement strand
AGCGCTGGCTTTGTTAGGTTTTCCGAAGTGGTTCGGAGCTTCCAAACCGCTTTGGAAAAGCTTCAGAGCTGCTTCGGAGATCCGGCCATAGGGTATAATGGGGAAGCAATGAAATATCTATAACTTTGTTGTTTTTGTCTGATTTGGATGAAACTTACAGTGGTGATGGCCCCCGCTGAGACCATGAAGCCTGACAAGTTTCAAGAAGATAGGTGCAGTGGTTTGTGGGGAACTGCACTTCAAGCTGCCAACAGGCAAAACTCATGACATAGATGACCGTGTGTGTGTTAAGCCTCAGCGGGCTGAAACCTGGTGGGGTGGTGGCCCCTGCTGAGGCCACGAAGCCTGCCAGCTGTCAAGGGTATAGATGGGGGGGGAATCTGGCTTCTGGGACCCTGCCCCTCTGGCTGCTGACAGGCAAAACTTGTGACATGGGTGGGTGACTCTGTGTGAAAGCTGCAGGGTGAAAGCTGCAGACCTGCTAGCCCCTGCTGAGGCCATGAAGGAAGGCCAAAGAAGCCTGGCCAAAGAAGGAACAGAGAGACATTACTGGCAACCTGTTGATTAGCTCCAAAAAGCCCTAAGACAACACTGTCCTGTCTTCCCTTGCCCTGTCTGCCTTACACAGACACCTCTCAGCATTACCTAACATACCACATGCTGTCTATGGTCTGTGCTGTGGGGGGAAATCCCTGTGTCCCAGGGGGACAATAAGAAAGGGGTGTGAGACCCCTCCCACAGCATGGGTCATGGCAGGAACACCCCACCAAGATAACGAGAAGAAAAGCCCTGAGAACAGGGCAAACTTACCTCCCTCAGGCACAGCCAGGCCAGACGAGCCACAGAGGGGAGGAACACCCACACAGTTCAACCACTTTTCTCTGCATCTGGGACTGGCATAGCCCGATGACTTCATCCTGGAACACCACCCAGCAGGGATAAAAGCTAGCAGCAGGAAATCAGCAGGAGGGACGCAGAAGGGAGGTTGCTGCGGGGCCGTCCCCTGGGCTAAACAGAGGACACCAACAAGAAGAGGCCAGAGAGGGACCCAGCAGGAGTGTCCAGGGCCTGATTTAAAGGGCCACACCACACGGGCACTGAGGAAGTCAATCCGGAGGAGGACACCAAGGGACAGCAAAACTGGCAAACGCAGGACGCATGAGTGGGGAGTGGGCAGAGGCCCCTTCCTGGAGTTTTGGTTCTTTATTTATCTTTCAGTTTACCTTGAAGCCCCAGGGCCAGAGAAAAGGCCAAATGACAGACGCTGAAGGTTGAACAGGCCAGGGCTGCTCAGAAGATCCCAATGCAGGTAGGCTAGAACCATCATCGAGGCCATCCCACTGCCCCAAGCAAATCTGTGCAATGGGGAGAAAGGCTGTTGTAAACATCAAGTGCCAAAGAGGCAGAAAGAAAGTGGGATACCACACGAAAGCGGAGCCTAATCACCCATCGTTCAGCAGTCCCAATAGGCTGGTGCATGGCTGGGGTGTAAGGGAGGTGAAGCCCCAGGAACACCCGCTAGTGATGATGCCCAGTGCATTCCCCACAATGGAAGAAAACCCTACTACTGAATGTAACACCCAAGACATGGTAGGTGAGTAACGGGTTATCCTCCGAGGAGAACACAACCCTGTAGCTGTCCACACAGCACATACTTAGCGTGTGCTCCGGGGACACAAAGGAGAGGCTCCATTAAGTCAGATGGGCACACCCTGCTTGAGCAGGGAGTTGGTGAGGGGAGATAGAAGGAAGCCAGGCAGACACCACTGTACCTGCAGTCTATGCCAGAGCAACAGCCACGGAGCAGAGAGGTGGGACCAGTCCTGCTGGACTGAAGCAGAGAGCCCCACCCAAGGTTACAAAGCATCTGGGACACTGGGGGACTCTGGTTTAAGTTAAACCAAGAAGAGGTCTGGAACAGACATTGCATAACCCGGATTTGACCCAAATCCGTTAAGTCTTATACTACATTCAACCAAATTTCTCTCAAACCAGTTTCAGCCATTTTCAGACTCATTTATGTGCACTGACATCTGTTCTGTTACAGGTTTAAGCCAGTTTCTGATCACGTAAACCAGTTTATGTGTAATGTCTTTCCCTAGCCCTTGTGTCTTAAGTGATTGCCTCAGCATTCTGTTGAATGCCCTAATGAAAGGATTTCTATGCAGGGCTTTTAAAAAATATTTTTAAGGGTGCTGTTATAAACAACAGTGGGGCCAAGTTCATTATGGCCAAGTCTGAAGTGTACTGGGGGGGTGGGGCAGGGAGGGGAAACTGGAGACTAGAGGAGAGGTATGATCCAGTGTAACAAATAGCTGTGATAACTCGTACTGCCCAGAATCTGTGTTGGCAAGTACTTCAGTCTGAAAAGAAACCCTTTGTAAATGGTCGGCTTGTTATACACATCAAGCATATGTGAGCAATTCAGTCCTGGTGCTGCAGTTTAATATTCTGGTGTTTATAAAGGCCTTTCATCTGTGCTCAGGGACATTAAAATTTGATTTGTCAAATGTAAAAGCCAGAGAGCAGGAAGACAGTTTATTTGTCAACACTAGTTCTTGTAACTACTCATTCTGTTTAACACACCAGGTTACATCCCCACCCAGCCCCCAGAACATTTATTTAATCCCATAAAAATTATAAATGAATCCTTGTTTTTTCCCTTGACTGGGGAAGTTACTGAAGTCATACCCTCTTGTCAAGTATAGGACTATCACCTGCTTGACATTCCCATATTTCATTTTCTACATTTAATAATTTTGATTCCTTGTCTTTTGTTTATATGCCTACTTCCATTTTTTTTAACTTACATCCAGTTTTGAACTTGTTCTAAATGGCCTGGAGATGCATAATCCTTTGTAGGTTTCATCACTGAATGTTTTAAAGATTCCTTCTAAAATCATTTCACCTTTTCTCTGATATTCTGCATTCCATCATTTACTATCACCTTTCACCTTAGGTCAGCTCAGATGAACGGACAGCTTATTTGTCTATGGCCAGTAATACATTCAGTTAACAATATAGCTGCTGATTGTTTGTCCACTTGGAAGCTTGTATCAGAATTTTCCAAAACCAAAGCCAGACTTAACTCATGTAACCCAGGTACACCCAAGGATGTGCCCTATTCTCAATTGGATGGGATGGGTAGGCAGGAAGGGATGCTGTGAGAGGGATGCCAGAATTTCGAGTGGATCCCTCTTTCCTCTATAGAGTTAGCTCAAGCCCAAAGTTCTTAGCCCAAGCTCAAAGTTCTGAACTGTATACAATTTATTTAGTTATAATGCACATAATCATAAAACTAAATGTCATATACGTATATTCATACAAAAAACTAGAACTCTTGGTTCCAAAATGATACCTTTTATTAGATCAACTGAAAAATGGCAAGAAAACTGTCCTTTTCTGCCATTTTCAAAGGGCCCTTGGGGGGTGTCCAGGAAGCACCAGGGGCCCCACCCCTTTAGGGCCTTGACTAGGTGGGAGGCTGCTCACCTAGCCCCTTCTCTGGGTTTGCCTGCCCCAAACGTCTTTCCCCTGTGGGACCCAAGGGCCCAATGACTCATGCTACCTCAGGTGGTGGTGGTAAGGGCACAACTCGATGGGGTCTCTTCTGCTGGAGTGCCTCTCCAGGCCTCCCCACCCTGGGCTCCTCCCCACCCTGTGCCCTAGCTTGGCACTGAGGGCTCTTTTAGTATAGGCCGGGCCCTTCAGGCTCTGTCCAGCCATCTTCACACTGGATGGCTAACCCAAGCAGCCTCCGCTGCTCCCTGGCTCCCAAGGCTCGAGCCCGTGCACCGCCCTCCATATTGTGGGGCCTGGCCGCTTACTGGGAGATGGAACCTAAGCCACTTCACTGCAGCCCCCAAGGCCCTTGCCCCATGCACTGCCCCATGCACTGTGTCCCCCACTGGCCCTGCCAGGGTTGCAGGCTCGAGCTACCACTTGCGGTTCCCTAAGTCTGGGCTCAGTGCACCAAACCACACACCATGATGGGCCCAAGCAGTCTCACATCACTCCAAGGGCTGGGTCTCCCCACACTGTCCCCATGCGCTGTCAACAGCCTGAGCAGTCTCACACTGGTCCCAAGGCTGTTCATCTAGTGGTGGCTTCAGAAGCCTTGAGCCTACTGCCTGCTGGAGGAGAGCTCCCCAGCTTTTCTTAGCTCTGCCCTTCTTGAGTCCCTTGCTGCATCTTCCCTCATGCTGGGCACACAGCTTCTTTTATACACTCCAGGGCTCCACCCCTGAAACCTTCTGGACCTGACAGTTTGAAGTCTTCAGTCAGGTCTGGGGGAGCTCTTCTCCCCCTCCCCTCAGGAAAGGGGCATGACTTTATTTCTCTTGCTGCCTTCTGATTGGTGGATGGGCTCCACCAATCAAAACAGCAGGATCTCAAGCCTGGAACTCAACCCAAGCTCTGAAAGGTAAGCCTGCTACACTCATGTAAATGGATTCAACACTGAAATCAAAGCAGTCTTTTCCTATATTCAGTAAAGTAGGTCTAATACCCTGGCTTGTTTTCAGCTATGAAAGCAAATTATGAAGGAGGACTCAGGACTTAAAGAGCTGTCTAAGCTATTGGTGTAACTGACAAAGCATCCTTGCTAGCAGCTCAACACAGCTTACTTCTCATGCCATCAGTTTCCTTAATTTGCTAAAATAATTAATGACTAACTGCTTAATCCTGCATAACCTGCCAAGTTTACTAATACAAGAAGTACTGATTGAAAACCTAGCTTAAGCATTCCAATTATCAGTGGACAGCTTTTAATAATTACCATATTTTATCGTGTATCGGTCAACACACTGTGGAAGTCATATTTCTGTACAAAAAAATCAGGATTTTTGTAGATCCATTATATAAGTCAACCCTGCCTTGGTGTGTGAGGCACTGGAAGCCTGGGCAGGCTCATGGGAGAGGCATCATACAGGTGGGAAGTTGGATCAGACCTCTGCAAGATCAGGCAACACCCAGCCTGCAGGCAGCCCACCCAGCCAGCCCCAGAGGATGCCGTGACTGCTGAGGGAAGTACCGGGCCAAAATTCAGGGGCTGCCCAGCCTGGCAGCAGCTCACCTCCACTTCAGGGAGGGGCAGGCAGTCTCTGCCAAAAGCAGGATCAGGCCCTTCACCACTTCTGCTTTCAGCAGGTTCCTGCAGCCACCAGGATACCTGGCACTGCCCAGGAAGGGGCTGGCTTGCCTGAGGAGCAGTGCAGCATGATGGATGTGGGTGCAAAGATGGCCTTTCCTGACACCCCATGCTACCCATGGGGCAAGCCAGCCCGTAACTGGGCAGCACCAGGTGTCCTGCCAGCCACAGCAGCCTGCTGAAGGCAGAAGTGGTGAGGGGCTTGATCCTTCCTGTTGTGGAACCTCCCCGCCTGCCCCAGGGTTGTGGGGCAATCTAACAGCAGCCTGAGCCACCCCTGAGCTATGGGGGGAAGCCAGTCTTTCTCTCCACAGTGGTGGCACCCCTTGGGGCTGGCTGGGTGAGCTGCCGTTGGGCTATGTGCTGCTCCAGCTCCCAGGGAGGTCCAGGCAGCACCACTCACAGGGGATGGTGTACAAATATTGAATTTTAACGTTTAAAAATTTGTCTTCAAAACTCAACTTATACACCATGAAATATGGTAAGATTTTCTACCACATTTGACATACTTACTTTAGCCTTTTTCCTTTACAAGCTTGGTTTTGCACCCTTTAATAAGTCTGTCAATTAGACCACTTTTGTCACATTGTGTTCATGAGTACAGCTGAACATTTATTCATAGATTCATAGATGTTAAGGGCTAAAAGGAACCTCACAAGATCATTGATTCCAGCACTTGGGCAGGAAAGACTGCTGAGTTTAGACAACCCCAGCAAGGTGCGCATTAAGATTTTTTTAAAGATCTCTAGGGTAGGTGACTGTACCACCTCTGGGGGGAGTCTGTTCCAGACTCTGGACACACAAACCGTAAAGAAGTTTTTCCTTATTCCTAATGTGAAGTGATCTTCTATCAATTTGTGGCCATTGTTTCTTGTCTTCCCCTGGGGTGTCTTGGTGAACAGATGCTCCCCCAGGCCCTGATGTACATCCCTTATAAACTTATAGGCTGCTACCAAGTCCCCTCTAAGTCTTCTTTCCTCCAGGCTGAACAGTCCTAAATCTTTCAGCCTTTCATCATATGACCTGCTCTCCCGACCTTTAACATGCACATGGCCTTCCTTTGGACTCTCTCAAGCTTTTCCACATCCTTCTTGAAGTGTGGTGCCCAGAACTGGATGCAGTACTCCAGTTGCAGTCTCACCAAGGCTGAGTAGAGTGTGAGAATGACATCCTTAGTCTTGCTTCAGATGCATCTCTATCTGCATGCCAGTGTTTGATTCACTCTGCCAGCTACGGTTGCATTGGTGGCTCATGTTCATTTTGTGGTCTGTTACAACCCCCAGGTCTCTTTCAGTTGTGGTGCTGGCAAACGTAGCACTGCTGATCCTATAAGTGTGTTGCAGATTATTCCTCCCCAGATGGAACACTTTACATGTCTCTATGTTGAACATCATCAGATTATGATCTGCCCACCTTGCAAGCCTATCCAGGTCCTCCTGTATCCCCAGCCTGTCCTCGAGCATGACCACACTCCCCCATAATTTATTTATTTGATATAATTTTAATACAGTTCTGTAGCAGGAGCAGTGGAATCGCTGAGCCATGGGAACCTGGCAGCAGTGGCAGGATCCATATGCCACAGGCCTTGCTGGCAGCACCACAGTAGGCCATGCTGCGGGACCATGGCAATGGTGGGATCACCACAGCGCAGGCCCTGCTGGAGGCCCCATGGCATGCTGAGCCATGAGAACATAGTGGCAATGGTGGGATTGCCACACCGTAGGCCCTGCCAAAGGCACCATGGCATGTCAAGCCATGAGAGCATGATGGTGGCTGTAGGATTGCCATGCCGTAGGACTTAACAGTGATGATGCAGTGTCCTGAACCACAGCCAACAGGGACGAGGACACCTGAAGGGAAAAAAAAGCCGCTGCCAGCATGGACATGATTTATAAGCATGTGCTGACACCAATTTGCCAGAGGAGGTGGCAGGGCAAAGCTAAAAACCCCATGAGCTGTTTTGAAGGTGGAACTGGAAGGGAGTTACTGGCAGCTGAGGGAAGGCTGCAGCTGAGCATGAACCCCAGGAGGGGTGACTGGTGGCAGCCTCTGGCCAAGGAGCCTTCCCTACAGGCTGACATAGAGGAGTCAGATGGCTTACCTGGAGAGGCAATGTGGAAGTCTGACTTCAGAGAGTGTAGCCAAAGCAGCAGTGGATCTGCAGGACAAGAAGAGAGAGATGACTGGTAAAGAACCATGAGTGAGGAACAGGGGAAGGCGGATGCCCCTCTGGCCCCTTCAGGGGTATATCCATTCATCTGGACTGAATCAAAGAGGGACCAAGTATAGAAGCGGAGTTGGCCTGGGCAAACCAAGTTGAAAAGGGACCAAAGAAATATGAGGTAAAACTGCATCCGTGCAACATTGGAGTAACAACGGGTTGATGCTAGGCAGGGTGTAGGGGAGGCAGAGCTCCAATGTTCTCATGCTAGTGATTAGACCTAACAAGATGCCACAGAGGCAGGATTAACACCATTCCCCAAGACTGAAGTTCCAACAAAGATGTGGCATACAAGAAGCATTGGTGGTCTTGGTAACTGGTGCCAGGGGTGAAACTGTCGGGCTGCAAGACCGTGGTTAGCTCTGGGTGACTAGATAAACTTAAGCGGGGATCTCAAGATAGACATGACAAGTTACAAATTCCTAGGTTACTTTGTAAGAAATTAGCAGTTCAAGAACTCCATTTTAGTGGGAGCCTCTCTACAAAATGTTTAAATTTTGCAAAAGTATTTTTGCTTTAGCACTTTAAGCTGTCTACCTGTCCAATGTGTATATGTTTATAAGGGGCCCCATACCTAGAAGTGACATTTCCAGTGTCTTTTCCACCCATGCTTCTTTAGTCATCCAATTACCACTATGGTCAAAATGTTGAGTTGTGTTCTTCATTCATTCTTTTTATCGTTGCTACACTAAAGTAACAATAGAGACTCTTCCTCTTCATTTTTCACTGTTTCATAGTATAATTCAGACCTGAATAAACACTATAAAAAGAGAAGTTGATAAAGCTATACTTTGACTTCACTAGATTACCATAATACCTATTTCTTTATTGAACTAAAATTATTGCCTTGTATACAAGTAGTAATCTTATATGAATTAAAAACACAATACAAATTGCAAACCTAAATTTCTACTAGCAATTTACTCTCTTCTTCAAGAACTTATCCCAGGGTAGGAGTGACTTAGCTCAGATCTATTCAGTTTTAACCTATATTTGTTAAGGCACTCTTATTCCATAAAATGCGTGGAATATCCAAAATAGACATTTGAGAATAACTACATGTCAACGAGGTGGTTTACTTTAAAATAATGTGACTATATAGATCTCCAAGCAACACATCTCTATAATAAACTGTCACTTCACAAGAAGCATGAATTAGGAGTTATAATATGTATCCTAAAATACTCCTTTCTTACTTAAGTCGTAAACTCTTTTTAAGCGAGACACCTATCTTTGTATTTACAAATATGGTAAAAATATTTCAAACACAACTGTTTGTATTTTCTTTGCTCCCTGCCCAGTATCCCCCTTCAGTCCACTTACCATTCAGCATTTTACCTTTCTTATTTTAACTTCTACTTCAGTTTAATTCACAAAGCTCAAAGCTGTTGCATTCAAGATTCAAAGTTGGTACCATCTTTAATCCCTTGCTGATTTTTTATCTTAAATGCATAATAATCCTTTAAGACTAAAATATCTCATTATACACTGCCTCTCTACTAAATACCATGACCTTTGCCTATTGTATTTTAGCTTCATGTGCAAGATCGCCAGAACTACCATCCATTGTGTTTTACCAACTGAGATTTTCTTTGGCTCCACAAAACCCTTATCATTACTAAACATTTATTATAGACATGGGACAGATAACAGGCAAAGCAAGTGAACTCTTTGAAGCAAGTGACTCAGATGGTTGCACCCTAGGATATCAGTACACCATTTCCTCACTGTTATATTACCAGTACTTTGAAAAATTGTTCAACTACTTATTTTGTAATGAGAAACAGCATGTAGCATTGTTAAGCTTGATTGGGCAAATTTAATTGGCTATACTTAATGCATTTTTGTAAATGTAAAATATTCCGTTTAAGCATGGCTGTTAATCTTTCACTGATTTAAAGTAATTTAACTAACCATGACATATTTAACTTTTAATAAGCTCAATTTCAAGCAACTGTCTTTTGTTTAAATGTTATACAGCTCCTCTTTGAGTACTAATTATGAGCTGCACCGCCCCTCCATTACCCTAGCACATTTTGTTTTACTTTTTTTTACACCTTTACTTACTGGCTTTTTTGTGTACCAGCTACTCAAGCAAAACCTTGCTTCTTTTTCATAACTTGTTTACTTTCTATATTCAAGTATTACCAGTAAATTTTAGTACTATACATTTTAGTATAACCTCTTACTGTAAATTCTACTGTAAACTCTTACTGTAAATTCCTTCAGCATCACTTGTGTTATTGGTGTAGTTCCTTTCCCTCCCAATTCAGTTTGTAATCACATTTTTATATACCAAGGAAAAAGTTGTAGACATATGGCATACAACAACACACTAAACATTGATCATTCTCCAATAATTTGTTTTACCCTTAAACCCCTCCCCTAGTCACATTGTTCTTTTTTTCTTTAAAGGCCTGCACCTCATCTATTTTAAGGCTTCTTACAAATGAGGCAGTTATTTGTGTAGACAGAAAAATCAGTGAGGAACCACACACAGCCAAAAAAGTGATCTCACTAGGATTGTTTCCTGGCTTTTAAGCAAATATCTTTTCATTTGAGCCTTGATACTGACCATCAGATCTGATTATCAGCCCATTATAACTACTGCCCTTCCAAACCAAGTGATTTATGCATATCTAATCAAGGTGAAGTGAGTAACAAAAAATTATTCTGTTGCAATATTTTCACATGCACTCCTCCCTGACTACCATCAAGGCATGACCATATTTTGTGATTATATGTTCTAAACTCCCTTTGCGGCAAATGTTTCCTTTCCTCAAGGACACAGTTACTAGTTAATGGATTTTACACCACCCTTTTTCAGTCCCAAGTTCAGGTGCAAACTTTACAATAAATGTTTTGTTGTAGCATAATGCATTCATATTGAATTTCTACTTCGTTGATTCTAACTCTGAGGTGTTCACAATTATGTGGCCATTTGCTTGACAAGATTTTATCTACACACCAAATCCAGGAAAGCGTTCTTCAAGACCTGTAATTAGCGGGTCCCAGGCTCAAAGCTACTGACCCAAAGGCATAAAGTAGGGATTCTAGTCTTCATTTCCTTAAGCCTGATAGGTAGAATTATGATTATTTTTTCCCAGTTCATCTATTTTAACTAGGGGTGCACCAATAGTGATTTTGGATGCTGACACTGATAGCTGATTTTTAAGGAGGCATGTTGGCCAATACTGATCTGACTTCCAATACAGCTGCATGCAGCCGATAAGTCTGTTGGGTTGGAAGGGGTGGGG
>NW_017729032.1:256819448-256823367 GCF_001723915.1 Gavialis gangeticus | reverse complement strand
ATCAAATCCCCTGCAGTGAAGGAGGGGCTGGGGCTGGAGCTGCAGCAGGAACTGCCTAGCTGGGAGAGGGAGGGGCGGAGTGCAGGAAGGAGCCACAACTCCTCCAGGGGGTGTGGGGTGGGGTGTAGCTTCCATCACTACATGCACCCTGGGAGGGCAAGTGGGGGAGCATGTGCTCCCCAAAATCTATGTGGGGCACAGGTGGGATAGACTGCAGCTGTGGGCTGGGGCTGGGGCTGGAGCTGTACCAGGCTCTTCCCAGTAGGGGCTGAGCTGGGCTGCACTCAGGGTGGGCAGTGGTGGTGCTGGGAAGGGGGCCAGGGCAGGCACTACCACCACCCCAAATTTTGTTGTAGCCCTCCCTGAGGGCCCCTTCCCAGAACCACTGCCCACCCCAAGCATAGCCCCAGCACAACCCCCCATGTGCTGGGAAGAACCCGGTGCAGCCCTGGCCCCAGCCCACAGCTGCAGCCCACCCTGCCTGTGCCTCATGGAGAACTGGGGGCACATGCCCCGCCCTGTGCCCTCATGGGGTGTGTGCAGCAGTGGGCGATGCCCACCCCCTCCCCACACCCCTTGAACAATCCATAGCTCCACTCCACCCTGGCTGGGCAGTGCCTGCCCCAGCCCCACTTTCTCCCTCACTGTGGGGTGCATCAATCTGCCTCCCTATGCTTTTTTCCTTCCTGTCCACCACAACAAAGTTACCAGCTGCATGGAGCTCGCTAAACTGCTGAGCTGTGCTCCTTGCTTCCTGTCTCCTGTGCTACAGCTGAACACATTCATGGGCATTTATCAGCCAAATTATTGGTCCCATCAGGCTGATTTCTGATACAATCAAATTTCTTAATATCAGTGCTGATCCAGTATCAAACTAATGTATTGGTGCACCTCTAATTTTAACTGTTGTTTTATACCTCATTTTTGTTTGGGTATTTCTGTTTTATTATCAAAAACTTCACAAGAAGCACCATGAATTACAACAATCCTCTGGACCCAACAGACATTCACTGCCAGGGGGCAGGGGGATTAATTCCCAGTTTGGAGCAGCTGCATGTCTGCAACCACTCTCCCCTAGCCCCACCCACCCCACCTCCCAGCTCCAGTGCTGGCTTCAGAATGAGAGGGGGTGCAGGGAGCTTGGTCTGGGGTTTGCCCAGCCTGCACTGGAGGGTTGGACAGATGGATTTGAGCCCCAATACTCATATAATGAGAGTTCAGATAGTCACAGGATCAGGCATTTTAAAGCGCTCTGCAGCTGTCTGCTTCCATAAGGGCATGGCTGTAGAGCACTTCAGGGGCCCAACTGCATGACAAATCATCACTTCTGTCAGTGTCCTAAAGGACAGAGCCCTTCAAAGAGAATACATGCTGAAGGCCATACCTCTGAGAGAAATATAAGGGAAAGGGTCCACCTATGTAGGAGTGGGAGGTGGGTGAGGAGTGAGGGCTAGAAAAGGGCTCTGACCCTGAGAAAGATAGAGCTCCTGCTTTAGGAGGAAAGATCCAGGATGCTGAACATGGGTAAGCCTGAGGGAAAAGAAAAGGCCTAACACTGCAAAGAAAACCAGCTTGGTGCAGGGCTTATCCAAAAGGATTAAACTGTATTAAGCGGCCTGGGGAAAACTTTCCCAGGAAGGTTAAGTTCAACAGAGATAGGCAACAAGACAAGGGACACTATGCAGAAAATCTGAAATGGGCCTTTCCCAAAAGAATTCACATAGATTCATAGATTGTAGAGTCAGAAGGGACCACAATGGATCATCATGTCCAACCCCCTGCCCCTGGCAGGAAAGAGGACCAATGTCAGATGACCCCAGCCAGGTGACTATCAAGCCTCCTCTTGAAGACCTCCAAGTTAGGTGATAGTACCGCCTCTCTTGAAAGCCCATTCCAGATTCCACCCACCCTTACTGTAAAATATTTCTTCCTAATGTCTAACCTAAATCTACTTTTCACTAGTTTTCACACATTTTTCCTAGTTACTCTCTGGGGCACTCTGGTAAACAACACATCCCCAATTCCTTGCTGTCCTCCCTTGATAAACTTGTATGAGGCTACAAGGTCTCCCCTCAGATGTCTCTTGTGAAGGCTGAAGAAATCCAGATCTCTCGACCTCCCCTCTTAGGGTCTTTCATGGAGGCCACTAATCATGCGAGTGGCCCTCCTCTGAACCCACTCCAATTCTTTGTGTCCCTCTTGAAGTGCAGCACCCAAAACTGGACACAGTACTCTAACTGTGGCCTAACCAATGCTGCATAGAGGGGGAGCATCACCTCCCTTGATCTGTTGGTTATGCATCTGCTAATACATAACAAGGTGTGATTGGCTTTTTTGATGGCCTCATTACACTGCCGGCTCATGTTCATCTTGGAGTCAACTATGACTCCAAGATCTCTCTCAGCTTCTGAGCTGCTGAGGAGGTCATCCCCCAACCTATAGGTATTCCTCCTTCCTAGGTGAAGTACCTTACATTTATCTTTGTTGATTGCATCCTATTCCACTCCACCCACTAATCCGACTTGTCCAGGTCGGCCTGTATCTGATCCCTGCCCTCCGTTGTGTTAACTTTGCCCCATAACTTGGTATCATCTGCAAACTTGGAGAGGGTGCTCTCCACACCCTCGTCCAAATCGCTGCTGACTCTCCTCCTCTCCAGAGACCTGAACACTGAATAAGAATAAGATGTGGCAGACAAAATAAGCAGGGAAACCAGGGAGCAGGCAGCATCTCATCTGGAGTGGGCAGAAGGTGTGATCCACTTTGCTCATAGTAACGAGACAGACCCCAAGACAGACCCTATCTTACTGGTACAAAGATAAAGGATGCCCCATTCACAGATCAAATGGCTCAGGACTACTGTTCTTATTTTGGAGTCTATCAGTCAGTACTTTGTAAGAAAGAGATACTTTCTAGATACTGTTTCACTCCCATGTAAAGGGCAAAGTAGCTAGTCTGATACATCATGCAAGAGAACCATAACTAGATTTCATAGATTTCATAAATATTAGGGCTGGAAGGGTCCTTGGAAGATCATCGAATCCAGCCCCCCACCCAAAGGGCAGGACGTCAGCTGGGATCATAGGATCCCAACAAGATAAGCATCCAATTTGCTCTTGAAGGTGTTCAATGTAGGTGCTTGAACCACCTCCAATGGCACGCTGTTCCAGACCTAGGAGGCTTGGACAGTAAAGAAATTCTTCCTTCTGTCCAGCCTGAAACGGTCTTGTAGTAGTTTATAACCGTTCAACCTCATCATCCCTTCAGGCGCTTTGGTGAACAAACGTTGCCCCAGATCCTGGTGGTCACCCCTGATAAACTTATAGGTGGCCATCAGATCACCCCTGAACCTGTGCTTTTCCAGGCAAAACAGCCCCATGGCTCTCAGCCTGTCAAAATAAAGTCTGTTTTCCTGACCTCTGATCATGCGCATGGTTCTTCTCTGGACTCTCTCAAGCTTCTCCACATCCTTTTTGAATTGTGGAGCCCAAAACTGGCTGCAATACTCCAGCTGTGGCCTCGTGTTCATCTTGTGGTCAATGATGACCCCCAAGTCTCTTTCTTCCACAGTGCTAGCCAGCATAGCACTGCCAAGCCTATAAGGATGCTGCAGGTTTTTTCTTCCCAAGGTGGAGAACCTTGCATTTTTCGGTGTTAAACACCATCATGTTCTCATCCACCCATTTGCTGCGCCTGTCCAGGTCAGCCTGGATCACTCGCCTGTCTTCTGGCGTGGATACTTTGCCCCAAAGTTTGGTGTCATCAGCGAACTTGGCCACTCCGCTTCTGACTCCAGTGTCCACATCATTAATGAAGATGTTGAACGATATGGATCCAAGGACAGAGCCTTGGGTTACCCCACTGGTCACAGGACACCATGATGGGCAACTTCCATCAATTACTACCCTCTGGGTCCGAC
>NW_017729032.1:256816451-256819419 GCF_001723915.1 Gavialis gangeticus | reverse complement strand
GCAAAGTACCCATTTAATAGGTTGGCTTTTTCCTGGGCGTCAGTTCTCAGTTGCCCCATCTGGTTCAGCAGGGGTCCAATGTTGCCCTTGCTTTTCCTCCGGCTCCCCACATATCTGAAAAAGGACTTTTTATTGTCCTTGATGATCGAAGCTAGTTGGAATTCAGTTGCAGCCCTGGCTTTCCTGGTTTGCTCCCTGCACAACTGGACCCGTGCAGAATAATCCTCCTTGGGGGTGAATCCCATCCTCCGTCCTTTGTAGGCCTTTCTTTTTAGCCTCAGGCTAGGTCCCTGGAGAGCCAGGGGGGCTGGTGTGCCCTCTTGCTGCCTTTCCTCCGAGATGGAATAGACTTAGCTTGTGCATTGAGGATCGCTCCCTTGAGGAGCAACCACTCTTCTTGAACTCCCCTCTCCCTGGGGTCATGGTCCCTTAGGGCCTGACTGACAAGCCTCCTGAACTTGTCAAAGTCAGCTTTCCTGAAGTCAAGGACTTCCGTGTTGCTGATTGACTTGCCAGCTTTACGGTGGATGGTGAAGGTGATCAGCTCGTGGTCGCTGTCACCCAGCTTCCCATCAATCACTAGGTCGCCGATTAGGTCATCCCCAGTAGCCAGTACCTGGTCAAGCAGCACTTTGCCTCTTGTTGGCCCATAGACTTCCTGAGTCAGATAGAGGTCATCCACGCATGAGAGGAAGATTTGCGACTGCTCAGATTTTGCTGAGTGATCCTCCCACAAGATGTCCAGGTAACTGAAGTCACCCATGACGGCCATGGTCCTGGAGCATGCGGCCTCAGCCAGTTCCCGGGTGAACTCCTGGTCAAGCTCAGGACTTTGGATGGGAGGTCTGTAGTAGACTCCCACCTTTGTGTCCCCTGTGCTGTGTTCCCCACGGATTTTAACCCAGAGGGTCTCCAGTCATCCACCCTGGTCGCCAATATCAGCTTGCAGGGACTTGTAGCTTTCCTTAACATAGACAGCTACAGCCCGCTCCCCCCTTTTATCTACATGATCTTGAAACTAATTGAAGGTATGCTTTAAATCTCAACTTCCAGCCAGCATGATATCCAGAACCAATTGAACACCAAACCTTCTTAGTCCCACAAAAACATGCATGGTCATCTTATCTCACCTCCTGCCTAAAAGACCTTTACCCTTGGAGCAGCAATGATAAGCTAAGGTTCTAAATTTGGGGGGGGCAAGATTTAATATATCAAGTAACTACTCCACCACATACCTGTGTTTTCTTTCCAGGTTAAGTAACCATCACAACAGGGAAGTTCTACCATATTTCATACTGTTTGCAGTTGCATATTATCCATATTGATTAATCTTGTCATGGCCTCTTCTTAATCCCTTACCTGAACTTGTAAATGTTGGCCTACTTGACTGACATTTGTCATAAATCCCCATTCTCTTAATAACTGGGAAATCTTCATTAATCTCAACCCCCTTCTTTAAGTAACTTGACCTTAGATTATTTAAGATAGTGTTATAACGGATGATCACTTAATTGTTTCAATTTATCCTCAGCTTGAAACATAATTCCCTTTTCAAGTGAAATTTTCTGTCTTATGTTGGACACTCAGTTCAGCCTCACCCAAGCCAAGCCAAATGTTTTCAATACATTTCTGACTTCCAGAATGGCTGCATTTTAAATAAAACACAACTGAGCCACCCATGTGAGAAGAGGACTTCATGGTCATGGCTTTATTCCTTCATTTTGTGCTTGGATACTTCCTGTATCAACAACAAGAGTCCTACTCTTGTAAAAGAACATTTCAAGGGCATATTAATGGAACATGTTACAAAATGGAACCATTTCTTGAAATTAAAGGATAAACGTTTGGTCCCAACTTGCATTTTGCCTGCAAAATCTGAGAAATGGGGGGAAAAAAAACCCTAAAAATAAAATGCTGGTCTCCATTGGGAGCCAGTGGTCCTCAATGCTGCTGCAGCCCAGCCTCATAGCTCACTGGATGGAGGGAGAGTGAGCTTCTGGCATGTAGGGAAGCAGCCAAGATGTCAGCAACATCTCTCAACCCTCACTGCTGATCTGCTGAGGGCTGCTCATTGCACAGTCCCACTCCTTTCTGCTAATCAGTGGCAAGGGGCAGGGCCACACAAGAAATAGCCCTCTCAGCCAGTGGTGAGGGGTCAGGCCCTTGGAGCCCCTGGGCTAATCAGAAGCATCCTGCCATGATATGCCCATGAAAAATGGCAGCCATCCCTGTGGTCAGCCTGTGAAATTTGCCAGCTGCTTCCTCGATTTCAACAGGACCCTAAGTAGATACATCAATTTTTATCTTTAGTTTGACACCTGGCACTCTGGTTAGTGCCTGAAGACTGGAAGAAGGCCAATGTGGTGCCTATCTTCAAGAAAGGAAGGAAAGTGGATCCGGCTAACTATAGGCTCATCAGCCTGACCTCTATCCCAGGGAAGATCTTAGAAAACTTTATTAAAGAAGCTGACCTTAATGGACTGGCTGACACCAACATCCTAAGGGATAGCCAGCATGGGTTTGTTGCGGGTAGGTCTTGCTTGATCAATCTCATATCCTTCTACAACCAGGTCACCTATCACCTGGACAAGGGAGAAGAGATTGATGTCATATATCTTGACTTCAAAAAAGCCTTCGATCTGGTATCCCATGATCACCTCTTGGCGAAACTGGCCAATTGTGGCCTTGGGTCCACCATGATCTGCTGGCTGGGAAATTGGCTCCGTGGTCGGACCCAGAGGGTAGTAATTGATGGAAGTTGCCCATCATGGTGTCCTGTGACCAGTGGGGTAACCCAAGGCTCTGTCCTTGGATCCATATCGTTCAACATCTTCATTAATGATGTGGACACTGGAGACAGAAGCGGAGTGGCCAAGTTTGCCGAGGACACCAAAATTTGCGGCAAAGCATCCGCGCCATAAGACAGGAGGGTGATCCAGGCTGACCTGGACAGGCGCAGCAAATGGGC
>NW_017729032.1:256815670-256816440 GCF_001723915.1 Gavialis gangeticus | reverse complement strand
GATCTTCCGAGGGCCCTTCCAGCCCTAATGTCTATGACATCTATGAAAAACCTTAGCTCATTAATTATAAAACATTTACATGCCATGTTACTGTAATTATGATGAAGAACTCTTTCTTTAGGAGTTGAGCAGATTAGGTAAACAAGCATTTAAAAAAAAATCTGTTACTCAGTTCCATCATTAATATTCCAGTATCCTAGTGTTACAATTTATCCACTTTTTCATTTCATAGCTAATGAATCTGTAAACTTTCAAAACATACTTTGTTAGGCTTTTCTGAAACTATCCATTATCTTCAAATTGTTAATGTTTTTCCACGTATCACATTTCCAGTGCATTTTTTATCAATCCATTCAGGAACATAGCATTTTATATACTGATTATTTTGTACACAACTTGTACCAAAAAGTGTTACCACACAGGGAAAAACAGCAATGGGTTTCTCCAGCAGGACTGGGCCCCAGGGGTGGTCAAGATGCCCCTGGTAACCAAATGGCACTCTCTCTTGCATGAGCAGGTCTAAGAAGGTAATATTTCCCCTCTATGCGGCACTGGTGAGGCTGCAGCTGAAGTACTGCATCCAGTTTTGGGCACCACACTTCAAGAGGGATGTGGATAACCTGGAAAAGGTTCAAAGGAGGGCTGCTCATATGGTTGAGGGCCTGCAGGTAAGACCCTATGAAGACAGATTGAGGGACCTGAATCTCTTCAGCCTCCACAAGAGAAGGATGAGAGGTTATCTTGTGGCTGTTTACATGCTCATCGGGGGG
>NW_017729032.1:256800860-256810670 GCF_001723915.1 Gavialis gangeticus | reverse complement strand
GTGGATTTTTTTTGTGGTCTTTTCTCGTCGCCGGGGGGGGGGGGGGGGGGTCGGCAGAGAATAGGGGATACTCTGTTTACCAGGGCAACCTTTGGGGTTATTAGAAACAATGAACAGAAAGTGAAGGAGAGCAGGTTTAGATTGGACATCAGGAAAAAAAATTCTTTATGGTGAGGGTTGCCAAAATATGGAATGGGCTTCCAAGGGAGGTGGTGCTTTCTCCTATCTTGGAGGTGTTTAAAAAGAGATTAGACAAGCACCTGGCTGGGGTTACTTAATGCCTATGCTCTTTTGTGCCCAGAGCAGGGGATCAGACTCAATGATTTAATAGATGCTTTCTGACCCTAGAAATCTATGAAATCTATGGCTACTGCCTGGCTCTGATTCCAAGCACTGTCCCTTCCACTCTCACCTGCTATACCTTGATGTAATTGTTAGATCGTTAACAGGAAGCTGCCTGAAGGTTCTCAGACATGCCCTAGTCCTTTCTTCACCAGTGGATCCCTTTCCACTATCCCCAAACCTGGTCCATCAGTAGATGGGCTCTCCTGGCCTACATGTGCCTCAAGGCACCAGTTGCCTTATGGGCTATTCACAGCTTGCAACCTCCCCTACAGTCATGTCCATGACTCACAGGTGTTATGTATCATCACTCAAGTGGGGCACTTGTTTCAAAGCCACCAGGCCACCTCAGGCCTTTACTCCCTTCTAGGGGCTTCGGCTTTCCCAGCTTTTGTCCCTCTGCTCCAGCTAGTCCCTTAGCCAAGGTTCACTGTCCCAGACCTGGCTTCTGGGCTCTAGCCCTTTCAGTTGTCTCTCTGGGCCTCTAGCCTTTGTCTCTCACACTGGGCCCCTGGCCCCAGTATTTGCCCTTCTGGGCTAGGAGTCCCTGACCCTGGTTCTTGCCCTACTCAGGCACTGGGAGCCTGGCCCTTTCTCCACTACTCTCACTATTTGCCTCACCCCTGGCTGGGCACAAGGCAGTCATTTTCGCTGCAGGGAAAGCTGGGACCTCCAAACCTCTCCCGTAGTCCCAAACCCAAATCACAACAATAAGAAAGACCTCTCCCTGTAACTGAAACCTATCCTCACACTGGGTCCCATCATAGAGCCCAGCAGTATGTATGTATGTAACCAAGTTTCCCCTCTCTGGGTTATGTCATTGGATCTCTGGCTGAATGTAACCAAGCTTCCCCTCTCATACTGGTTCTGACTTCCCTGTAGGTTGTAGGCATCTTGTTGCAGATCTCAGAGCATTTTAAGTCAGTCAGGAGGCCCCCTTCGGCCTCCCTGCTCAGGAGCTCCTTCCCTTTCAGCCTGAAGAGCCGGACTGCCTGACTGGGCTAAGGCACTGTCTTTGTGTGCCTCCTAAATCCTGCCCCATCTGGTCAGATGACCCTGCAGCTCCACACAGGTGTTCCTTCTTTGTGGTTGATGACCTGCCCACCTTCTCAGCTAGGGCTTAGCCAAGCATCTGGCTTCTGGACTGCCTATTTGTCTGCCTGGTGTAGTGATCCACTGCTCTGCTTCCACTTCCTGGGTAAGTCATCCTCCCAGGGTTAGTCCTTATGTGCAGCTGGCCATTTGTCCAGCTTATTGATAGCTAGCTGGTCTCCTGGCTGCCAGGTCTACTACAGCCTGCCTATTCTCTGCAGTGGTTCCCTGACAGGCCACAGGTGTTCCCCTTTTCTTTAACAAGCCGCTCTCTGCCTAGGCACCTGTGATTCCTGGCTGCTTGGCCTCTCACAACTAGCCTTTATTTCGCTACCCTGGGTCCTAACTATAGCATTTTCTCCCCTTAAAGTGATGGGAGCCCTAGGTCTACTGTCACAATTTCAGTCTGGTATATTTCAGATGTGGCTCGCAACCTTGAAGCATACTTTGTTTTGCAGATGAGTCTTGTAACACCAGATGTTGAGGCTGCTCATATTCCCAACTTGCAGTATGTAATCCCTGTCATAACTAGAAGGTGTATTGCTTGAATCTTGGCCTTGGCCATTTTTTGCTGAGAAACAAATTAATGTTAGTTGCAGTCCTTAAATTTAGAGCTACTTTCAGTTTCCACTTTAACATTTCATGCTTTTACAGACAGCAGCAAACAAACTATCATATATCTAAAAACCTTTAAAGACTTCCGAAGTACTCCAGAACAGTGCATTGTTTTGGCAGTTAATCTTAACATTGGAAAACTGCCTTATGTTCAGATTTTAACCAAAATAAAAGACATTTAAGTTATCCTTTAACTGGTACCTTCTAAATAACTAAAGGAAAATATAATAATTGGAGTTTGCCATTATTAATTTCCATTCTTTCCATGGATAAATTAGGGTCTTAAGATAAAACTCGTATGATTTCTTGAACTGTTATACCAACTTTACAGCACAAATTGAGCATGTCAGTCTTCTCCTTGTTTTAGTTCTTATCCTTAACTTATTTGGCTTCTTCAGCAATTATGTGGTTATGCCTAGCCCACACTGTAAGTAAATTTGTTTCACATTAGGCCAGAAATTATTCCTAGAGTTTACAGCTGCCATTGGGGCTGCAGTTAAGGCAAACTTAAAGACTTAATTCATCAGTGACAGTCAGTCCTGACTAGTTCAGGAGCCACACAGTCACTGTTAACCAAAGAGCTTACAGTTTTGCTATATTTTCCATTTGCATAGTTTAACAGAGATTAGTATCCCTATAGTCAGCTTTGTAAATATGTACCCATTGCAGGAAGGACATGGCCAAGGAATGAAGAAAGAAACATTTATGTTCAAGTTAATGCTGCTCTCCCTCTCTATTCTTGGGACATGACTTAATTGTGCCCCAACTGCAGTACAGTACTGCAGTGCACACTCATTCTGCTAGTAGCAACCTGCAAACCCCTTCTCTTAAGACTTAGAACCAAGCTTTCTAATCTCACCAAATTCCCTGTCCATCCTGGAGAATTTTCTCTATAGTGAAACGCTGAAGAGGACATTTAACCAGAAATTTCTCAATATTAAGTTCACAAAAGATAAAGACTTGCTCTCTCATTCTTAAAGCCACGTTTTTCATTTTCCAAATATAATAATCTCACTAAATTTAGTGTCTCACTATGTCAGTCATTCACTTCTGTGTTAAGTGTTGAAGTTCTGTGAAGTTAAGGAACTCAACAACATCAAGGTGCTGTATGAAAAAGCTCAAGCTTACCAGAAAGTGCACCTTCATGAAAGGACCTAGGTTTTCCTTTGAAGATATAGAAGCAGAACAAAACAGTTTTTGTAGAGTTAAAGGTAATTTCTAAGTCAATATAAAAAATATCTGATGTGGTTCATTGTTTCTGTCTTTAAAAAAAAGTGGGCTCAGAGAGCTAACCTTTGGTCTTTGTCAGACAATAGATCATGCAATGACAGCATATAAAAACTTAGCATTTTATGTAGTTCAAGGCCTTATGAATGTCACTGCTACATCACTGCTACAAGTTTTTCCATCTACCCTTATACAGTTGGAGTAAAGCTCAAGAAAGCAAGAAACTGCAAAACATAGAACAGCTGCTTGAACTACAGAATCTTTCTATTTTTTATTTTAAAATGGCAGATTTTAAGAAAACAAACAAACAAAAATCCTTCCATCCCATTTGGTTACCTTTCTTGCACAAAGACAGTTATAGTACTTAGCTGCTTAGGCATCTTTACCTTAAGTCTCCTTTGAGATTTCTGTTAGTAATTTGCATTGTTTGAAGGCTTGCTGAAATTCAGGCTTGTCATAGGTTTCCTGTTTACCCCCAGATCCAAGTCATCTTGAATAGTGGCTTTTCTTTCACATGCCTGGAAAAACCTCCTTCTATAGCTAATGGAGCAATAATTAAAAGTTCCCTTCTTTATATCATAAATTCTACCTGAAACATAATACCTCACACCTTAACTCATAGAGACAAGCAGTATTTAGAAGAGAAAAATTCTATTTCACTAGGCCATCAATGACGACATTTAAGTAGTCCCTCTAGTTTCCTTCTTGGTTTAGCAGCTGGGTGGTACATGGAATTTATATAGCTCCCCATGCACAGGGACATGTCAAAACCATGTGTGTCACCCAGTTGGATTTTACATGTTGGTTTATAGCTCCTGGCACACTGGGAGCCTGACACTGGGATGTCACAGCCTGATACTAGGTTCCTGAATTTATTGGCAGCTGGGGCTGGGGACCTGTTTGGTTCCCAACACCAATTAACTATCAACTGATTGGCTTCATCTTACTGGTGCAGCAGGAATCCAGGCTCATGCACTGGCAAGTGAGGTATGATGGGAATCTAATCCCTGATCCTAAAATTGCATGTCTTGCCATGCACAAGGCATGGCAGCATACATGATTTTGGGGATCAAGAATTAGATCCCATCATATCTAAAAGTGAATGTCTGTCGGCGTCTCTTCTTAGTTTTCAATTTGATCCTACACTGCTGAAGCTGAAGACTTATTGGCACTATGATAAATGAAGGGCTCCCATTCATGTCACCAGCAAATAGCATTCAGAATCCTCATGACAACTCAGGAAATGTACCTCCTAAAGCTCCCGTGCACCACAGTGATAGCTCATCACCTGAATGAGAAAACCTACTGAGTTCCAGAATTTGTGGCTATTCCACAACCAGGACACCCAGGTTGCTCAGTTCTTTGCCCGCATGCCCACAGTACTGCTGCAGAACTATAACTTCTAAGGACTCCTATTATGCCACATTTTCGACCATATTGGTCTTAGAAAACTTCCACTTCAAACTGACCAGCCAGCTCCACTGCTACTAACTCCTTTAGCTTTCTACTTTATTTCTCATGAATATCTTCAGTCAGTTAAAACAACCTCATTAAGAAGATAACCCTTTCCCTCAAGATAAAGGATTCAGCTCTATTCTCTATAAGTTTACCAACCATCAAGCCTGGACCAAGCCACTAGTTTTCTAATATTACAAGGTATCAAATCTGCACTATCAATTACCTCATGGAAGGAACACTGCATGACTAAGAGTAGAGTACTGTGTAATATTCAGCTATTGCCTCTTGCACAGTGTTCATCTCCTCTCCAATTATATCTACTAGGCAGCACTGAACAGAGGAAAACACAGTTGGTATATTCTTCCAGCTGTATTGTTGAATGCTGGAGATAAATTCCCTTCCCATATATTTGTTTCATGAAATGTTCTTACAAATCAGATTAAGCACTAAGCATTTAAGTTTTCTGCAGGAGGGATGTAATTTTTACACTAATGAGCAAAAATAGCTGTTCCTAGTCTCACTTGCTTAGCTGCCCAAGCTTCTCAGCTTCATGTTAGCTTATCTGGAAAAGTGTTAAATATAGTCTCCTAACTATGGAAGAGCAAAAAGATATGGAAAAGGACAGGAATGTTAGTCAGTGTTAAGATTAGCACGTGCTAGTGATCAGTCACAAGTTTTGTGTTGATACGCTCCCTAACTTGCACTGCTCAGACAAGTGGCTAGAGGACTGGTGAGGAGGGGTATGGCCATGGGCTACAAGTCTGCCCCAAGCCTTTCCCATCTGGTGACCCTCTAGCTACAGCTACAGGCTAGGAAGGAGAGGGGAACAGAAAGGAACGGGCCCCCTCTGCCACTTGGGTTGCACCCCAGAGTGGTTTCCCCATCCTTGTACGCTCCTGAGCTCCCTGCAGCCTACACCAGCCCTAGATCCAGCTGCAATGGTTGCCCGGTAGCTTTTTGCTCCCCTTACCCCACCCCCTATCCCCTCCTTCAGTTAAAGGGCTTAAACGAGGCTAGATCCAGGCACATAGGAGTGGTGGGGGCAGCAGTCTGGCAGCTCACCTGTCTACCCAGAGTGGTACAGTTCTGGAAGATAGCTAGCCCACCTGGGAGCTGTGCATCCTGGGATACTGGAGGATTAGAAATTGGTGGCATTATCTCAGGTGAACATCAAGAAGTTAATTTAATGTGAACTAGCACAGCTCAAAGATAATCTCTGACTGAAGTGGTATAATTGTACAAGGCCTAGAAGGCACTTAGCACTTATTAGTGAGCATAAATGTATGATCATTCAAGTTTTAAGTTCTCTTAATGTAGTCTAATTGTAAAATGGATTCTCACTCTCAGAATAAATTTATACACAAATGAGTTTTCCAAGTGCCCGTATTTTACTTTGCAAATACAATGCCAACATTCATGTCACCTTTAATCTTACAGGATCAGGTAATCCCACCCTAATACCTAATCAAGTTCTAACTAAATGGCCATTAGAGATTGGACTGGGAAGTAAAGTCAGACCTAGACACCTTTCCATTTCTGGGGGGATTTCTTGCCTGGAGAGGTTTGACAATATTCTCCAAGCCCAGTCATTAAAACAGAATGAACCATCATTCATATTAAGTTTGCCTGTCTTCATACTTAATTTGAAATCTTCCTTTAATAAATCGCAGCAGTCTTCAGCATTATGAACAATCCAACAACTTGCTCCTTAAAGCTAGTATTTAAGGGTAGTTGCTGACTGAGGTTCTTTGCTTTTCAAATGAAGTTTTCACCATTCCTGAGGTTCTTTGCAACTATGTCTTCAACTTCCTACAAATGAAGGCACAGTAGCCTTTCAGGATTGTTCCCCATTTTCCTAGCTCTCATGCACAAGCTCAATCAATGCTTTTGAACGCTGTGAGGAAGGAGAAACCCACTAAAGAGATTTAATTTTTACTGTAAAAACAAAATCTTATACATAAGTTAAAGTAGCAGGAGGCAACTGTCTATAATACATAATATTATGGTGGCAGGACATCCACTTCAGTTAATCTAAGTAAAAATCACTTAATTAAAAAAAGCATTGAACAAACTGCCTTTCATGTCAACATACAACATAAACTGTCCTACTGTATATTTTTTAAGATCTCAGTGAATCCTAGTCAGCTACCATGTCAATCCTCTTCGTGCCTCAGGGTTTGTTAATTGTAAACAATGGGTCACTGTCTCAGACTGAGGAGAAACTAATGATTCCGTAATCCATTATTGCCTATTCATTTGCCCTCAGAATCATTTGGCTAGAATTCATCTGCTCTTCCATCTGTGAAATATTTGTTTGGCTGAATGGTGATTATGCAGTATGGTTTTAAATTTCTTTGTCATTATTAAATACTTATTTTTTAAATCAGGTTTACTTGTTAATACTATAGGCAGAACTTTAAATTTTATTCTGTGTCATTGTTAGTTTCCACCACTGAGAGATGTAGCATAAAGCGAAACCTAGAAACCACTGGCATTTTTACCCTTGGTTGCAGGCTTGGAATGAGCATGTTATATCGGCCACATCATTTTATCTATATCAGCACTGTGTGCATAACACTGGTAGTTCAACAGTACAAAGCCACAGCAGTCAACAGTGTTGACAGCCTTTAAGTACCAAATAAAATACATTTTATTTTCTAAAATTCAAAGTCATAATTTAAACACCTTAAGTTCCTATTTAACTATTTCTTTTTATAAGCATGTACTACTGTTACACATTTAACAACAGCAGAGTAGTGAGAATTGGCATCTGAAATTCCATCAGCTCTCTCTTCTACCAGCTTTAAAGCTTTATTTGCCCAGCACTTGCTTCTGAGCATATGTAAGATATATCATAAATATGTTTTTGCCCTAACATAGGCTAGCAATAAGTTTGCGTGCAGCCCCTGGTTATGAATAACACTTTACTAGATGCTGTAACTCCAAATATGGATCTTTCCTTTGGCTGTTTTGGCTTGTAAGTAGAAGTAAAGTTAGCATTCGGGTTACCTGAAAATTCCTAACCATCAGAAATCCACTGTTAGCAGCTAAAATACTGCAACTACAGTCAGATTCTAAGGGTGCTGACAGAAATGACATTTGTCATGCAATCAGCCCCCTGAAAGTGCTCTACAGCCATGCCATGACAGAACATAACAGCTGTAGAGCATTTTAAAAGTGGCCAATCACACAACAAATTAATCCTCTTGTAATGAGCCATCAGATGAAGGCAGTCCAAAGCAGAGCACCTTCATCAGTCTTATCGCAGTCCCTGTGTAAGACCAGGGCTGGGCTGATTCATCCCAGCCCCACCCCTAGTGGTGTCTACAGGAAGGGAAAGGGATGAGGGAGGGGGAGCATGCTGTGACAGGGGTTTGTCCAACCTGAGCGGGGGGAGGTGGATGGAGTACCCCCTGCCTCACAGTCCATTCCAGACCCTTCCCCTCCAGCTAAGAATGGGCAAACCCCAGCTTGCAGCATGCTCCCCCTCTCTCATCCCCACTCCCTTCCTGCATCTGAACTGGGAGAGAGGTGGGGCTAGGGGAGTGAGGCTGCAAGCAGGCAGCTCCTCCCCTGCTTTGGCTCCAAAATGGACCTCGATCCCCACACCCACCAAATAGCAGACATCTGTTGCATCAGGGGGGAAGGGTCACTAACTCATGGCACTTTCTCAGAAGCACCATGAGTTAGAGTGGGGAGCTGCACATCTATCAGTACCCTGAGTCATGTTTTTCCAACATCAAGGTATTTTCTAGAATACAACTAATACAACTTACATGTTTGTCCCTCCTCCAGTTGGTTCCTACTGTAACTAGCTCATCATTTGCCATCTCTCATATTCAACTGTCTCCACTCATTTCCAAACAGAGCTTGCTGCCTGGTTAGAGGTAGGATATTGCATTACTGTTCCAAATAATATTTAGTTGACACCAACTCCTTATTTAGTACTTATTCTACATTTAAGAGCAGCTTGAAACCAGGCACAGTCTATTAAGAGTTCAGTAGATGCAACAGCTTAAATATGTTTACTTTTAATTTGTTTAATTTCACCAGCAGTTCTCCAAGTGGGAATTTGCTATTTAGTACTAGCAGAGCCCCTAACCATTCCAAAGCAGAAACATGGCTTTGTTTTAGGCTCAAACATTGTCAGACTTTTGAAGAAAAAAAATCTCTCTTCTTTCAGGACAACATATCATCTTCCTTTCTACTGCAAGGTAGGTAATAAAACTTTGCATACTCATTTCTCCTGTTAGCATTGTTTTTTCATAAGAACCAGTTCCAACTAAGAGGTAATCTTATCAAAATCAAACTACTCATTATTTTCAGCTGAATTGTGCATTAACATTCAAGAGCAATTTAAAGCAGCTAAACTCATTTTATACTAGGTGTTCTTTGGGAGAAAATGAATAGTTATTAGGGGTGCAAATAAATTGTTTTGAAGTAGAGAGATGTAGTTAGCTGTGTAACTCTCAGGTAGAAAGCAGGATAGATTTGCGCCTTATGGACTAACCAAAATAGATCATACGTAGCACAAGCTTTTGTGAACAGTAAGCCTCAGCTCAGGAGAACTTGTGCCCCCCAGCCCCCTCCCCACACACACACTTTGGTTAGCCTGTAAAGTGCAAACCTACCCTGTCTTCTGCGTTCAAGTAGCCACAGGGCTCTGACTTACAGAAATATGTGGTTTCCTATTTCTCTCATGACATCTTTAAGTTTACAAATAGAACAAGCTAAAACCCCAGAAGATTTAGCCTTTTCTGAGCAATATTATTTTATATGTGCATAAACCAAAATTTAAGTATATTGCTTCCAGCATGTTTTTTCCTAGTATAACCTCAGCATTTAAAATTCACACTCTTATTGAGGATTCTACTAGAACATGGTATTTATAAGTCAGTTTCTAATATGTGCTATAATGCTTGTGTGCTCTGTAGTCTGGGTCTTAAACTTGATTGGGCTTGAGGACATGGGGAGCTTTCTGCCAGAGTACAGGGATGCTTTTACCATGATTCCAACTCCACTCTTCTTTTCTTCCATCTTTCTGTGGTGGCTAGAAAGGTGAGGTTTGTGTCTTTT
>NW_017729032.1:256793490-256795860 GCF_001723915.1 Gavialis gangeticus | reverse complement strand
TGTGCTATAATGCTTGTGTGCTCTGTAGTCTGGGTCTTAAACTTGATTGGGCTTGAGGACATGGGGAGCTTTCTGCCAGAGTACAGGGATGCTTTTACCATGATTCCAACTCCACTCTTCTTTTCTTCCATCTTTCTGTGGTGGCTAGAAAGGTGAGGTTTGTGTCTTTTTAAATTGAAAACCAAAACAGAAATTCCCCTGTAAAGTGTAATGAGTATGTTAAACCAAAGCTAAACATTCTTCAGGAAAACTCTGAGCAATTGCCAAACCTAAGTAGAGATTAGTCACTGCACGAGCAGGCCTGTACTTTGGTATCTGACTGATAGCAACAGAATTTTCCTTTATTAAGTACAAGAAAATTAAGGAACACAGGTGAACAAGAACCCTTCAATCATGTTTAAAGAAAGAGGCAAGTTGAAGTCTTGACTTTGTAAAAGCCACCTTTTACGATTAATGAAAGTTATTAAAAATTAAGATTAGATGAACCCTGGACTTCAGTGCCTATGTAGAGACAATCCCAGATGTTTACTCCTACTCCACTTATGTTTCAAGGGCACACTAAAGAAGCAACTTTTTCTGAGCTCATGAAATAGGGCAATGAAGAGTCACATGTTTACCTCAGTAGCATTAACCAGAGGAGTTATAAACTTGCTGTAAACCTTTTACTTCACTTACACCTTTTGATTGTGATGGTACAACTTTAAGGCTAGGGACAGACATTCAAAAAGATGGAGCCTGAAATGATTCAATCTTTCCAAGTTAGTCTAACCTGGCTAGATTGAACCAGTTTGCAACTGACAGACATTCCCCCTGGACTGAGGAAGTGCAGATACATGCCTGCAACTGCTCAGGCCAGGAGCCGGAGGGTGCTAGAGCACACCCTTGGCTGCAGGTAAACTGTGCTGGGTAGGTGAAGGGGGGGAAGGGGGTGGAAGGGGGGCATGGCCAGCCCTGGCAGTAGCCTGCAGTGAACTGGTCAGGGAGGGGGCAGAATTCCCCGCTCCCTGTCCCACAGACCCAAGCCAGTGTCTGCCTGGCACTCCCCCCTCACTACTGCAGCAGTGGGGGCATGGCCAGAGGCTGGCCAGCATGGCCCGCTAAGGCAGAGGGAGCAGGGAGGGAAGTTATCCCCTCCTCTGCCCCTGGGGGACCACAGCAGGGTCTGCCAGCCCCAACTACCACTGCCGCTTGCTCCCTATGCAGGGCAAGCAGTGAGATATGCCCCTCCTGTCCACTCCACCAGATGCTGGAGGGAGGGGGAAATAACTCCCCTCTTTGCCCCCCCCACCTAGCGGCTCCGCGGCCAATCTCTGGTCATGCCCTTGCCCTGCTGCTGGAGTGGCGAGGGGGCAGGGTCCTTGATGAGGGCAGCACCCCTTGTCATGGTGTCTGGGGAGTGCAAGACTCTTCCTGGTGCGGGGACCATGAGCAGAGGTCAGAGCTTCCATGGACTGCATGAGGTGAGTGGCAGCACTGGGACTCAGAGGGGGCCATAGCCTCCCAAATCCCCCCAGTCCTGCCACCTCTTTCCCTGTGCAGTCTGGCCGCTTTCCCTGCCCACAGCATAGCCCCTACCCACAACGCAGTGCCCCCACCAGGAAGAGGCTTGCACTCCAGGATACCCTGACAGGGGCTGCTGCCCCCATCATGGACACTCCCCACTTGTCATTCAGTTGGCAAGGTTGAGGCACAGACAGAGCCTGTCCAGCTTGGCCCATTAGGCAAGCGGGTAGGGAAAGGAGTTATTCTCCACTCTGCCCCTGGGGGACTGCAGCGGAGTCTTCCCACCCCAACTGCTGCTGCCGCTCGCTCCCTGCATGGGGTGAGCTACAGAATGAGCCCCCTCTGCCACACAAAGGGGAGGGAGGAATAGCCAGGCTCCCAACCTTGCTTGCCCTTGCTCCAGCTAGGGATCAGAGGGGCGGGACCAGCCCTCTGGAGCAGACAGCACAGCCCAAAAAGCATGCTATGTTATTAGGGGACTCTGGTTTAACTTAAATGAGGAACAGGTCTGGGACAGAAGTTGCATAAACTGGTGTACTCGCTGGGCCTTGAACATCCGATTTTGTGCGGCCTTCGTCCGGGTGGCCAGTAGAGGGCATCCTGCAATCTCCTGTAGGGCTGTGGGCTGATGTCCAACCCCCGAGTGACTTCCCCCAATCTCACCTGCCATGACTTTGAATGTTACACCAGTGGGGGGGCCCGCCACCCAGGGTTTGGCTGCAGCACGGCGACTGCCCAGCAGTAGTCCATGGAGCTCTACCTCCCCTACACCCCAACCTCACGCCAACCTCCGACAGGCCATAAGGTCTTCTTGGCCATACCCCGATGATGTTTGTCTTCCCTGGGACCCGTTGGCTCAATGTGTCC
>NW_017729032.1:256778328-256788490 GCF_001723915.1 Gavialis gangeticus | reverse complement strand
GCAGACAGCACAGCCCAAAAAGCATGCTATGTTATTAGGGGACTCTGGTTTAACTTAAATGAGGAACAGGTCTGGGACAGAAGTTGCATAAACTGGTGTACTCGCTGGGCCTTGAACATCCGATTTTGTGCGGCCTTCGTCCGGGTGGCCAGTAGAGGGCATCCTGCAATCTCCTGTAGGGCTGTGGGCTGATGTCCAACCCCCGAGTGACTTCCCCCAATCTCACCTGCCATGACTTTGAATGTTACACCAGTGGGGGGGCCCGCCACCCAGGGTTTGGCTGCAGCACGGCGACTGCCCAGCAGTAGTCCATGGAGCTCTACCTCCCCTACACCCCAACCTCACGCCAACCTCCGACAGGCCATAAGGTCTTCTTGGCCATACCCCGATGATGTTTGTCTTCCCTGGGACCCGTTGGCTCAATGTGTCCCTCACCACACTCTAGGGCCTGCCTCCCGAAGTGACTAACTCAAACAGAAGTAGGGCTATGGAAACTTGCACCCTCCTGGCTCGGACAGTCCCTACCCAGGACTCCAACATTCACACTACTCTCCCACCAAAGCTGGAGGCTCAAAGAAAAATACAGTACAATGCCCTACTATACCTATCACTTCACCCTCTCTCTCAACACCTCCAAAAGGGGGAGAACTAAAGAAGAAAAAGACTAACGGAAACCTAGCTTGCGAGGACCTGACCGGTCCTTTTCCCCTACTCTTATGTTAGGGCATCTGTCGATCCTTCACGCCCCCTGACCCTGCTGAGGTTTGGCCTGTTGGGGTCAGTGCTGACTGTGGCCCTTCTCCCTGGGTTGTTACGGCTCTCCCTCCGCCCCGTATGTCACGGACCATTGTCATCCTTCTCCCCTGAAGGGAACACCCCATTCCTGTTACCCTGGGGAGTCTTCCTAGGTATTCAGTCACTCCTCGGGTTGTGGGCTAGCACCCAGTCTCTGGCCAGGCTGTACCTCAGTTTCTCTCGCTACCCCATTCCGTCTCTCACCGATGGGGAGTCCTCCCTTGCCTCCTGTGCTCCCTCCTCTGTTAGCAAGGAGAGTTTCCTCCAACTCTGTCGTCCCTCCGTCGACCCTGCCTCAGTCAGGGCAGGGATCTTCTTCTGGTTCGTCTGTTTTCCTGGTGCTCTGTCTCTAGCCGCAGCAGAGAGCTCCTGCTGGCTCCCTCACTCTCCAGACATTCCAGGCAGCGCCCAGTTGCAGAGACCTTCTCATCCCTACTCCACTCTCCCCACCATCTTCCCCAGTGGTTCCTCTTATCCCCGTCGGCCAGTGATTGCCAGTGACGTCACCAGCCAGTTTCAGCTAGGTAAAAGCGCGGCTTATGATCCACACGGATTTCTTCACTCCCTCCAGCTGCGTTGTGGGACCTGCTGCTGGTAAGTGATCTCTTTGAGTTATTCCGATGTCTTTCCCCTTTCTGGCATGTGTTCCCCGCCCCAGGGGGTCCTCCTGGATTGGAAGCCTAACAACAACAAACTTGCTTTGTTTCTTAAAATAACTATAGATGTGTAGCTTTTTATCCATTTCTTTTCCTTCACATAAGTTACATCTTTAAAAATAAACTCTTCGCATTCTCTGTCTCTAGATCAACCCAACCTATTAACACCACAGATCTTCATGTGCAAACGGTAATTCTGTAACCTCTCACTGGGTTCTGTAGGAACTTCTGTAGGAACTGTAAGTATTTTACATAAAATACCACTTGAAATT
Source organism: Gavialis gangeticus (assembly GCF_001723915.1). Lineage (NCBI taxonomy): Eukaryota > Metazoa > Chordata > Crocodylia > Gavialidae > Gavialis > Gavialis gangeticus. The sequence goes on along the minus strand of NW_017729032.1, from coordinate 256,786,767 downwards.
GATAATGTTGCTCTTCACCCTTCAAACAGAACATTAAACCATATTACCAGCTACTTTTTTTTGCAACTACTGTCACCATGTGCAAGCAAGCCACTGAATATAAAAAAGTTCCTCAACAGCATCCTTTTTGACTGAATTTTAGTAAAAGTTAACCAATATAATGTTACAGGATTTTTTTCACCCACTAACTTCCTAGAAATTCAGGGGGGAAAGGAACACAAAGCAAAGCAAACAGAGGACAAATTTACAAATAGCATGCATGTCATGTTCATACATCTGATTTAAAAGAGACTTGTCCCTCATGTAACTAACAACTTAGCAGGATTGTAAGCCCATTTGATTATTACTTACATACTGTAATTCTATAAGCAAAAATTCTGCCATCTTTTCTGAATCATGGCTTGAGTCACCTCTTTCAATTAGTATTCAGACACAGAAATAAAAAGCACTTAGTTATGCCATCAAGGAAGAGAAATGCAAACAGAAAAGTTAAATCACAACTTTTATACTTCACTCTCAGTACACAATCATTATCTCAATAAATTAAGCAAGATAAGACAAAAGCATTTCTCAGTCCACTTTACCAAATAACATGCACTACCAATTCAAGCCATACCATTTCAATGAACAAAAAAAAAAAATAACAAACAATATCCACTGAAAACCTCATCTTCTACAGCAGGGGTGGCCAACCTGCCACACAGGTGCCACTTGGCTCCATCTATGACATGCAGGAGATCAGAGAGGGAACAGGTAGAAAATTAGCAAATAGGTCAGAAAACTGAAAGCAAAGCAGCAGATCAGCCAGAGAGCAAAGGGCTGGGAGCAGAAAGCAAAGCAGTATATAAGGTAGGAAGTAGAAAATAGAGTAGCAGACTGAGTAGGGGAAGGGGATCAGTGAGGCAGTTGGCAAGGGTGCAGGGCTAATTTGTGGCACACCCACAAAAAAGTTTGGCCCTCACTCTCCTACAAGTTGTAAGAACAGTACATCTCATGACCACCATCAACTACTTAATTACAGGTTACCCTCACTTTATGCTATACATTAGGGCTGTGTGAAATTTTGCTGCCTGTTTCATTTCGACATTGAAACAGCAAAATCGAAATGAAACAAAGGCTGTCGAAACAGCCTCGAAACAAAATGAGGCTAGTCAAAACGCTGACTTCCCAGCCCTGGCACAAGATCCAGCAGGAGATGGGAGTCAGCCCAGCTGGGTTGACTCCCCATCCCCCGCGCTAGTCCCCCACACCCCCCTCAACTCTTCTTAGCCTACCTACACAGCAGCCTTAATGATTCTAAGTGGAAATCATCCCACTAATTGATAAGCTGAACATTTCTTCCTGAGTAGAAGCATACCCCTACCTGTCTCCCTTGTAAAAAAAAAAAAAGAGGAGGAAGGGGCTTCTATGTCAGAAAGAATTATAAGAGTTGACACAGTTCCTATACAGGCAATCCCCACTTAACGCTATTTTGCTTAGCATTATTTTGCTATAACACTCATTTGAAATTGATACCTGATCTCACTTAGTGCTCAGCGAGTTTCATCATAACACTCACGGTCACCATCTTGAGTCATTAAAACCAATTGTGGTCACCATCTTGGGTCATCAAATACTTTTGTTTTTGCTTAATGCTCGTTTTGCTTAATGCTCGTTTTTTCAGGAGCCAATTAAGAGCACTAATTGGGGTTGCCTGTAATGTAAATTTAACCTACTAGAACCATTCATATTTTCCCACCAGAATATCTAACTATCATCTCACTTTCTGCTGTCAACAAAGGATAAATCATGGTAAATTATTTTAAAATCTGTACGTTAGTACTAACTCACATTTACCTAGCGGTTTTTATCGTCCTCTAATGATACTTTACAGAGTATAAGATGGTGGTTTAATTTATTTAAAAGAAAATGTATTTTACAGTGCCTTGTGACTCTCATTTTATCTGATTATCTTTAAAGTGTGAGAACATTAGGGTCCTAAAAAAATGCTGTTTTCGCACACACTTCTGTTACTAACAAGTATATCTTTATCCTGCAAGAATTTACAGACCTTCAACCTTTGTGCATGTGAAGAATTCCATTGGGTCATTCCATTTAAAAAAATATATATGTTTTCATTGACTGTTTTGGGGTCCTTATTTTTGCAAATTAAACATATGAAAGTAAATTAAGCAGTCTTGCAAATGCATATGCACCTGCATAACTTAACACATTAAAGTAGTAATTGTGCAGTGTCAGAGGAGGAGCAGTGCATGTTTACATGACACTAATTAGGCAGGTAGTAGTGTTTAGGTATGACAGGGGCATTGTTTGGTTCAGTCATGTTAAAAGTCAACCAAACAGGGGTTGGGAAAGCTGAAGCACATTTGTGTCAAATCCCATGCCGTGTCTGTCTGCCTGCCTGTCTGTCTCTAAGTGAGTATTCATAGTAAAGTTTCTAAGATCTTTCCAGTTCTCATCTGGTTTCATTTTATTTATTTTTTATTAGGTAAACTCATCACTTCTTCCAAGAAATGGTATGCTCTGGCAGCACACAAGTACATACAGATACATAGTGAACATTACACAACCTATTTATCAAAAATAAACATGCTCTAAAAAAATCTATTTTCAGTGAATTCTAATGGTATGTGTCTGGAACAGGAAATGATACTTGTGTTAAGGGATACAACATTGCTTAAGCTCATATTTTCAAGTGAAGAGGATGTCACTTGTTCTTTTGGGACATTTTACTCATTTTTATGTTTTTTGTGTTGTTATTCTCTATGTAAATGATATATTTCCCCTCCCCTCTCCCCTCCTCCCCCAGCTTGTACACACGACTGGAAATGTGCATGAACAAAATTTCCTCCGCACATAAATCTTACACTGTTTATACCATATCACTTGATCTACAATGCCAATTAATCCACCTGCCATTTAGATTGCATGGCAAAGGAATAAATGCTCTCATTTTATCACTACAAAAACATTATGTTCAAACTAACTTAACAAGCAGAAATAAGTTTGTCACCGGTGTAAAAATCATACCAGTATCTGACTTCAGCTCAGATGATACATGCTTATGCAGCAGTGATGCCTTGGATTAGAAAGGAAGTACATAGGGAAAGATTTTTGATTTACATATAATCATAGAAGTATTTTGTTCATATCCATATATGTACACACACATGGATTCACTCAGATTAATTGCTATATATATTCATCTGAGTGAATCCAAATGCCTTAAAGAGGAAGGCAAACAACATATTCCTCATTTTACATACAGGGAAACTGAGGCACCAAACAGAAACATGTTTTACCCCAACTCCCCCCACAAGCCGGTGGTGCTATCGACTATATTGCATCACTAAAAAAGATGCAAAATGAAGCCAAAGCCATTAATCCAATGACAGGACTGGGAGGAAAAAAGAATAAGAAGAAAGAAAATGCAGGAAAAAACTAGGCATAGAGACTTAATACTTTAAGAGAGATTAATAGTTAAAACTATCTGAACAATGCCTCATTCTAACAGGTTAAGGTTAAGGGGGAAAAGATGTGGTTCAGTTCAAAAGAAATTCTTTTAGAAAAAATTGGCACAAATGTCAGTTATCTTGAATCCCTCCACCACTGCCCAAACATGACAGCACATCAATGCCCCTTTTTCCAGGCACAGTACAATCCTTACAGTCTCCTGTCGCTCTCAGAGTCCCCTCTTGATTCACTTGCCACCATGACACTAATTCAGTGAGCAGGTCACTGGAGGATAGTGAGGCTTGTTCACAGGGGTGGAGCACCTTTCATGACCAAGCCTCCTCACGGTCCTTTGTTTGTGGGCAACCTCGTATGGCTCCTTAACAGCAAGCCTGCCCTTTAAAACACTGTCTTTCAATTTGTTATTCAATTTCTGCCGAATCCTTCCCAGCCCCAGCCTTTCCTGAGCTCCCTTTACTGTCCTACTAATAACCTTACAGTATACCAGCCACTTAATCTTACTCTGGTTTCTATCCACTCAGGTCTGCTCACTAACTAAAGTGAATTACTCCTCCTCTTCACTGGTGGGGCCCTTGTCTTAGATCCCTATAAAGGTGGGATCTCCCAGTCTGTGGTGTCTATTAAAGGGCCATTCCCTAGGGCTGTGCAAAGCTTCAGTCCCTGATTTGATTCAGCAGAGATTTGGTCCAGTTTGGTGGCTGAGTCTCCAAATTGAATCAAATCAGGAGACCCTTTAATCTCTCCAAATCAATTTGGAGAAATTCAGAAAGATTTGGCGATTTGGACATAGACACAGCTTTAAATGTTTTTTCTACATACCTCAAGGTAGCGGGCGGTTTGCTGAGATGCTGGGGCAGATGGAGCATCCCACAGGAGTGTGCACTCAGCAGCAAACCCGGAAGTGAACCCAAAGCACTTCCAGTCCACTTCTGGTTCCACCAGGGAGCACACTGGGGGGGCCCACACCCCCCGGCTCAGCGACTGGTGCCTCCTGGGTCTGGGAAGGCATCTGGGGTCCCCCTGTGGCCGATTGCCAAGCCAGGAAGGTGCAGGGCCCTCCCCCCTCCCCCCACATGCTTGGTGGTGGACCTGGAAGTACTTCCAGTCCACTTCTGGGTTCACTGCCAAGCATGCTGCCCCCTCCCCCCACCTGCCCCTGTGGGATGCTCCATCTGCTCCATGATCACAGTATTCACAAGCCATGCCTTGAGGTTAGTAGTAAAAACATTTAAAGCTGTGTCTATGGCCGAATTACTGATTCTCCCAATCTCCGATTCTCTCTCAGCATCGAATCTTCAGATTTGGATTCAGTCAAATCAAATCAGGGTCAGCGAACTGAATCAACTAATCAAATCACTGTCCCTGATTTGGGCCAAATCTGAATTGAATACAGCCCATTTCGCACACCCCTACTTTCTATCTTGTAAAGGCAACCAAAGGGGACCTCGTTACACCAAGTACACATAACTTTTTCTTATGCATCTGGATTCACCCCAACAGAATCTCCTAAGACACTGAAGTTTCTTGCCATGGCCAGAAACATTCTTCCTGTACGTGGATAGATCCTTCAATTTTTACTTTTGTTGTCTTCTTACTTTGTATGACCAATTATATTTAACTTCACTCTTTTTCCTTTACAATGCTCAAAGGAACTCTTTTAAATCTTATATGTTGGGGATACCTGTGCTTTAGTTAAGATTGGTCTGGAGTCCAAGAGTGGTCCAGTGTTTGTATGTCTAACACATACAGGTTAGAGAAGCCACTGATCTGCACTCCAGTGCTGATGTCCTCTCTGGGCTGTTGTTGTAATCAGGGCTAACTACAGCATAGGCAGGTGCACCCTTTGCTTGGAGTTCACTGGAAATGTATCAGTGTACCATTAAGCCTATTTGATATGCACTGGGGCAGTGGGCTACTGCGCAGCAAGTAAAGCTAAAAGACCACTTTAATCTGGGGTGGGAGTTTACTAAGTGCACATCACATGATTATGGGGGACAACTAAGAAGAAAATAAGGACAGGAATGAAGGTCACAAGTTCAAAACAAGTGTACCAAGGGGGCACACCAAGCAGAATACATTAGCTAATACCCACTGGCCCTTAAATGAATCCAAGGAGCCAGTGGAACCTATTCAGTGAAACCCTATCCTGAGACATGAGCAGACCAGTGATAGGAAAATGGCCCCACAGTTTTTGGTAGTCCCCCTGGCCAAACTCTGTCCATTAGGTAGGTGTGCAAACTCCATGGCCAGAGATGTCCCTGTGTCATGGTGACACCCTGAGAGGAAGCCTATGGAAGCATTACAGCCAAATAAAGTTAATATAGCAAAGCAATCAGAGGCAACTGTAAGCTGAACTCTCTGAGTTCTTTTTACAATTGTTGCCTGCAGTATTATAGTTTGTATAAAATGTGGAGAGAGGTACAAGGAAATACTGCAGACCCTGAAATATAGTTGGATATTTATCTTAAATATGGTATGTTAATTTGATCCCACATAAATATTGCTATCAGCTTTTCTGTCAAATGGGCAAAATGTTCATGGCCTTTCTCCTAATGTGTAAGAATTCACTCTCGGCAAGGAGTGGCACAAATGCTTTTCTTATCAGATTTTCCTATGGAAAACCCTCAATACTAAATCAGAGGTAATAAAGTTCAGACTATTTCACAACTGGAGCCATGTCAGAACATCTGGCTTCTGCATCACTGTCCCCTGATCTAGCCTACGTGATCCATCAGACCGGCCTGGTTAAGGCATACTAGTTTCTGTAGTCAATGGCACACACGGGCATAATGTGCTTGGTTGGAATAGCATCTAACAACCTCCAGCTCCCCCAACCAAATAACCAAGCACCCAAATACAGCTGACTCACCTATGGGAGACCTTAGGAACTGCCTTAGTCCCCTCTGGCAGCTCCCACCCAACCCCTTGATGTAGTTAGTCATGGATTAATTAAAACTATAGAGTAGATGTCTTTTGTCTATATGACCTCATTGAATTATAAAAACCCAACCTAGTTGTGACTTTTTCACATGTCTGTATTCCAAGCAATTAATCTGGGGATATTTTTACATTGTAGCATGTTGTGGGCTTTTGTCCTGCACCATCAATCATTTTGCAATCATCATCTGAAGAGATGGCCTGTGTGAGGCTCCTGGCAGATACAGCTGTCAGAAAAAAAAATAATAATCTCACAAATAAATGCACTTCCCAGATTACCAAAACAGCTAAAAGAACTCCAGGAATTTACAAAGTTTATATTGACCAGGCAGGTATAAGATACAAATCTGAAAACAATTTAATGTAATTTATGCTGTAAGTAGTGTCCAATTCAATTTTGAAAACTGGTTGACAGATACAATCTATTTGTCAAAATGTATTGGCAATTGGAAGCCTCGTGTAACAGGATATCTCAGTTTGGACTTAAGCTCACTTTGTTCTTATCAAAACTGATTTATCAGCTCACATCAAGGAAGTCTCTGATACACTTCGGAATAACGTGTTGTCTTTGTCTTTCAGCCTGAGAACATATGGTGCACCACAGCATTCCAACATGAAAACGTTTCACTGCTGTATGTCAATAATAACCCATCTGTTTGTTAGAAGAATGTGGCAAAGAGATTACTCAATGCAAGACATTATTTTATTGAAAGCTTGGCTTAGGAAATGTTGTGTTATAATATGATGGGAGATGCACAAACAAGTCGATGAATAGCTCAAACTCCTGTCACATAGCGCCCCCTTGGAAGAGAGGAGAATGACAAGGTTTTACATTTTCTATCTTACGGAAGAGAAGAGAAGCTATTTACAGCATTGTTCATAAATTCAGCCAAGAGTTCTTTTCACATTACCTTTTCACTCTGAAGAGTAAACAGACACCAGTATTGTCTTAGTTCTATTTCTTTTAGCAGGGTCTCCAACAAGGCATCTCCTAATCTTGGAGTGAGGTTCCCAGGATCTCCAGGATCTCCATTCTCATTTGCCTTAGAGCTCTGTAGAATGCATTTAAAAAATGTTTTGCTGCCAACCCATTGGAAAAGCAGCCTTGCTGTAAAAGAAGAATGAGGCCCTATATTCTTTCACCCATATGCTGACTCATTGCCACACCCATATCATTCCACTTAACATTCCTCTTTTTCCTGTGGGAAAGAGTTTCTTTCACAAGTTCACCTAAACCAAAGTTTCATGTACACTAGGAAAAGGTAGCCAGTATATCTACAGTAAGATAGCTTAATGGGCAAAACACACTAGCAAAGAGCTGATAGCAGCAAAAAAGTTCTTGAGCTGCTATAGCTCCAATTCCCCAAAGGAAACAAGCTGTATCAGACGATGGATTTTTTCTAGTATAATTTTGCCTACATTGGAACTCATGGCAGCATTATTCTTTTGGTCAGAGATGTATTTCTTTTTCACACTGTGGACAAACATAGCTTTGCCAGTGCAGACAAGAATATTAGCACTGAATAGTGCAGGAACATTAAGAGGAGTTGAGCACGTGAATAGCAGGAAGTCAGTGTTCTCAGGGATTCATGACATGAATGCAATTAATACAGGAGGATAGGCAATGGAATGTTGTGCAGATTGTGAACAGAAATAATAGCCAAATTCTACCTAACATCTCATCTGACCAATTCTGCCTACAGCATTGCTTTTAGGAATCTGTACATCAGCACCACATCACTACTGACAAATCAGAGGAACAGACAACAGAGAGAGAATAGCAGTAAAGTTATTAAGGGCCTGTAGGCTTTAATATAGGAGGCAAGTTTAAATAAACGACAGTAAATAGCAATGTGACACACACACACACACACACACACACACACACACACACACACACACACACTTGGGGTTGTGTGTTGTAAAGTGTGTTCTGGTTTCAGGTTGCTGTGTATCTTGTTTGTGCTGTACATTGTGCCTTTTCTGGGACTAGAAAAGGATCACTTCCCCTCCCCCTCATTGTGTCCT
>NW_017729032.1:256752150-256773328 GCF_001723915.1 Gavialis gangeticus | reverse complement strand
TCCCCCTCATTGTGTCCAGACCTACTCTTAAGATTCCCTTCAAGGGACCTGTGAAACCAGTTTGGTGTCTCTGGCCACTTCACCAGGAGTGCTGACCACCTTTAAATTGATTGGTCTCCATTAGCAGTGTTCAAATGATGCTGCTTCTGACTGGGACCGAATGATGATGTCAGGAAAGTGATTTAAGGTTCAGGCCACCTGGAATGGCTCTCTTTTCTGCTCCTGGGCAGTATTCCCTCTAAGCTATGTGGCATGTGCGGCTGCGCAGGTGTGCTTATGCTGCTTTGCCAGGCGTGCCTGTGCAGTCATGCATGCCGCGCAGCTTAGAGGGAATGCTGCTCCTGGGGTTGCTGAAATCTAAATTGGGGAGCCAAAAGAAATTCCATGACCACCAAGGTGGTTTTCCTACTGGCTGGGGAAGACCACAGATGTGGCAGGGGGTAGTACCCTGACAAATGTAATGCTTAGTTAGCCTCCCACTTTCACTTCCATTGGGAAGATCATGGCTATACACTGACTTTATGGAAACGGAAGACTCCTCCCTAGCTTGCTGCTGTGGCCACATGGCTGAAGGCAAGTGAAATTTGGGGGCATCCAAACCCCAAGCCTCTGGGCTTGGGCCTGCATGTAGGATGCCCACCAAAGGATTTGGGAGCATCTGAAGCCTCAGGCAGGGGTGGAGGATGCTTGCTGGTAGCAGGACCACATATGGTTCTTGAATGACCCATGGATTTAGAAATGATTTGGCTGATTTGACTTGGAACACAAAATTTTTTCCTAAAAATACCCCATAAATGCTGAACTGGGGAGCCAGAAAACCTCCCCACCCCTCCCCACTTCACTGGAGAAGCAAGCTGAAGCTATATGAAGGGAAAGCCTCAGGAAGAAGAAGAAAAAGTCTGTCTCAGGGCTTGAGACCCCTGTTCTCTCCCTCTTCTTTTCTCTTTTGTATTTTCTGGGTTTTGAGTAGGATGATGCTATGGGGATGTATCCATTCCTGCAGCAAACTAGCCAAAGTTGGAGCCTAGCAGTTTTGCTGGTGCGCTCTGGGCCAGGGCTAAGAGCATAGCATATTTTAGTTGCTGTTGCAACTTCTTTTGGGTTCAACATACCTGTGTTACTGAACCCCAGCTGTCTTGCTGGAAGTTTTGGCCATGTAGGCCTTGAGTCGGGTGATACCACGATTGTCTTATTCCATAGTGTACACTGACTAGGAATGGGGTCCTAGCAGCTACTAGCCATGCAGGCCTTGAGTGGGATGATGCCATGAGTGTATTAATTCCTAGTGCAGACTGACCAGGAACAGGGTCCTGGCAGCTACTGACCCCTTGCTTTGGGAATTGTAGTGTCTCAACATGGCAGTATAGCTGAGATTGGATGTCCAGTCTGCAGCCATAAGCCTGGGCCCTTATAGCTGTTTCAAAGATATTGCACTTTCAGCCCACCTGTGTGGGGCTGAACCCCAGCCTTAGGCTGCCTCGCAGATTTGGGCCAGGGTGAAGCCTTGGCACTTCTTGTTGTTTATCCAGGCCTCAGTGCTGTATGGGCCTGGCCAGCTTTTTGCCAGCCAGTCCAGGCCCAGTGAAATAGGCTGGGGCCTTTTTTTGTCCCTTTAGCAGTTTATGCCCCAACCAAGTGGTGTGGTTGGGTGCTAGTTGTAGTTCAGGCCCAAGTCAAGACAGGCTTGTCCCCACTGCCCCTTGTTGTTGTCTCATAGCTATTAGGTCTCTACGTAGCAGTGTAGCCAAGACTAAATGTCCAGGCTCCAGCCAAATAGGCCCAGCGCTCTTTTGTTGCATGTTTAGGCCCTGGTGCAGAACATACCTGAGTTCCCCTTTTATTGTTTTACAGTTGTTGTGTCTCAGCATAGCTGTATTGCTGAGCCCTGCTGTACATTTGCTATATGTCTGGGCCTGGCCTGAGGCCTAGCACGTTTTGGACCTGCCACATGTTGTTGCTTTTGTAGCCCTGTGTCCTGACCAAGCAGCATGGTTGGCGCTGGTTGCTATTCAGGCTCTTTTGTTGTTTGGCTGCCTTGTCTTTGAGTTCTCTTGCAGTCTCCTGCCCCATCAGAGCTGGAATTAGGACTGGAAACTTTGGGTTGCGATATGCTGATGAAATCTGCTGCAGTTAACTCTTCAAAGCCACCACATGGAGATCAGTGCTACAGCTACACAGGGAGCACTGAGGGGCCTCTTGCAACACAGAAGGACCTACACTCTCTAGCATCTCCCTGTGGTGCTGTGAACCCATGGAGCAGCTCATAGGACTCCCCGATGTGGGCCCCCCTTGCCAGCCCATTGCTGAAGGGCAGGTATGGGGGTGCAGGCCCCCAGAACTACCCACTGGGGAGCCCCCACATCCCAGACTGCCTGAGTATGGGTAAAGCCTCCCCAAAAGGGTGTCACCTACAGACCTTGTTTTGTATTTCATAGTGTTTTAAAATTATAATTAGTGTTTACTTTGTTTTATCTTTAATCTTTGTAAGAAATTTGGATTTTGTGCTTACACTGCTTGTGAGGGAAGGGTTGTTGGTACACCCAAGTGACTCATTTAGTGTTTCCCAGGTAGTCTGGGTGGGGGCTTGAGCCAAGGTAAAATATATTTAGCAGCCCAAAATTGAACCCAGCCCTTGTTCCTGCTGATGGGTGCTCAGCAGAAGGGTTACAGCGGTATCTAGAGGCTTAATGACCTTTCAAATGTTTAAATGCTGAAATTTGAAGTCTGGAAAGGAATTATTAAGCAGTATGATATACAATTAGGAATAATGGCATGAAATTAAGAAAAGGAAAATTAAGACTGAAAACAAGAAAACACTCCCTGATGCTGCAATCCATAGGGTAGACTCTTAATAGGAAGCTCCATTGCTTGGAAAATGTAAAACTTGACTGAAGGAAGCATTAGTAAGCAACAAATGCTAGCAAAGTGATAGATTCAGTAATTCAGTAGATCTCTTAAACTTAGAACATTTACAATTTTTCAGATCATTTAGCAGATACTGTCATTGCACTGCTCAGTTTACCATTTCATAACATAGCAGAGCTCCCAGAGAATGCTGCCAACCTACAGAAAATAAGATTACTATCCCTCTCATATGCTGCATGGCCTTGTGGGTTGATCCACCATCTTTTACTTGATTTGCTAACATTGTGCACTTAAGAACTTGTTGGTTTCTTGTTTTATCTGGTACCATAAATCATCTCCAGTAGAGTTATGTTTTATTTTTAGCATGCCTGAGTCTGTATGTGAAGCATTTTAATACAAGCAGTTCTATGTAGCAGTGACCCCAGTGAAATAAGTGAATTTATATATATTTTATACCTAAACATTGAAACACTGGTAAGAGTTTATGAGCACAGTGATGAATTTATAATCTGAAGCCAAGTTATGGTATACTACTGTAATGAGGGTACATAATTCTTTCTGCAGGCTACAGACTGTCAATAGGCTGCTTCATAAAATAATGAATGTTTGTAGTAATAATTTCATGGGTTGAATGCAATTTAATAGCCTTTATTTCTAGTATAGGTTCATGAAGGATGTGTGCAGTAAACAGCATCTTAAATGAAATATGTGCTGCTAGCAGTCCCACTTAACTGAGCTTTTTCCTCCTCTCAATATAAAAGAGCAAGCCATTGCTGCTTTCTTTACTTGTGCAATTTAGTCAAGCTGTGTGTATGAATTAAATGCTGTATTTTTGCAAAGGGTTAACAGGATTTGTTATTCATCAATCAGGAATTATAATAAGAAAAGGGCTTTGGCATGATTCTGATCTTGTATCAGCTTTACATCAGCATAACGCTATTGATGTCAGTGAGGTTGTTCCGATTTACACCAACTTGAATTCAGATTCAAAACACTTTGCATTCCTCTTCTATGTCTGTCTGTGTGAATATGTAGTGCTGAAAGGTGTCAGATTCCCAGCCCTAGGGATTAACTTTCTATTTATTCAACGGGGACAAAAGAAGCAGTAGCAGTTCAGTCTTCCCACACAGAGCCCTACCAATGTGACTCAGTCCTGACCTGCCTCTAGGGCAGAGAGGATAATTCATTCTCCATGCCTGCCTAAGCAGTCTTTAGCCTCTCCAAGCAGCATGAGAAGAGTGTGAATTACTGCTGTTTGCAACACGGTCACCTATCCACTGGAAAATGGAGTAAGACCACAAACAGCTCGCAGTTATGACTTCTGACCACAACTAACCTGAATTGATTTTAAAACTAGTGACTTAAAGGACCAAATCTCTGAATTCTATAACCAATCTGTTCAGACATCCAAGATAAAAGATTCTTCTTTATTTTACAACTGAAAAAGTAGCACAGGAAATCAGTCATCAATAATGCACATTTCCCCAAAGTCTTGCACATCAGATAGTCAGATATACATTTTCAAGGTACTTTGAATCCTAGCAGTGCTCTATACCTACTTTACATGCATGTAAAAATGACTACTCAGACTCCAAAGAAGGTAGTGTGGTACATCAGAACTTAATAGTTTATTAGTTAACTACATTGGATAATATCAAAATTATTCTGACATCCAGAGCTGGTGAGACAAAACCAGATATTGATTTAAGAAAACTCTTTACTGTTGCTGTAGACTTGCACTTCTTAAGGGAGGAAAGAAATCCAGCACACTAGTAAATGACTGTAATAAGATGATAGTAATGCATAGAAGTGCTTTCCTGGGTTCCAATGCAATGCTTTGAACAAGTCATTTGTGCTTTGCATGCCTCATTATTCCCTCCTTTTGTAAAAGGAGGATAAAAGTGCTTCTCTTTGAAAAGTGTGCTAAGTGCTTCAGATAAAAGTAGTTAGATAAGTGCAAATTATTTTAATTATTCATTTATATTAAGAAAATGTCCATTTTTTTATTACATGCTTTGCTTTGGTCCAAGGAATGCATCTTGTTTGCGATTCAAAGTTTACCCGGATTTTAATATATGTTTCTCTGTGCGAGGAAATTATCAGAATCTGTGGTACATTTGAACTGTATGCAACCTTTGGTCAGTAAGTTGTAGTAAAGTAAGCTGCATTATAAACTAGAAGATTAGCAGCCTAAAATGCAATGAGATCTGCTTGGGAAAAGGGCAAGCTTCATCAGCTAAGATGCTGCAATAGATGACTCGCTTCCCCCTGACTTAGGGATGGATCAAAGCCTCACACTGACATTACAGGGCTGTGCACTTCTGGAGGCATGCTCTGTTTGTTGTACACTATCCTGACAATCTACCCATTTAGATTTTTTTCATGTCCAGATCTACTACTTTGCCAGAGTAAAGATTACTTAGTTATTGCTTCATAGTGATAATACTTTGGGAAGGTTTAGAGGAGTACTAGTACATATACACTATTACTTGAGTTGGCCTTCATATTTGGAAAATTGTCTTGGATGGCTATATGTTACAGCTCTATGCAAAGCTTAGTTGGCCCCCTGATCCTTAGGTACCATAAATGGCCACAAGCCTGCTGCTCTTTGTTCCAGACACAGCCTCCTTATATTGTCATCTCAATATTAATTCTCCTGCTAGCAAGGTTTGGCAAATTCCTTTTCAACCCTTTTTCTGTGTCAGCTTCCTCCATGAGACAACAAAAGAGTCTCCAACCCAACAACAAATACTGGATAGAGTGTGATGTCCAATGCAATTATAGCCATCTATTTGAGGTAGGAAATTCCATAATGCCATTCCAAGAGTAAGTGCTGTAGAGAACAAATCCAATTCAAGTAGGCAAAATGTGACTATCTAGAGTGTTTATTTTATTTCAGTTTAGTTCCTTATGTTTCTTATCCTGTTCAAAGTTGTTGAGTAGCGACAGCCACCACAAGGAAAAAAGAACTGCATTTAACTGCCTGGGGAAAAGGGACTACCTACTGGTGTGTATAGTAAAGATCATGGGAATGGCAAAAGTGGCTTTGAGTCTCCTTTACATTGCCCATATCCTGGATACAATCTGCACCAGAATGTTTCCTGGAATGTACTTGAAAAGCCTCTTCAGATTAAAAAACTACCCAAAAAAGCAACTTTATCTTACATCAGCTAGGCAAAGCTGATACTGGGGGTAATTCCAGAAGCCTTATCCACCTCCCCTTGAGCAGGTGCTATAGGAACCATTGCGACAGCTCTATTCTGTCCGAAGACCCTCCAGTACAGAGAGATCCCAAAAGAGGGCAGGTAATCAAGCTTCCTGGCTGCTTCATACTTACAGAGCACCCAGGATTCTAGCTCACAGGTCTGTAAATCAACTTAAGCTTCAGAATATACACATTACACAATATATTATTGGATTTCACCTAGCATTACTTAATGTCTTATTTTTCACTTGTTTGTGTTGTGAAAGGTTATACATACACACAGTATACTATCAGACATAACTAATGCCTCCTGTCTCCTTCAGTGGCTTTAGTTTCCAACAGATCTGTCTGTTTCATGTGTTCAAATAAAAGTTGAAGTGTTACCATTAAATTTCCACATACAAAATTAGCCTTTCAAGACAACTAATTCCCAGCATTGCTGTTTAACACCTTCCAAAGCTCATGTGCTGTTCAAGCTCTAGAATAGCTGACCTAGAAAGGTCTAATAGAGATTCAGGTCATAACAACTTCCATTCAATTCCATATAATTGCATATACAATATGGTAATAAATGATCAGCAAAATCCACTGATGTGCTTAGAAAAGAAAGTGAGGCTGAAGATTTTCTTAGGCCAATTCATTTTTATTTTCCTTGGTCTGGAGAAACACCCAGTATGGGAGGTTAGTAACTGGAGTCAAGATTTGTGTGGCTACATCCATTAAGCAGTCCTGAAAAATCTCTGCCTTCATATATTGTTTGTGATTCAAAGTGTATCCATATTTTCATGTCATAAATAGTCTTCTTATTTCTATAGGATTTTAAAATAAGCTCAGGATTGATAAATCAAAATGTTAGTTTATATTTTACATTTCAGACATTTGTGTTTATTGCTTCTGGGTTGGGCAGAAGACATTTCTATCTGAGCTTTGAAACCAGGAATGAGGAAGTAAGATGACATGAGTCAGTACTGCAAAGGAGTTTGTTCTGATGGTAAACACTAGCGAATTAAAAAACTAATGACAACAACATCAGCGGATCAAAAAAAGATGAAATCCTAACCCTTAACTGAAAGAGCTGGCACCAGACTGGAGTCTGTGTGCAAACCTTCACTTGGGAGTTTATTTCTGAGCTCAATACCAAACTTGAAGTGGGATGTTTTAAATCTCAATTCTGTTTCTTCTGCTTAACTGTCAGGTGCTTTTCTCCTATTTTAAAGCAAAGTCATCATAGATCAGCAAGCAAGTACTTTTTCAGCACAGTATCTCCAAACCCAACCCATGGAAAGGGTTCAAGGTTTCATCTATTCCACCTATGTAACTATTACAGATGTTAACCCTTCTTTCTGGTTCTCTCTCTCAGTAATTGTACCTTTGTAACAGAAGTACTGAAAACAGGCCCTTAGCCCCTTTTTATTTCACTTTTTGCTCTAAAATTAGGTCTTTATTAAGCATAATTTGAGATGATTGTGTGTCTGGGTTAGGTGAATGTTTTATCTGCATAACTGAACTTGGAACAATGGGCTACACTGTACACAATTCATAAAGAAATCAAGTTAATGAGTTTCATTTGAACTGAGAGAAGCCAGGAATGAGTCACAAAAAAAAAACAACCCCAACTGAGTCAATACTGGAAAGGAACTGTTTCTTCAAAACACAGACAGTTCAGCATAAGACAAAAGTGTGAATTTGCTACTCTTGACTGCAATTGCTGGCTATGTTTCTAGTTGTTAAAGATTGGGGTGGACCAAATTTTGGACAGAAATGAGCTCCTCCTGTCAGATCCGTTGGACAAGTTATAAGCTAAATAACACTGAACTTTTTTAGCAATTCAGACAGCTCAGACTGTTTCATGGGGTAAGGAATGATTTGTATGCATGTATACATGGCAGCTCACTGACTTCTGCCTCGTTCATATAGACAGATGTCATTTGTTTCTTATTCAGGCATATTAGCCAATACATTTTTGTTGGGGTTTTTTTGTTTTTTGGATTTTTTTGGGCGGGGGAGAGCTGTTTGTTTTTTAAGGTATGTGTCAGTATTTCTTTGATCACAACCTACCTCACTTCCCGCCCCCCCACAAGGTGGTAACTAACACATTCGAGAGAGGCATTTTAAGTATCTGGTTTTTAGTATAGGGCTGGTAAGTATGATTTGAGCAAGGTGACTAGATATATGAGAATGGCAGTATTGTCATTTTTTTCATGCTACTCGCTCTGGAGGAAACAGCTGCTGAAAGGAGGCTGCATGTCCCTCTTGAACACTAGGTAAATCCAAACAGGAACAAGTCTCCAGTGCACAGCATTAGTACGTTAATTGGGTACGGGCATTGAGGGCAGTCTGGAAAGAGAGGATGATTATCACAGTTAATGTCTAAGTAAACCCATCTTGTGACAATTTCATATCCTTGCAGCATCCCTTAGGGTCATTGTAAAACACAGAAACATGTAGTGCTATAGGCCTCCATCTACTCAAGCTTTCACAAAAAGAGGAACCAATTTCCAACAACACCAGAAGGAGCTGCAGGTGCCTGTACATGGATGCATCTCAAGAAGGTTGGGACAGTTTCTTTGAGCTAAGAGATAGGTAGGTGTCTGTACAACCTTTTGCACCTTTTACCACATTAAGTGAATATATCTATTGATGGAGGCTCTATCCACTGCTGAAGTTTCAAGAAGTTACTCTTCCAGAGCTTTGTTTGTTATGAACTAAATCTTCTATGTTTTCTGATTACATTAATGAGTATACTACTTGCCAGATAAGGAAACACAATATGCTTTTAGAGGAAAAAAATTAGCTTTTCCTTTTATTCTTTGTGAGCTGTATTTTTCTTTTGGATTTCAGAGTTTTCCCCAAATCTGACAGTTGGCAAGGTGCATGTTCTATGGCCACATAGCTGTTGTGAATTCAGTTTCTGCTTACAGCCCCAATAAATCTCTGGAAATCAGCTCTCAGCTGTAGGCATGTGGCATTTGGGATTCAGCCGAGTACAGACTATAAAGGAAAATATTCTAGAGACTGTTTTATGGATTTTCATTGTTCCTTGCAATTTTGATCTTTTTATTTTAAATTAGAAGTGTTCATGTCAGAAAAAGAATGGCTTTTCTCCCTTTCTTTTCACTCACATGTCTATTATCATTAGTAAACAAAAAAAAACCCAAACAAACAGAAAAAAATCTTTCCTTCCAAAACGGAGATATCAATTTATTAACATTTCAGTGGTGACCACATTATAAGGATACATATTTTTAAGAGAAGGGTTGCTGAACAACAAAAAGACAGACATTTATCATTCCCATTTATAATAAGGAAAGCAACATAGGGATGGAGGACTTGGGAAAGTCAGAAGAGAAGAAACTGAGAGAGAAACAAGTATTAGAATATTTAACTAAGTTCAGTGAAAGCTAGGAATATGCATAAATGTATTTGCTGAATTGGAATCACATAGGTTGAAACAGAGCAATTAAACCAAAATATAGAAGAATAAATTTTGGAGGAAACAAACAAAAGAATTAAGCAAAATAACTCAAAGATAGCAGTATGGGGAAAACAAACAAACCAATGGGGGGGGGGGGGAAGAGCCTTAAAAATTGATCAAAGAGAAAGAACATTAAAAACCTGGCTGAGAATTTTTGTATCAAGGTAAAGGAAGAAAGTGGCCTCTGATTATGGTGTACCTTCTAGAGAACACTGACAAATAAGATTTGTGAAGAAACAGCTACACTGAACGCGAGGCCAAGACCTTGGCCCAGGTCCGTTATTTTCCGCCTCAGCTTATTACACCCCTGATTACAGCCAGTCTTGTTCTGCAGAGCATACCTAGTACTGTCTAGCAGTGTCCAAGCCTCTCATCAGATGTAAGCAAACAACACCAACCAAATGTTATAACCCAAATATAAACCCCTCCTTTTCTCTTTGCTTCCTGTACCACCCCTAGTTAAGCAAGCTAGTTTCCCCTAGCCTGCCAAGAATTTCACCTAGATCAGCCTCACTCTAAATTGAAGGAAGTTCCATTCACCACTCAAACTACTTATCCCAGCATAACTAAAGGCAGGGTTTATATGACCCCAAGCCCAGGCCCCTTCTGGTTATCTGACCGAGTTCTCTCTAGGGCCAGATACTGTTGAATCCCTCATCAGCAGCCTGACCTTATGCAGCCAGTGGCTCAATTTACAAAAGGGGGCTTACACCTGGTACCCTTTGCCATCAGACTCATTGTAGACTTCCCCAGCTACCCTCCTCTTTCTCAGTAACAAGGGTCAGGGCTCCCTCTTACAAGTTACAAGATGCAATTTGTAAAACACTGGAAATAGGTGTGCATCCTCCTAGGTCCCCTGAAGCTGCAATAAGGTATTTTCCTGAATGTAACTGACCCCGTTTGTCCATGCACAAATCCAGAAGCTAGAATCCACCTATTTGTGAAAAAATGTTAGGGAAACTCTTCCCTGCAGTTTTGCAGGTCATTAGAACTACTTTGAGTGGCAGACAGTTTATGAGGCAGAGTCCTAGCTCATATTTATAAGTTTGATATGAGAGCAGAGTCCAATTACACACCTTTCAATATCTGTCATTCTGACAGTCACCCAAGACTGCACACACCAGTTAGAAGTGTAGTGGTCCTTAAGTGAAAAGAGGTGTGGTCCTTCAGTGCAGTTCAGTGAACCATATGTGCACTTAGATATTCTTGCAAGCATATGAGCTGTCTTCCCAATAGGTTGATGACAGCATGGTAAGTGGTCTCCAGGGCATCATGAAAGACAGTTGCAGTGTTACCTTGTTGCATATAATGCAAACAGAGCATTGACTGCTGAATCTTGCAGACTACCTGACATGGATTGCATTGGTACTGCCATTTTGGGCATGTCTCCTGAAAATCTCTAAAGGGGTATAATTACATGTTGCCTTCTTATCAGCATTAGGACATCTTCCAAGGAGCAAGAAAGTATAGGGAATACTTGAAAAAAAAATTCTGCAAGAGCCAAAAGTTCATACAGGAGACCTTTTTTTTTTTTTTAGGAAGATTACCCATGTATTGGGTAAGTATAACTATATTATAAGTAGGGGCAGATCCAAAGGGTTTCAGTGGTGCAGTTGCACACCCACCTTCCCTGCTTTAATTCCTGGTTCACCCAAATTTTTAAACCAACTACCTGAAAGTGGCAACAGCTCTTCTAGTCAGGTATCAGTGATGAAACAGTTGGTTTCATGGCTCATTATACTCCACCTGATTTCTTCTAAACTCTTAATTCCACAGGTGTTAATGATCCTCTCTCCTTTTTAGTGGTCTTAATGTTTCACAAACTAAGCTAGTCTTTTTTCCTGCAGTTTTATTTTTAATATGATAAAAATATGCATTGTGTTATATGTGATGATATACCACATCAATTGCACTCCCCCTTTTTAAAGACCTAGATCTGACCTGGGCTGTAAGTACCATAACTAAGTATCTATATATTGTGTAAGTGAGTTAATGATTGCACTGGATCTCTCTCAGAGAAAGTAGCTGCAGAAGGAGCATAAACAGTAGCTAAACAGACAACTATATGAGTAAAATGCATCTAAGACAGGACCACTGAATTAGTATTGGGACCTATTGCAAGTCAGCCTGAATGCTTTTGGTCTGACCTCTGGCATTTCTTACTATCCAAGATGCCTTTAATTTTTTTTTTCCATGAACCCAAAGTAGCACAGCTGTTATTTCCCATTAAACTTTGCCTTCTTGTGCTAGCTCCTGGGATTTTTTTAATATATATAAAGCTACTGTGATACAGCAACAACAACAACATCGTCTTTCCTTAAATAGGAACAGTTTCCTTAACATTTGCTCATCCTGTTCAGTTGCTACTATTAAGATTATCTGAGATTTTATTTTAATGCATTAATTTATTAAATATATTTGCCATATGTAATTTATATATAAATATACAATATAAATATAAAACATACTATTTTACAATATTTATATATATAATATTGTATTAAATATGTGCAAATTGAGCATGGCACTTAGATTACTGACACACAACCAATGAAGTCCACACTATTGTGAAGTTAGGCCTTCTTGATAGGCCTCCACTCATACAGAAATATAGCCTTCTTTCTCAGTGTGCTTCCAGAGCGGTCTTCTCTTCACACTCAGACTACCAATCATACTAATACATTTTGACTATTCAGTAGTTCTTCTAACCAGCTGACTACTTTAGCATCCTACCGATGCCCCTACTCATTAAAAACAGCTTAGCTGGCTTTGGAACCAGACACATGCACTTTTCATTGCATTATGCGCTGCAGAAGGTTGTGGATTATTTTGTATGACTGGAACCCTA
This sequence comes from Gavialis gangeticus, assembly GCF_001723915.1. Lineage (NCBI taxonomy): Eukaryota > Metazoa > Chordata > Crocodylia > Gavialidae > Gavialis > Gavialis gangeticus. The sequence goes on along the minus strand of NW_017729032.1, from coordinate 256,760,935 downwards.
ATTCATAACAAAGAAGATTATGGTATTAAACAATGAAGAATTTTTGGTTTCATGAGGATTCAAATCCTTTAATTAATTTGCTAAAAACTATAGGATTTAAGGCTCCTGATAATCTTTTAGTGTAATTGATACTGCAGCAATTAATGCATTAATCAACATCATTAAAAATAATAGATTCAGGGTCAGATGCTCTGCCCCATGCATGTCTATCCCACTCTTGTGTGCTCAGATTGGCTGAAATATCAAATCTAGTTAATAACCATTTTGACAAAGGATTCTACCTGTATTTTAAGTTTGTACGACATTGTGCAAATGCTAAGTTGTAGTACTATTATTTTGCTGTTGTTGCAATTCTTACTCTTGCACATCACTCTTTCTTACTTCCCTTCAAAGTACATTTCATGAAACAAAGCATAAAAATTCACCATTGGTATAAATCGGGGATTGGCAACCTTTTCCCACGGCTCATGATTCAGCCCCTGCTGCAGGCTGTACCTCTATGCTCCCCAAGTAGTCAGTAGATGCTATAAAGGGCATAGATGAAGTAGGCAATAGGAACCTGGGAATACCTCCTCTCTGGCTCAAGTTGGAATGTGCTGTCAATTTCCTGAGCAGCCACACACCAGATCCAGTCTCTTCATAGGCTGGACCAGGTCCATGGGCCATAGGTTGCCCATTCCTGATATAAATAATAGTATGAGAAGTTCCTCATCGGTAAAGTGATAGAAAAATGCATACCCACTGCAGTGAAACATAGCCTTCTGCCATTCCCTGGGTAAATAGGCTTAATGTAACCCAGCCTAAGTTTGTATTTTGGGTCAAGAAGTAATAGAATCAAGGAAGAAGCTGCCATGATTTTAATTCTTGGAAGAATAGTCATGTTGTAGGCCTATAGTAAAAGTAGGCTTGAAGTGGACTATGGAGCCTTCAGCATTCTGCTGGCCATGAGACCTCTCGGAGATGAACTTCTGTAAACTATAGAGCTACAACTAAGAGGAGATGAAGTGAGCCCCCCCATTTTCTGCCTGGAGGCCTGGAGAGGATGTACTAGCTGCAGCCCAAGGTTCATTTCCCACTCCCCCACCCAACTCCTTACTGAACTTCCATGCTTGTCAATCTTGTAAACATAGTGAGTCCAACATTGGCTACAGTGTGCAACAAAAGCATAGTGTGTAACACTGGCTCTAATATTTAACCAATGAAATGAAACATAAGGAATGAGTAGCCGATCGAAGCAACATAGCAACAGGCTCAGAGACCTGTTGCTATTCCTAGCCTTTTTGCTGCCTTTGAGGTGAAAAGGGCACCTGAGTGACCTACTTAAATAAGGGTTATAGATTTCATAGACATTAGGGCTGGAAGGGACCCCGAAGGAACATCGAGTCCAGCCCCCTGCCCCAGGGGCAGGAAGTCAGCAGGGGTCATAGGATCCCAGCAAGATAAGCATCCAAATTTCTCTTGAAGGCGTTCATAGGTGCTTGAGCCACCTCTGGCAGCAGTCTGTTCCAAACCTTGGGGGTCAAACAGTAAAGAAGTTCTTCCTTATGTCCAGCCTGAAATGGTCACAGAGGAGTTTGTGACCATTCGATCTTGTCATCCCTTGGGGTGCTTTGGTGAACAGATGTTCCCCATATCCTGATGAACATCCCTGGTAAACTTATAGGCAGCCACCAGATCACCCCTAAGCCTGCGCTTTTCCAGGCTTATGTAAGCAGAATACAGAATACAACTCAGAATACAACTTAGAACAAACATGTAACCCGTGCAGAGCATTGCTTTAGAGGCCTGTGCACACATAGGAGATGTCTGTCATGGATTATGGGAGTATTTAGGGTGCAGGCTGCCAGGGGACCCCCCAGACCCCTCACAGAGTGAGAGTTAGCTATATACTGTGATGCAAACAGCAGGAAGAATTGATGATGGAGGTAGAGCAGCTGGTGGAGCCATAGGACAAAGAGAAGACACTGGAACACAATTTAGCATAAGCTAAATTGTCCCAGAGGATGAGCTGCTATTCCCAGAATATGGAGGTTAAAAAAATTCAGAAAAAAAAAGTTGTGTAGCCATAGGAAGCACTTCTAAGGAGGATTTTCACTCGCAGTCTTATTCAGTAACAGTAATGGTCTTTACCAGGCATAAGAGTGGAGACAGTTCTTCTAGAGCTCCTTTTGGATGGCCATAGAATTAGGGTCAGGCACTCCCAGGGGAGTTTCAGCCTAGGCTTCATTTGAATGAATTTGGCTCATACACCACAGGAATCTGGAAAATTTTCTGTTTACTTGTAGTAATGTGAAGCTAATCGTGTAATCAGCATTGCTTCACATTCCAGAAACCTTGAAATGATTTGAACTGTAAATAACTTCCAGAGTTTATCTGATGAGAAATGGCATGGAGAATAATAAAATGGTTACTGTACCTGATAATCTGGAAGTTCAAAGCTGTACTTGCCTACAATGAGGCAACTGTGCTTTCATGGAAAAATAACAGCCGTCCTTCTTAAGACAGACAGTTCTGTACTCTAAGAACAGATGGTACTAATGCTGAAGCCAAAAATTCTGCTGTTCCCTATTTATTAAACTGACCAGAGGTGACCATAAGAATGGCAGGTGTTCTCAAGTAAACACATTAGCTGTGATGTATGGTGTAGCTGTGCCTACTTCTCCTTTACACTAAGGACTTTTTACATTGCCAGAGAGTTCAAAGAGGCTTTAGTGTAACTGTGAATTAGGCTCTCCCTGTTTCCCCTGCCACAGCTATCTTTAAATGACTCAGGAGGTGGCAGAGGCAGATATGTAGTCTTTTTCTGAGCCTGGCTATGCTAAATTCATGAATGATAGATCTATTAATGGCTATTGAACAAAATGGTTGGAGATGTTTCCTCTGGCCTCTCTAAACCTATAATGGTGGATGCTAAGGAGGGTATTGAACAGGGTATAGATCGCTCTAAAGATAGGCCAGTGCTCTCCCTGTATAGCATCCACTTCTGCCACTGTCAGAGACAATACTGTGCTAGATGAACCATTGGTCTGACCCAATGTGGGAGTTATGTTCTTAAGTTTTATTTTTCTTTGTTCTTCACTGTTCACTCCCTGCAAAAGCCCGACAAGTGCCACCTTATGCAATCAATACACAGGATGCTGGTCTCTAAGTGAGTTTGTACATGTGCTCCAGGGGTGGGGGGGGCAGCACTTTAATTAGAACAGCTCTGAGAGCCACTCTAATTAAAGCGCCCACAATGTCTTGTGTATCAGTGTCCCTGCACTTCAAAACTGTGGCAGGGGTGCTTTATCTAAAGCTTGTCAAATGAGCTTTAGTTAAAATGCCTCTGCCACCATTTTGAAGTGCAGGGATACTGGCACACAAATCATGGATTAATCGAGACTGCTCTGATGTGCTGTAATTACAGTATTTCAGAGTAGCCTCCTGACACATGTACAGGCACCCTGTCTTCACTGCCAATTTATGTGGAATTTAGGGCTCCCGTAGACCCATGTGCCCTGCTCTTCTACAATGAGAACCCTTATGCCCAAACACTGGAAGTTGTCTTGCCCAAGTCTGAAGCTCTGTTTTAGGATCTGGAGTCAAACCTCCTTGCCTGCCCCTCCCCACAAAGTGTGTTCACTACCTCGGTGACTGTGGTGGACTGCAAGTACAAGAAATCAATCAGTGGTAATACTACAGTTCCCTGTTCCTGACTTCTGGACATTTTACACACAGATCCTTCTCTCCACTCCGAACAGTTAGACCCAAGCCTAGAGGGAGAGACAGATAATGAACAGACTGGTGCCTAGAAGGGGAAGGAAAGGAATCATTGTGTGGAGTGACTACCAGGTAAGCTATCAATGAGGAGGGACTGCTTATTTGGCTCAAGCTATTTGAGGATGACCCTCAGGGTCGTCCTTAAATAACAGTCTAGAAATAACCTAAGAATGGGTCAGCAGCAGATGCTATAATAGAAACTCCCTCCTTGTCTGCCTTGTACAGGTGCATAGTCCTTAAGAACTGCTTATATTCTCTCTGAAGCTAATGGCAACGCTCCCATGATTTCACTGTGGCAGGCCCACAGTTTTCGCCAGACCAGTGAGTAAGACTTTGAGCTTTTCTGTCAAATCTGCTGACCAGGTACACTATCTGTCAATAACGATTAAGGAAAGTATTTGAAAGTGCTAGGGTCAACACATAAAAGAAACTGAGAATCCCACGGTCTTAGTGAGAGCTCATTTGTTTAGAAATACCATGCATCTCAGGATTCAGCTTGGGATTTTGAAACAATAGTCTATTCCTGATGTTTAAGTCTCCTTTTTAGTACTGTAATATAATATTAATATGCAGAGAAAAAAGGAGTCAATGAAGTTGCTGTTTCTGAAAAGAACAATTCCTTTTACTTGTGTCAGTTATTTGATATGTCTGTTTTAGATGTGTCTCTGAAAGGAGAATATGGCTCTTCAGTGGGAATTTAGAACACGTGAAGTGCCCATCACCATCTGACAAGTGCAGTTATGCATACCCCATAATCACTACCCACAAATGCAGGGTTTATTTGAATGTCAGCTGAGCAATGTCACATACTGTGTTTCTTTATCTTTGTCTGCAGTTGCAGGAACATTGAGAAACACAGGAACATATGCCACAGGAATTAGAATTTAGCCCTTTGTGTCTTAACTGCCAAAGAATGGAATTTGTTAAATTGCAGAAGGTATTTTAGATTCACTAACCAAATCTCTTTGTTGTGAAGCAAAATCTTGTTGATTATTAAGTAAAATTGGAGTTAGTGGACTCTATTATAAATGGGAGTGAGCTTTCTCTGGGTTACACTCCAGGATGCTGAGAAAATCACTATGACTGGAGAAATTAAAAGTTAAAGGACTCATGTGCTAGTCTAAACCAGGGGTCAGCAACATATGGCCACATTATGCTGTAAAGAGTGAGCAAAATTGATATAGATTCAGGTAGAGTTCCTGAAGCCCTGTCTGCTTTGAAGGAAAAGTATCAGTTCTGGCAGATTTTCCCATCCTTTGCATACTTGTTAGCTTTTCCAGTTTTGAAAAGGAAAAAAATAATTGAGCATGACCCAGACTTCCAGTTAGCTGCTTTTAATTAACCACATATTGGGTCCTTCCCATACAGATCAGAATCCAAGAAATCAAATTTGATGTAATCATTTTGATGCTTAAAGCCTTGCTTTGTTTTATTAAAAAAAACCAACAACTGTTTTCTTTTATTTCAGCAATTTGCTGTGTTCAATAAAGTCCTCACATTTGGAACTGAAGAAGGTGGTCCCCAAATGAGTCGTCCAAAAACTGGCCATTCTCCTTGCACATAAGCTGCAGGAGCAAGAAAAAGAAATGGCCTGCAATTCATTTTCTGTGATCTTCTAAGAATTAAGGCAAAAGATAATCACTGTGCTCCCAAAATATTTTTTTCATTCAATAATAAAAAGCCTGGGTGAAGTTTTACAAAAAACATGACACAGATCTTTTACGTGTGTAAATTAGGGTCACTTCATTGACTTCAGTACAATCACAGTAAATTACAGCAGATGAAGATCCAGGTGCCTAAATTCATATTTATGGTATCTGAGTGAGTATACTGCTTTCTAAAGTGGTCTGAGCAACCACCACTGTGGTTTGGCCTTTTCATGGTAAGAAAACAACACTTTATGGTACTCCTACCTCACCAGATAATTGTTTAATGACATGTCTGTGATGGCCCTTGTTACTTCAAAACTTGCTTATTTTATAGTTTTAACAAGACTTATACTCCTTCACAATGCTGATGACTTAAAATGGTCAACACACAGAACTCATCTGTAAGTGAAAGAGCTTCTGGGTTTTCAGACGACAGCCTCCCACACCAAAGAGAATACCCTGAGATTTGGAAGAAAAGGAAAAGTAATCTCCTTAGAGTCAGACTGTGCAACACAGCAACTGAAATGGGACATAAAAGAAACTTGGTTCCTGATCAGGAATGCTTGGCACCTTGCAACATCAGGTCCTTTGTTTTAATTTCTAATGTGACTCAACCAGGTCAGCTGTAGCCTGTGCTAAATATTAACAACATTCCACTTTTTGAAATGCCCCATTTGCTTTGTATCAAAACAAAAGAAAATATTTACTGACAATGATTTACCTAAAGTATCCAGACAGCTTTCTCTTTTTACTTTAATGTTCAAAATATGTCAGGTGGCGCAATAGGTTTTCCTCAAAGGTTTGCCATGGTTTATGCTACTGGCAGCTAGTAAACTATTGAAATCAGCTAGCTCATCTCAAACAAAGAATGGTATGATTCTCAAGGGGAAACATGCTTCAGCTTAAGTAGTTTAATTTACATGGATGAGAAGCTTCTTGACGTGCCTATTAGGGAATAATTTCACTGCATTCTTCCTTCCTGTACCAGTCATCTTTTGTAGAGCACAACATACTGTGTACAGAATATTATGACTATGACTGCTTTGATCATGACATTGAGCTGCCCTTTTTTTCCCTTTCCAGTTCCATGAAATGGAATCCTTGCATTTATTGCAGCCTGACTGAAGATTATACAAACATATTGGCCATGTTTGGGACCCTCAGCTCACTTACGATAGATTTCACCAGTGCAGCTCTGTGGAATTTAGCAGTCCCTGGTACTTTTGAGAACTGTGTGAAGTAGAAGCAATGAAGATTAGATAATTTATTTTAATCCAGGCTGTTCTTGTCTAAACTAAGGAAAAATTCCTATTCAGCACCATAATAAGTTAAACCTTTTAGATAACAAGGCATTTTACTAGTATAAGCAAATTCTCTTACAAGGCAAAACACAAAAAAATATTCAAGTTTTATTATGTATGTGAAAATGTATTTTCTTTTGTAGATTCAGATAAATTCATAGATAAATGATCTGGAACCTTTAGGGGCCTCGATTCTTCTTTCTAGTTTGTATAATGAATTTAGCTGATTGATAGGGGTGTAAGTACTGAAAGTGAAGGGAGAATAGGATCTTGTCTGTCTGTCTATCTATATAAACAAATACAATTTCATTCTGCCTTTAAGTACAGTTCAGTCAAGCTTTCACCTACTTTTCTACCCTTGTTATAACAATAATCTTCATATTTGCAGTAGTGAAATACCATACATTCCCATGGACAAAACCGGAGCTTAAAAAAAGCTCAAAAAAGATTTTGAACAGTTCACATGTCATACAGGCATGTAGAGGCTCATATTGCAGCGGGAGACAGAGATCAAATATTCCTGGAGCTCTGTGCATAAGCATGCACTAAATCTGCATGTGATTCTTGAGGAATATAGGTGCAATGCTGTACACAAACAAAGGAATAAGAGAAAGTTTTGAGAAAAGTTCTTTACTAGTACTTAGGAAATGCAAAAATAAACCGAGAAGAAAGAGAACATATGCAAATTTCCAAAGATACTTCAGATATCCAGGTTATTCATAGATACTTCAGTTATAAGAAGGAAAACATGGTTTATTTTGGTTTTTAAATAAAACTTAAGTGATTCACAAGATAAATAATATGCAAAACCCAAGAAGACAAATGGAATAGATGTGGATGATGCTATTATGTGATTCACCGGAGACGTGACATTGTAAAGGAGAAATATTATTTTAAGTCAGTGTCTTCAGCATATTAAATATGTTTGGATATACCACAGACAGAAGTGGACCTCTCCACATACACACATGTGCGCATGCACACACACACTTCATATATTTAGCGAACCTCAGTGTATCCTGTCCCTACAGAAATTCCCCAGAAAGATGTCCTCAGTATCAAGGACAAATACATAAGTGAATTGTTGAAGGGGGGCTGGAGTTTTCTCCAAATTATTCTCAACTTGTCATAGTTCTCATGTGGTTGGTCTAAAGGCACCAGTTCTACTCCCAATCCTTGTGGATTCTAGAAGACCTGCAGAAAGCTAGAGTCACAGTAACATTTGGATGTTCAGGCTGGCCCTAAGGCCACTGGAGTCCCCTTGTACTACAGGTTGTTCAGTCATGTGGGGCTGAGCTGTCAAGCATTCCTAAGACAGTAACTAATCTCCTTTGTAAGCTGGTGTTCCATGATTCAGAAAGAAGCCTTGCAAATATTAATGTTTCCATGCCGTGCATTAATTGCACTCCATTTCTCATGAAGCCCAGGGGGTTAGAAGATTATAGCATACTTTTCCATAGAATACTTTAGTGTAAAGATATTTTCTCCCAAACATATATTCCCTGAAGTTATTTTGAAGATCTGGAGAGAACTGTAATATAATTGATAGAGACAGCAATGTAAAATTATAGTCTGCACATAATTCAAACTAGCCAAGGCAGGGATTATGTTTATTACCGATAAGGCTTCAAAATTACATCATTACACTTTCAGAGTTGCAAGATACATCAAGGTCAACTATAACAATGAGGCTAATATTTCAAAGTGCAATGTTTTCCCTGGGAATTACTTAGCTCATTTTGTTAGCAAAAGTATACTCTAATAACATACACTGCCCTCTACACACGCAGGTAAATGCTAGGCCTGTGCAAAGCAGCTAGTATTCGCTTCAGATTCAGCCGATTCAGGGGACAGTGATTCGATTCAATGATTTGAATCACTGTCCCAAACTGATTCAGCCAAATCTGATTCAGAGATTCTGCTCCTGCCAAATCTCTGAATCTCCAAGTCAGCCAGGCCCATCCCCCACCCACTCTCCCAGCCCGGCAATGGCTGCCCCACCTGCCCCAGCTCCCGGCATTTGGGGAAAAAAAGCCCCAACTCACCGGATGCTGCCAGGCAGGGAGTGATCCCTGC
>NW_017729032.1:256741661-256751831 GCF_001723915.1 Gavialis gangeticus | reverse complement strand
CCCCCCCCCCCCCATCCCAACCCCGCTGTGGCTGCCCCACTCACTGCAGCTCCAGCCCTTTAAGGAAAAAAAAATGAGAAAAAACCCCGCACTTACGGGTTCCTGCCCAGCGGGGGGCGATCCCCACTGTCCCCTGCTATGTGGATGGCTCCTCCAGGAGCCCCCTGAAGGCTACAGGAGTGGTAAGTCCCGTGGTTTTTCTCAGGGTTTTTTTTTTCTTAAAGGGCCAGAGCTGGGGCCAGTGAGGTAGCTATGGGCGGGCATAGGGGAGTCAGAGGGCTTCTGGCAGAGCCCCCCATGCAGCATGGGGCAGTAGGGGGCAGCAGGGATCACCCCTGCCGCTCGGCAGCACCCGGTGAGTGGGCCTTTTTTTTTTTTTTTAAAGCACCGGGAGCTGGGGCGGGTGCAGCGGCCATGAGAGGGCTGGGGGAGTGGGCAGGGATTGGCAGGTGTTCAGCAGAGCTGGGGGATCAGGTAGGGGATGGGGCCTGGTAGGGGTCCCTCCATGGTACCCCCCCCCTTCCAGCCCCTGCTTACCAACTCAGAGTCTGGCTCCAGCTCCCTGCTGGGCAGGGACTGTCAGAATCATCCAAGTTCTCCCAATCTTTTACAAAGATTCGGAGAGCTTTGAATTGATTCAGACCTTTTAATTGGTCCCCGATCCAATTCAGATTTGGAGATTCAGCCACCAAATCGGGCCGAATCTCCTCCGAATCGAATCACCACCTGAAGCTTCACACAGTGCCTTAGTAAACGCACAATGGAATCTAATCCACACAATGCATAATCCACACAATGGCAGGAGGCACGATTGTGGGACTGCACATTAGATTGATCCTATCGTACCTTATTGCCAGAGCAGGGAGAGCTTGAACCTGGGCTCCCCCTGCACCAGCAAGAAGCAAGGTCCCATGACTAGAAGCCCCCTCAGCTAAGGGGCTGCAACTGTGGGGGATGCCCAACACATATGCAAAGGCTGGGAAACACAGCTGTCATGAACTCCCAGCTTTGGGGCTCCATGAAACCCTTGCAGCTGGGGTCAGCTGTGGAGCCCCTGCTACATGTGCAAATTAAAGCTCAACAGCAATCAGCTATGAAGTTAGTACACATTTTGAGGTCTAACTTGATAGCTGGTTGGAGCTTTTTATGGTGTGATAGCTACTTTGCACACGTCTCAAGGTAAATGTGCAATTAAGCAGTTAATTGCATGATACCTGTAATGTGTAGAAAGGGGCCTAATTGTTGAATTACATTTCTTAGCTATGTACATATAGACATTAAATTGTATTAAATAATATATTCCATTTTCATATTGGCACTTTTTTTATTCTTCAACATGCTGATTTCATATGATGAGCGTAAATTAGAATCCCTACTAATGCAGATAGTCATAGTAGTCTTTCATTAAAATGCCTTCCTTATTTCTGCTTATTATTATTGCCCAGAAGCTTGTGATTATGTATAAAGTTGGTATTTTCAACATTAGCAAATCTTTTTAAAAGCTCTTTTCTTAGATGAATAGCAATAATATAAAGATTTCAGTAACAGTTACTTCCCCTCTATGAGAAATGATGACCCAATTTATAAAAATGGCAATAAGTTTCTTAGGTATCTCTCATAACACAGTGCCTTTGCAGTATCACATATCCACTAATTTAGGACTGACTGGGCACATCTACATGAGATACTCTACTGCGAAGTAGTGTAGTTTACTGTGCAGTAGGCATGTGTGTTGACATGTGCATATGCTTACTGTGCAGTAAACCTCACTAATCGCAAGTAAATTTGTTACCTGCAAATACAAGTAGCAAATTTACTTGTGAGTAGTTACTGCACAGTAACACTCATGTAGATGCCTGACTGGGAGGAAATCTGCTCCCAGTCAGCTGGCCAACAGGGGGTGGGAGATTGCTCCCTGCCCTCAGGAGGTGCCTGCTGATGAGGCAGGCTCTGCCACTGGAGCCTGACGGGGTCTATGTCCCCCTGCCCTGGCAGCAGGGATCACACTCCAAGATCGCAACTGGGGAGCGGGAGCTAGGAAATCCTTATCTCCCAGTCCCTGCTTCGTCATCACGATCAGGGAGCTAAGGATCCTTATCTCCTAGTGTCAGTTCCACAACAGTGGGCTTGGGCTGGGATACCCTTATCTTCTAGAGCCTGCTTCACAGTCATGGGGCTGACCCTGTGACCATGGAGCTGGGACATAGGACTGGGCCTTGGGCTAGGATCTCCGAGCCCAAGGCCCACAACCACGGAGCGCAGGCTGGGAAATAAGGTTCTCCCAGCACCAACCCTATGGTTGCAGAGCTAGCGCTGGAAGCTCCCTGCTGGCAGGGGCTGGGGAACTTGTTCCACATCCAGCTCCAAGATTAAGGAGCTAGGTGGGTAACAGGCTGAGGATCCTGTTGTTCCCAGCATGTTCCTCACCCAGCTCTGCACTTATGGAGCTGAGCAGGGAACAAGCTCTGCATCCTGTTCCCCACCTAGCTCTACACTCGTGGTCAGGGGCAGGTCCGAGCTCTGTGCCCCAATCAGGCGATTGAGGTGCAGGGCTTGAAAAGAGCTACAGGGCCCCATCCACCTACAGAGCAGTTAGCAGTGACCCCCAGCTGGGCTGTTCTTTTAATCTTCATAAACACTGGATTCCTCACCCAGCTAGGAGCTTCCCCATTGGCAGATCAGGGCAAGGAGCAGGACCTGTCCTTCCCCTACAGCTTTTTCCAACTCCCCTGCTCCAATCAGGGAGCCAGGGCTGGGTGCTCCCTGCTGCCAGGACAGGGGGACATTGTCCCTGCCCTGGCAGCAGGCAGCCCCCCTGGGACAAGGACCAATGTCCCAGCCTTGGCCAAGAGACAGCTGTCTCCTGACCTGGTGTTCCCTGCCAGCCCCTGAACTAGCACCCAGGGGGAGGTTCAAACTCTCCCTGGTGGCAGCAGGGGCCCATTTTAGGGCTGCAGGAAGTGGGAGCAGTTTGCTTCTAGGAGCAGCAACCCTCTCCCACATCCCTGCATGTGTAGACACTTGCCCAGGTGCATTTACTCATGAGTAGCTTACTCACAAGTAAACTGATCTTGGATCAAATGCATGTGTAGATGCACCCACTCAGTAGGAAAAGTGAAATCAACTGAGTCATCACTACTACAGTTATCACCTATGTATGTGTACCTTGTGGTTTTTCATGTAAATACTGACCATTCATAGTAGCTGAACAGAAGACTATGTATTTTACACCTCAGAAAAGCTTTGCTCACAACTTATTCCAAACTCATTTAATTCCTCATAAGGTCACTAGTTGCTCATTTCTGTTGAAGATGTCATTTTACAGCAAAGCCTTGTTAGAGAAACCACCTGTGATCATAAAAGCTCCTGTGGCACTTGACTCAAGAGTAAGACCCAGTGTTCTGGCCAAATTCTAAATCAGATACATTTCCTTAAGTTTCCCCTGGATCAAGAATCTATTTTCCACTTCCTCCTTTAAAACTTGTTCACCACACCATTTGTTCTAAATACTGAGGTCCTATGTTAAGTTGATTCCACTGTGAGGGGATTTCAGAGGTCATTAAATCATTTTCAAGGTCTCTGAAATGTTATCATGCTCCAGCACAGACTTTTTTTTTAAATCGTTTTTTTTTTATTCTTTTTAATAGTAAATGGCTGTCGGTTGTCAAAATGTCATGATAATGTATGCTTTCATTGCAGTAGAACAGTGCAACATCATGACATGTAGAAAGTGCAGTTCTTGTAGTGAAGAGGTTTGTCCTAGCTGACAGAGAGAAATGGTAAAACTAGCCACAGGAGTCAGTTAATATTCAACCTGCCCCACCCCCTTGTAACATGGACATTAAACTTTCAAAACCTGACCAGTGTCTGGGCTCAAGAAATCAAGCACTTTTGTATGCCGCTTCCTTATTACGCTAGCACAAGATAGCACCTAGTGTGAAATCTGATTGTTCATAGCAGTTCATAGCTCCCCTAGTCTTTAAGCTTTCTCCATGTAACCCCTCTGAACAGCTCAGGAATATGCTTTTAGTTGGCTTTGTGCAGAGTGCAGAAATTATGTTTGATAATGCTCTCAACTGAGGGATTTGTCAAGACAATTCCCAAGACAGGATATGTTTTGCTAGATGATTCCTTTAGCAGACTGGCAGAAAGTAATTTTCTATTGACTCAAAGAGGCAAGCGAATATAATTAACTCTAACCAGGATATATAGGTGAGTTGGAGTATCTCTTTCTGGAGAAAGAAAGCGACAGCTTAAATCTCTGATGAACAGTTCCTGAAGAGAGAAATCCTAGGGACAGGCCACTAAGGTTTTGTTGTTCTCTATGTGATTAATTCAGGGCAAACCCCACAAAGGGGTGATTTCATGTATTAACTTTCTGTGTGTGTGTTGAATTTTATATATTAAATTTAATGCATTAAGTATGTGTGTGTTGACTACTTATTCACACTATGTCCAGACAAACCTGTGCATGTTTCTGATTGGGCTCCACAGGTAAGAACTGAGAAGGCCATAGAGGGCCTGCCACTTCAAAATATCCAAGTGCATTTTAGGGAGTTATGTTTAAAATTAATTCTGAAGAATTATATGGTGTAGAAAGAAGACTGTTACTAGAGCCTCTGATGCTTCAGTGTCTGACCTGATGCATTTGCAGTAGATTAATCACTTGTTGTGTATTCCATGAAATACTTGGCCCCAATGACCTGCCTTAGTGCTAATGGAATATATGCTCTAGGGAGGGAGCAAAACAAGAAGCATCTGCAAGGAATTTAACATCAGCTAAGTGAAATCATTAAGCAAAATCAGAGCCTAGAAAAATAGTGGAGTGCTTCTGAGAAGACTGAAAGCTTGTGTAATAACAATGCCTGTTTCTACCATTGAGCACTTCTGATGATGCAACACTTTGAACAATGCTATACATTCCAGTCTTTCCATTTCAACCTTGTCTTGCACTCAGGTTTGCTAATATTTGCTTGATAACAGCATTTTAAAAACTCGTGTACTTTGTGGTGATCAAATAAGGCTCCATCAGGATGTGGCCAAATGAAGTTGGAACAATATTCCAAAATTCAACTCCAGTTCAGACCATCAACTAAGTTAGGGTACTATTGTTTTTTCCAGGGGTGCACACAGAAGTTATATTTTTTGTGCGATTGGCCCTCTTAAGTGTTCTACAGCTGTGACACACGTACACAGCTGCAGAGCGCTTTTGAAGTGGCTGATCACTTGAAAAATTAACACTCCTCAAATGAGGTATCAGATGAAATCACTATAGAGTGCCTTAGGGAACTTGTGTTCCCTAGGGTTCATTTGTCTCACGATTGGGGCTGTCAGCAGGAAGGGAGGGGGAAGGGGAAAGCCAGCAGCAGTGAGCTGCAGGATGGGGTTGGCTCAGCCTGAGCTAGAGTGGGGAGGGTTGACCTGAACCCCCACACCTTGTGCTTCCCCATTCCCTAAAACTCCCTCTCCAGCTCAGGCTGGGCAAACCCCAACGGGCAGCTCACTGCTGCTGGCTTCACCTTCTCCTCAGCACGCCCCTTCCTGCTGACAGCCCAGGAGCTGGAGGGGGTTGGGGGCAGAGCTAGGGAGAGGGGTAGATCCTCAGCTGGATTATTTCCCCCTACCCTCCCGACCCAACAGACAAATGTCTGGGCCAGGGGGACTCTCTAACTCACAGCGTTCATCAGAGATGTCCATAGGGGTGCAGGGCCCGAGGCAGATCAGCCCATGTAGGGCTGGGGGGTGGCAAGTGGCTGGAGTGAGGCGTGGGGGATGGTGAGCAGTCAGAGCATGCAGGAGGTGTGGCAGGAGTGGTGAGCAGCCGAAGCATGGAGCTGGTGGTGTGCAGCAGCTACAGCTGGACTTGTACAGCACTGTGTGCGGGGCCCCCCAAAGCACGGGGCCTGGGGCAGTCACCCTGATTCTCACCCCACAGTGATAGCCCTAGCATTCATGTAAAGTGCCATGAGTTAGAGCAGGGGTCTGCACATCTGCAAGTACCCCACTTGTATGCTTTTAAACTTTTTTCAGAGTATGCACATGGTGACTGGTTACACTGCATCCTTTTTTTTCCATCAGTCATCAGAATATATAAGTTCTTGTTGGGTCATAGTGCTTGTTAGGTCATAGTGGGCACGTCTACATGTGCCCCTATGGCACCATTGTTACTGCATGATCATATAGTACTTCCTTTTGGAAGTACTAAATGATGGCACAGTAATAGCCATTACTACGCCATGCCAGCAGCACACAGTTATTTTTAGCCCCTACGTCACCGTAGTAATGCACTACATATACGAAGGGAGCGCATCACTGTAGTGACGTAGCTGCCAAGTCACAGTTTGTGCTTGACAATGCTAGGTTGCTGTAGTGCATTGACACAGTGACATAGTGTCCTGTGTAGATGTGCCAATGAGTTGAAATTGTGTGTAAACCAATTGTTGTAAAGACAATATATGAGGCACTCATTCAATCTGTGGTCATATCATTCTGCGCAGATGTATATATCAGATCCTGGGTTTCAAGTGTTTAACAGTCATGAAATGTCACTGCATAGTTTGAATTTAAAAGAGAGAGAGGGAAAGACCATCATATTAACACTACCTTAAGAAACTACAGCAAATCTTAATCTGAAATATAGTTGTGAGTGATTCTAGTACAAGAATATGCTGTATATATTGTTATCTGTCCATCTATTTATCTTATGGGTTTTTGGTTACTTTGTTTTTATTTCATCTCATGGTTTTCTGGGAAAACTTTGCTGTGAGGCTGGGTAGGAGTGTATTATGAGCATTATAACTAATGAGATGTTTCAGCAAAATTATCTGAAGATGGTCAGATTCTAGAGTTGCCTCATATCTTCTGGAAATGATAGCTGGAAGAATGTTGCTTCCTTAGTTTTCAGTTGGCTTTGTGATCTGCCGTGTCCTAGAGGAAAGCAAATGTCTCAGCAGTTCACAGATTGAAACTGGATCTTTTGTATAGCTAGGGCTTGATCCATTAATTACTTTGAGATTGGGACAAAAGCCTTCAACTGACATTGGGAAAAAATTGGGAGCCAATGGAAAAAAAGGAGCATGGGTTGCTTGTATCCAGAGCAGTCTAAATCATGTAGGAAGCAAATAGCCTCATTTTGAACCACCTGGACTCTATTCAAGGTCTCCACATTCACCTACAGGTACTGTGAATTATTGTAAGCTATTCTGGAGGTGAATACTACATGGATCGCTGCCCTATGGCTCTAAGTCAATTTTATACAAGCAGAGCACTAAAATGTCAAAATATTCACTTATACGTGAAACTTGTAATACCTTTCCTGGTAGCTCTTGGAAAAGGAGCCTAGTGAACTGTCAGCTAAATTTCCTTTCCAAGATACTCCAAAAAACACTTTCAGGTGCAGGATAAATGGGTTTGAATTTAAAATGTGTATTAAATTATGATTTGCAGAGCTATCTGTGGTAATATGACCTGAAACGGTCATCCTAAAGTTTGGAATCCTCTACACAGATGGGAAAATAGCAGGGGATAGTTTTCTGAAAGGTAGAGTGGAGCTGATTGGCAGAAAAGCTGCTGTACCCCCAAAGATGAACTTCATAAGAGCTCAGACATTTCAAAGGGCACCAAACCAGCCTGGAGAAGAGGAACGGGATCTCACTATACTCCCTTCAGCTTAGACACCCTCACTCAAGATCTCCCATGTGTTGTCAGCTGAGTCTTGGACGGTCAAACTCAACTGCACTTTGCTTTAGGAATTTGTATCACCTAAACAAGGGATGATATAGTTTGCCTTTTTGGCCCCAAAGTTGCCATTCTCATCTTCATTCCAAAGCTGGAGTATACTTTTAGAAAGAGTAATGTTGATGGCTGTGCAAAATGATATGCTTTTATACTATTTGCTTTCCTCTGGGATGACTGCAGGAAATGTTATGCTTCTATTTCCTGTGTACTAGACCTTCCATTATGAGGCAGGCTCTTGTGTTTTCTGGCACAACAGTCACTAAACATGTTTGCTATCATAAAGGGGAGGCGTGAGGGTGTTTCAGAGGAGGCTCAGAGAGAGAAAACAGCATATTGCTTTTTTGATCCCAGTGCAAAAATGAATGAAGTAAGGGGTAGAGATGAATTTTCAGAGGCAGAAACAGCACTTAGGTGTGGAATTCCCATGGGAAAACAATGGGAATAGGATGCCCATGTCCTGTTTCTGATGTGGAGCATCTCTCTGTGGGAATACTGCCCCTACTATCAGGAGGTTGTGGATCAGTTCTTCCCTCATAGTGATTTTATAGTATTTCTTTCTTTCTTGTTTGCTCTTGACTGTGACTGCATTTTGCTACATGGATATGGAAAAAACATAGTTAAAAAAACCCTACCCTGCACTAATCATGGGATTTAGTTACTGTTAATTCAGTAATAGTTTTAAATTATTTGAACAAAAAAAAGTTTCAAGAATTTTTCTTGTGCTATGACAATTGTTCGGCTGCTCTTTTAATCCTCATAAACACTTCATCATTTTCTTTTAAAACATCATGCTTGGCTTGACTATAATACCCACTGAGGGAACTGAGCATTACATTGGTGGGATGGGGGAGGAACTACATGAGAAATAAAGAGGACACAATTAACTGAAGATGGCATAGGTCACCTAGGAAAAGATGCTTAGAAAATCAAAGCGCACCATGAAAGAAGTTTTCACAGTTCCTCCAAAAACAACAACAAATCAGAGACTAAGTCTATTTGTGTATTTGCCACAATCCTGCAGTCACCTTGTGCTTAGCATTGACCATGAAATGACATCCGAATCAGGTTGGATATTTATTTAGCTGTGAGGTATTAGGATTAATCTATGCAGTCTTCCTCTCATAGAAATGTGAAAACATTGGGAC
Organism: Gavialis gangeticus; assembly: GCF_001723915.1. Taxonomy (NCBI): domain Eukaryota; kingdom Metazoa; phylum Chordata; order Crocodylia; family Gavialidae; genus Gavialis; species Gavialis gangeticus. Next base: position 256,742,949 of record NW_017729032.1, on the reverse strand, counting down.
CTATAAACTTGAATTCACTTCTGATAACCTAAAGGGAGATGCACTGATTTTTATTTATAAAGGGACTTGAGAAGCTGCTTACACAGCTATAAAATAATTACTATGCTAAGAAAGTAAATATTAAAAAGTGGTGGCTCATTATTACCAAAAAATGGAAATCGCCCCTCTGCAACACAGGGCCTCTATATTCTGTCTCTTAAGTGGGAGAATACTGAACAGGGAACACTAAATCAAGGAATAAACAGAACCGTAGAATTTCAGTCTGTCGTTTTCACATCTACCACAAGTGTGAATAAAGATGGACCAAATTCTGGCCCCTCTTGCATGAGCACAACCTCTCTGATGCTTAATATTTGCTAACAATTCTGCCACATATCCTCACTGGCCACATCACAGGATGTACGTCACGCTCCCTGACCTGAAGAAGTTGCAAACCTGTAGTTTTATTCAGTTTAACAGCCAAAAATAAACACCATTTACACAAGTTTCATTGCTGCAGCATGCTTTCTGACCCCGCCAAACTTCTGCATGCAGCCACACTCCTTCTACTGTCTCATTTGATCCCTTCAACAGCACTCAGATCCTTAGGGGTGTGTCAAATGTTTGCCACATCTGTTCCATGATCACACAGCTTGCTTTGTGGCACATGACTGGAAACTGGGGGTGGTATGTACAACTGTTTACCAGTGCTGGGAGCAGTGCGGGGAATCCAGTGTAAGGAACTTGGAGTAAGGGGAGGGTGGGTTGGACCATGGGAAGCTAGTGGGTTCATGGTGGGGGGGAGGCAGTTGGTCTGTCCGGGGGAGGGTGGATTGGTGGAATTGGGATGGACAGTGGGGGAGACTGCTGGGTCTGCCGGGAAAGTCTGGGCAAGGGGGGAGGAGGGGGGAGTTTTCCATCTGGGGGTAAGGGAGTCGGGGAGCTAAAAATAACCCAGTCATGGTTGATGTGGTAGGAAGACCATAGCCTTGTTGTTAGGAGAGCAGCTGGGCTTTCCCATCCCTGGGACTGTGCTCTGAACATGTGCTAACCTATTCCCAACTTAAATAAGGTCACCTGAACTTAGTTCAGGCCCACCATTTTTAGTCCAATTTAAACTGGCACGGCTTTATGAACACTCGTGGTTCCCATCTTCAAAAAGGGAAGGAAAGAGGACCCGGGGAACTACAGGACAGTCAGCCTTACCTCGATCCTGGGCAAGCTGTTCGAGAAAATTATTCTGGCACACATCCAGGAGGGGCCAGCAGGGAACTGCGTGCTTAGGGGCAACCAACACGGGTTCATCAGC
>NW_017729032.1:256722393-256741628 GCF_001723915.1 Gavialis gangeticus | reverse complement strand
GGGACCTGAACCTGTTCAGCCTTCAAAAGAGAAGGCTGAGGGGGGATCTTGTGGCCTGTTATAAACTGGTTAGGGGGGATCAGCAGGCGCTGGGGGAGTCCCTGTTCCCCCGAGCGCCGCAAGGAGTGACCAGGAACAACGGTCACAAGCTGGCGGAGGGAAGGTTTAAGTTGGACATCAGGAGGCGCTACTTCACGGTCAGGGCGGCTAGGGTCTGGAACCAGCTTCCATGTGAGGTGGTGCAGGCTCCCACCCTGGGGGTTTTTAAGAGGAGGTTGGATGACCACCTTACTGGGGTCATTTGACCCCAGTGCTCTTCCTACCATGGCAGGGGGTCGGACTAGATGATCTGCTCAGGTCCCTTCCGACCCTAGAAACTATGAAACTATGAAACTCCCTAATGCTTGCACGGATCAGCAGATGTAATGTCAATACATGCCCTAAATCAGAGGCAAGCGAAGTCCAGCTGATGGGCTGAATTGGGCCTGTGGCACACTCCATTTCCCAGCAGCCCCTGCCCATGTCACTGTAGCTGGTTTCCATGGAGAGCCCAGTACCAGCAGGGCCATGATAGTGCAGGGCCGGGGTTTCCATGGAGACCGGCCTCAGCAGTGCTGGCAGGGCATACACCTGGGCAGGGAGCTGCTCAGGGGCTGGGATCTTGCAGTGGTAACAGTATGGGCTGGGGCTGGGGCAGAGCTGTGATCCGCTGCCCGCACACCCCAGGCAGGGGCCTGCGTGGAGCGAATCATGGCTCAGCCGCAGCTCTGGACCACACTGTTACCACTGCAAGATCTGAGCCCCGGCCCCGGATCTGCCATTTTGTTCGTTCATCTCTGCCCTAAAGGGTCAGGGTTCAGGTAAATATAACCCTGGTGTTTTCTTACAAGAAATGCATATAAGGGATATATCTAACATGTCATTGACCTCAGTAGGCCCTGTATATGATAAAGATTCCTGCAGAGGTTGCTTCACATCTAAAATGTCTCACTAAAGAGGAAATAATAAACCAAGGGCTTCTTTAGGGCTGTGGTCTTTCAGTGTGCACATTTACTAAATTATTCACTAATGAGCTAGATTAGCTATGCAGTCATACACAGTGCAATATACCTTGACTGAATTTTTTTGGCAAAAGATGGCATATGTCATTAGCATGATCTTCTTACAAAACAGTGATTTTACAGTATCGCAACTTAATCAAATGCAGACTAATTTTCACCAGAAGTTCATAAACTTGTTTCAAAATATTACTCAAGTTACTCCATATAGTTGTTCAAAATAAAGTTTTCTAGATTTTCTTTTATAATAAGGCAAATATGCGGCATCATTTTGGTTCAAACTTAGCATAAATAAATTCACTTTCAGATCTAGAAAGTCATAGCCTGATAGACACAAATTTTAGACTCAGAATAGGGCTAAAGATAGATGTGCTCATACAGCCTGGTGGCATGTTTGACTGCCACTAAGAGCTGGACAAATAGCTGGATTTTTAAGTTTGGTTGCAGACCTGAAAAAATAATTTTAAAAAGTGGTTCTAGTCAAACCAAACATTTGAAATTTTGTGCTCCTTCACACTGGAGTGCATGATCTTGAGAAATATGAGATTTGTAATTAACTGACATTTTTTGATGAACGTGCATTTTGCCAGAAATTTCTTAACCTGCATTAATCACAGATGACATAGACACCCAGTCTACTATGGCTCCCCACTCTGTTAAGACTTGTACACATATAGCCATTTAAATGTTTGGGTAGTCTGATTGTAGTTAATGAGACTGCTCTACACATAAAGACAGATATGTATGCATAAGTCCTTGTAGGATAAAACCTAAAATCAAAAATTACATCTACATTCTCTTTCTGTCTGTTTCTGTATGCATATGTGTGCATAAAGTTTCATCTACTCTCTCTATATGAGAAACTTCATATGTAGATGTTATACTATATAGAACCTTTACATATATTATCATAATATATGAATATATATGTATATTTCCATATACAATATATGTATACATAGGAATGCATGCTACATGATAAGAGAGAGGCAAAGATTTTTGGATATATCTTTTATTGAACTAACTGCATAGTTGGCATAAAGTTAGACAAGCTTCCAACTGTAAGGCATTCTTCAGGTAGGTTATAATCACAGTTTTTTACATCTAGAAACCATGAAATATTCCAATTGCAATGTTTAAATGTAGTACCATTTTAATGTTTCAATGTAGCACCACCAGTCTTGCTTCTAATCCTACCCTTACCTCTTAAATGCTATACTTACGTAGTAATGGAGAAAGGCATATAAATATTTAAAGTTTTGTATAAATCTCTGCATTCCATGGACCAAATTAATTATTGTAGCATTTTTCTGTAAAATAGTCATGCAGTACATAATTTATAACACTTCCACACAGTTCACACATAAAAGAGAGTCTTCTTTTTATCCACTGAATAGAAACAATGCAGACCATATTAACACCACCTTCCCTTTGCTTCCCAGACAGTGTGTTTTTATGCAACAATTATCCCTAAGGGTGAAAAGGCTGTTTACTGTCCATGCCAGTTCAATCTCTTTCCTCAGTGCCATGACTACCAACAAGATCAATTTGTGCTCATTTTATATCCGTCTGTCTGTCTAGAATTTTACAGTGGCATTTTTTACAATAAAATCCATAGCTTTTTTTACTGCTGGAGATTTCTGCTCATGAGTAACTGGGCTGATACCGCCAAAACACTTATTGCAGGCTAACTAATTGTTACCATATGGCAATATCTTTGGATTTTCATCATTTTGTGGCCTGGTTTCTTTATAGGATCAGATATTTAGTATCAGTCCCAGTCAGTGATCATGGAATATTTGAATAATATGGGCTCTTCCACTTCGGGTGCTATCCAAGTGAAAAAAATTCTATCACTAATTGTTTCCCTGGATATCTTTGTACTTGAGTAACATATCTTGTTTTGTCATGTTCACTAAACTTAGATGAAATCCTTTGGGCTGATTTTTTGCTTTTCATTCATTTTATAAAGCCCCACTGAAATCACTGAGAACTGCCATCTTTCTCATATGGCATATGCAGGTCACTCCACCTCACAATTACCAGTAAAATCCTTTTGAAACATTGTACCATTAGGTATTCTCCACATATTTTATATATTTGTCTGTTTCTGAGATAGTTTTTAAAAATGTTATTAGGACATTTTTTTTAACATCCCTGCACTTGCTTCCTTAGTCACTGTGAGTTTAACTGTACAGATTCTAACAGAAAGGAAAATATAAGGTATAAAAATAAAACACCTCTAAAATTAACTTAAAATAGTTTATTGATACATACTACAGTAGTTCAGAAATGTAAAGGGTATATCCCATAAACTGTATCCTGGGCACTCCTAGGATAAATGCAAATGATGCATTCTCTGTCAGGAATGTGAGATCTCCTCTTTCCAATGACATAACATTCCTAGATGGGGATACTCCTCCTTCCTGTAGGCTGTGTTCTCATATATACATATTTTACAGCAAAAATGAAAATTATGAACACCCCTGGATCAGAATCATAACTTTTCACACCCTCTTTGCACAGGTAAATATGGTTATGTGGGGTAAAGGACAACAGAAAATCAAATCCCCTGTTTCTAGCTCTGCAGGGTGCACAAGATATTGGAAGTAAAATATCACTGATTACTACCAATTGTGTCCCTCAAGACTGGGTAATTTTGGAGGAAAATCCCAAATTTGGGGAATATAAAAGAGACAATTTTTCCTTTCTAATAAGGCCGCTGTTTGGGATTTAGGGAGTTAGAATGAAAGCTTTGAGAAGACGGTCAAAAGTGTACAATAAATATCATGTATAACCTGACATGGCAATTTATCATGCTACCTTCTGTGTCTGTATACTTTTTATTTAATGGTGTTCTATAGACTGAAAAAATATTTCAGTAGCCTCCAAAACTGTATATCCATACCTAAATATAATGGCTATTCCTGTAAAAGAAAGCATGTATTTGTGAGATTTTTTCCCCAATATATATTATTTTTTCCAATATATATATATTTTATTTATTCTTTCCATGTTACCTAGAATATCCCGAATTACTTCAGAGGATAAAGACACAATGACCATTTTTCTTTCATGTCCTTGATGCTTGAAACTAGTTGGAGTTCAGTTACAGCCTTGGCTTTCCTGGTTTGCTCCCTGCAGGACCGGACCAGTGCAGAATAATCCTCCTTGGAGGTGAATCCCATCCTCCATCCTTTGTAGGCCTCCAGTGGCCTTGCCCCCTCATCTGCTCCATCATCACCATCTGCAGGGAGCAGGGCAGGGGGGGTGAGGCCAGCACTGTTGGCCTTGCTCCCACCGTTCCATCTGCTCCTTGCTGTTGCCTCCAGGGAGCACAGCAGAAGGGTGAAGCCAGCTGTGCTGGCTTCACCCTCCCCACTGCATCCCCTGTGTCCCCGCCATCATGGCGGTGGGTTGCCACTTGTCCAAACACTTCTTCTCACTCTGATTGGCTGTTTGTCAGTGAATCAGAGCATGAATAAAGTCTTACGGATCACCAGAAAGACAGTCAGATTAAGGTTCTTATAATATGGGACTCTTCAGCCTGGAAAAGCCCAGGCTCAGGGGGGACCTGGTAGCTGCCTATAAGTATATAAGGGATGTACATCAGGATCTGCAAGAACGTCTGTTCACCAGAGCAAAGGAAAAACAAGGACCAATGATCATAAACTCCTCCAAGACCATTTTAGGCTGGACATAAGGAAAATTTTCTTTACTGTCTGAGCCCCCAAGACCTGGAACAGACTCCCTCCAGAAGTGGTGCAGGCACCTACTCTGGACTCATTCAAGAAACATGTGGATGCTTATCTTGCTTGGATCCTTTGACCCTAGCTGACTTCCTGCCCCTGGGGCAGGCGGCTGGACTTGATGATCTTCAAGGTCCCTTCCAGCCCTAATGTCTATGAAATCTATAAAATATTAGAATTTACTGTACAGAAATTAAATGGATACCAAAACATTTATAAACAATATTAATACTGGGGGGTCTAGGATTAAATGCTGACATACTGCCTTGTACTCAACATATAAAAAAGAGTCACCATATGCTTAGAACTACTTCTAATAGAATGTAGTCCTCTGACGTAAAAATATAGATCGTATAATCAAAAAGTTATTGAATTTATACCAAGTAAAATACTGTTGAGTTTTCTAGGATGCAAATAAACTGACAAAATATGTCTAATAAAATATATGTATTTAGACCTTGGAACTTCCTGCTGAAGGATATTATGAGATAGAAGCAGTAACATGAGAAGCAGCAAGTGTGTACCAGTAGTATGGTGTAGAGCAGTGGTTCTCAAACCACAACTTGTGGGCTGTATGTGGCCCAATCAGCGCACTGCTGTGGCCCATGACATCCTGTTAAAATAAAAAGGTAAAGATTGCCACCAGTGGTTTACTATAATGAAGGAGAATAACCTGGGAAACAACAGAGTTCCAGCCTGCAAGGGGATGCTTTGGGGAGCAGGAGGAGGGTGATTGGGGCCCTATGTGCACATGCATATGCACACATGCACATGGTAGCTAGGCAGCATGGAGAACAGTTCCTGCAGCTCCTTCCAGGTAAGTCTATGTGGGGGGAGGGCAGATTGAAGACCCCATGGTGATGGAGGGAGGGAGGGAGGAAGACAGTAGAGTAGAATACAGTAAAGCAGGGCAGGATATAGCTTGGACTAGGGGCACTGCCCGGCTGGGGCAATGCATGGGGCCCTGGGCTGGGGTGGAAATGTGCAGCGGTGGGGCCCACTCAAGGAGCAGGATGGAGCCCGGGGGTGTAACTATCATCTGAGTTTTCCCATTGACTTTAATGTGAAAATGTCTGTGCTTAAGGTTACGTATATGCTTAAGTGTTACGACAAATTAGGCCGAGTATCCTTCATAGGCTAAACCTATTAGATAGGATGGGAAAAATCAGGTATTCCACCTATCAAAGAGTAGCAGTTTGTGCACAAAAAGTGCATTTTTTATTTAAAGGAGTGCATGTGTGTATATTGACATTCTTATTTCAGTGTAACAGTAGTTTATTTTGGGTTTATTTAATCTATTTTAAGAGGTTAAGAATCCAATTTTAATGAATTTTATTAAACCAAAATAACCAATCTTTTGAGTACACTAGAGCTTAATGTAAGTGTCACGGGACGGGGACCCAGGAGCGGCCGTGATCTCTCCTGGCGCCCCCTTCCGTGCCAAGTGGGTGTCCACGCACCCTCGTTATCTCGCCCGCCATGTCTTGCTGGTAAATATTATGAAAGGGAGGCTGCCTTTATCCCCCTTGAACACGGTACCCCTTTGTCGGTACCCCTTCTACTGATGATTCTGGGCTCTGTCCCCTACAGGGCTATGCATGGCTCCTACCACCCCTCATACCACGCCCCAAGCCTCTCAGTTGTCCCAGACATTATCGCATCAATGCTCTTTCCTTAGTGCCCCCTCCGAGGCCTCCACCCATATGCTCACCCTCACAGGGCTCCTAATTCCAATACTTGCTCTCACCGGGCGTCTACCTGCATGTTCGCCTTCACCGGGCTTCTCCGTGTACTCGCCCTCTCCAGGGCCTTCTCAAAATGTCCTCGCCCTCTCCAGGGCCTTCTCAAAATGTCCTCGCCCTCTCCAGGGCCTTCTCAATAAGCTTGCCCCCGTCTGGGGCTTCTCCTACACAGACAGTGCCCCACTGCGGCCTGTCTCTCCGCGCTCGCGCGCTCTCGCCCGCACTGGGGCCTGTCTCCGCATGATTCCTACAGTCGGGGCTCAGGTGGCCATAGCCATGCCTGGCCCCTGGACCCCTTTTCGGATCGTATACCTGACTTGGGCTTCCCAGGATTGGGGCTCAGGCGGCCGCAGCCGTGCCTGGCCCCCTGACCCTCCTTATGGGTCTTATGCCTGACTCGGGCTCCTCACAATTAGACTCAGGCGGCCTCCGCCTTACCTGGCCCTCAAGACCCCTTTCATGGGACTGGGGTCAGTGCCCCCTGAACGTTATGCCCTCACTGGGCCTCCTGCTTGCACACCCCTCCCTAGGGCTCTACTCGTGCCCACACCCACACTGGGGTCTGTCTCGCACTGCACGACTCTGCCCCATTGGGGCCAGGGGTCTGTACAAACCCCCAAACGCAGCACCCTCTCAGGTGCCAGGAACCCCCACATTACTGGGGAGTTCCCCTGAGGCCTCCGTCAACCCCTACAGCTTCACCCGATCCTCCGGTTTTACTCAAACTACCAAACAGAAAATACAAAGCCATAAGCCAACCGGCTGTAACACAAAATAAGCCTCCTGGCTATAACATAAATTCTGCGCCACCCTGGCTCTCCTTCATACCTCCCTGTCAGGGTTCTCTCCACCCCGTACCATCATGGAGACGCTCATGCAGTCAGGCTGCTCTGCTCTGCTCTGCTCTGCTCTGCAGCAGAGCTCCCGCTGCTCAGGCTGCCAGAGGAGAACTGCCTGCTAGGCTTCAGCTTGTGCTGTTTATATACTCCAGGCCCTGCCCCCTCCTGGTCAGCTGACCAACTGCGGTTGCCCCAGCAACTGGCACCTGTATCTCTTTATAGGAGCAGGGCACCAGAGTGCCCCTGCGACAGTAAGTTTTTTGGGCAAATTTGTAAATTTGCTCAAAAAAAATGTGTGTGGAGGGGATCTGAAACTACTTGCAAATGTAGGTTGGCAAAAAACAAAAAGGTGGAAGAGTAGGAAATGTTTGTTTCATATCAACATTTTTGTTTAGAAATGGATGTAATCAAACAGGATAAATAAAATAATGTTTAATTCTGTGTAATGTTTCAGGTTGACCTATATATATGTCTTTACTTTTTTGTTCAACCATTTGCTTAGTTCTAGTCAATACACTTTTTCATGTTGGCAGAACCATTTCAGTTGGAGCCAGTAACATAACTAGGGGTGGACAAAAGGGGCAACCATAATGGGTTCCAAGTTAGAAGAAGCACCAGAATCACTCCCTACCTCTCTAGAATCTCCTCCCTGGCAGCAAGAGCATTCCCACACCTTAATGATGCCAGGAACTCAAAAAAAAGTCCCTGGTGGCTGCTGCAGCTTTAAGAGCAATAGCTGTTGCAGGCAGAGCAAGGCTGCGGTCCCTCTGCCTACTCCTACTCTTGGAAAGGTGTGCTTCTCCTGCTCTCACAACCAGCATGCAACATGCCTCCTCTGCCCTGCTCTCAGAACCATGTGCCTCTGACCCTCCCATAGGGTTTGCCCAGGGTGCCAACTCTGCTTGTCTCGCTTCTGGGTGGGGCATTGGTATAATGGTTTTGGTATAATGATAATAAGCTATCCTGGCATACTGTGGTAGCCAGAACCAGAGGGGTTAAATAAAAAAATATATGCTCTTGGAAGCATCTGGTAATTGTCTAAGCAGTTAAGATTAACTAATGCAAAGCTTGTAAGTTTGCAACCTGCAAGTGGAATTTTCTGTCACAGTTTAACCAAAGTGTTGAATCTAACTGTTTGCACTGATCATGGGACCACTGAGCCCCAAAAATAAGCAGAGCTACAAGATTAGCTGATCTAACAGGTTTTTTAAAGGTCAGGCCATAACAAGATCTGACCACCTAATATAATCAGCACATTCCAAGGAATCCAGGAATATAAAACTAAGGAGTTGAGCTTAGGCAGGTAATGCTAATTTCAAACCTCAAAGTAAAGTGGTGTAATTTGCTTATTGGGTGAACCCAAGTTTGGGAGGTAACCTTTCATGATAATTTCTAACACCTTTTGATCCCATAGGGTAACAGCTATAGGGCAAGATTGTGAGTGGCTCTAAAGCAAACAGATTAGCATAAGATAAGGTATAAAGAAGCACTTATGTCAGGTGACCAGCATGAAGGATGGGACAGAAGGACCATTGCTGTACCAAGCTTGGACACCAGACTCCCAATGTGAGTGAGGACCGGATCCTGACCAAAGGACCTTCCCGGTGACCCCTCGGACAGCGTTGATTGGGGGCACCTGACTTCACTGGAACAACTGGGCGCGCCCCTGGCAAAGAGGGACTGCTGATAAGTTGCCAACCCCATGTGGGAACTCTTTGTCATTCTGTCTATCTGTTGTTATCATTCACTATTAGCTCTTTATTACTGTACTATCTGTTTGTTGCATTAACCCTTCTGTTAACTGTTGTAAGCTAAGCTATAAGTAAATTTGCCTTTACTTCACTACTGACTCGCCTCCACGATCCCAAACCCAGCAGCCTCATGGCTGCTAGACTCACAGTGCCTAGCCAGCCTGTGACAGTGTACACACCTTTATACCAGTATAATTGGTTGTATTGTTTTATTTATAACATTATTGTGTAGCAGTACAACTTAGGCAAGTAGAAAGGGCCTAAAACTGAAATATGAATTTCTACACACCAATATTTACTATCTTACTTCTTCAGTTAAATAAATCCATCTTTAGCTAAACTGATACAGAATAGAAGAGATATTAAATAATTTGTATGCTGCCTACTAAGCAAAACTAGTAAAAATCTTCATACAAAGAGAGGGCTGCTTGTGTGTTGTGACCAGAGCTTAATAAAATGTCCTTCTTGCTTCCATTTTTTTTTCAAAATATAAAAAAAGAGGAAGACAATATTATGGGCAACATATTTGTCAGTCTGAAAATGGAACAGCAGAATTTTGACTTGAGTTATACTCATACAATGGCAAAAATAACATCTATAATGAATAAACCCCAGAAATATGTATGTGTATATGTTTGTGTATTTTCAGTCGTAAAGATTCAAGAGCATCCAAGTAGAAAAAAAAAGAAATTGGTAGAAAGTTCATTAAGAGGATGGAATGTTTTAGCTAGTATTAGCTTAGGGCTAATTTTTATACTAGTTCAGAAATTTCCTAAAATCTATCATAACTTAAACTGAACTGTAACAGCAGAAATAAGAAATAATAAGGCTGCATATGTCTTACCGATCTTTGAACTGTTTTACATCATTTCTGAAGTCATGGAAGTTAATGTGGTCTGCAAATAAAAGACGTAGGTGCTGATTGGAGGTATACAGTATCTTGCTGCATTCACCTTATGACCCAACTTTGATGTGGCTTGTATGCATTGCAGATTCAAGCCACATTCCTAGGATATAGACACGTATCATTTTTGTGGGAACCTACTGTACTCCATTATAATGCGGAATACCTGCTGAATCTAACAATTCATGGACCATTAGGAGAGGTAGAGCTAAAGAAAGCTAAGTAATAAGATGATATTAGGTATAGGGGTCAAGACCTAGACCACATTTTCTCATTTCTAAAAATAGAGAATAAACCTTAACAATGACAATTAGAAGACAGGAAGGGAAATGATTGAGAAACTAAAGAGAGAGAGTCTAGGGATGAGAATTAGGGGAAGATGAACAGAGAGATATTAAGTCTGATTCATCTCATGGAACTGAAAGCCAGGAGTAAATCCAAGGAAACTAATAGCTTCAAATTAGGGATCTCTGCCAAATCCCACTCCTTCTGATACCAATGCGACAACTTCTTTTTCCTTCAGTGCATCAGAATCAGGCTTCCCTGGAGCTTGGAATCAACCCAGTGGAGGACAGGGAGTAGGTCATTTATTGTGAAGTGTATGTAAGTGTTATAAAATTGAAATATCATTAAAACCACTTTTCTATGGTCCATATATGACTAGCATGTCACCATTCTGTTCTCCTGCAGAGCAAATTCAGTATTATTTTCCTCTTGTCATAAATATTATGAGGTAGTAAGAATACTGTTATGGTATTTCTGGTCTATAATGACCCAAGTCCTGGAGCATTCCAGGCTCAGCCACTTTGGGCTTTTCAGAGGTAGAAAGTGTTCAAATCCCAGTAAATCCCACTTGGCTGTCTCTCTCTTGCGTATGGGAATCAATCACTCAGTATAAAGATGACAGAAACTCCTACACTGCCTCCTCCCTGCACCTGGTGTCCAGGACTTGGGTAGATACAAAGAAGTAAGTGAGGCTGAGCTGCAGAGATGCACTAGCGATCCTGAGCTGCCATCTCAGGCCCTGAGGGCTGTTGGTAACAGGTACAAAACAGCCCTGGGACAGGTAGAATGCCAAGTGTGTGTTTGCATCCATAAGCTGATCATCTGCTTCTCAGCTACAGCTAAAGAGGTTGTTATTTCTCTTTTTTTCTTTACGCTTGCACTACCGCAATTTTGTTTCTGAAACTTTTTAAGCTAACCCAAGTCTCGCTCTCACTCTGGCTCTCTCTTTCTCACTCCTTTAATACTGACAGCTTGTACCTGAAATGAAATGCAGGTAATTTCTAGGATAAAATATTTGCATTGTTTTATAGATAATATGCATAATGTTACCTTTTAAAACTATGCCATAGATTAAGTGCTATTTATTGTTATAACTATCATGATTGTAAATAAACGACAAGAGACTTTGAAATAGGGTACACAAAGGGGAAACAGAACAGAGAACAAAGGAAGCATTCTATGATTTGTAAATATTACAAGAGGAATCCTTAATATTTCTATTTCCTTTCTCTCTGCAATAAGTGGCAATCAGAAAGATCTAAGTGGAAGCTGTTTCATTTCCCTGCTTATTATTTTTTGTTTGTTAGAATGTGAAGGGAATTTAATTATTTGGCTGGGGTTCTTAAAGCTGCTTGGCTGAGACTATGGGAATCTCAACCTCTTTTGAGGCTCGAGGATGTTTACTTCTGCCCATGGGTAAGAAACGTAATTTTTGGAATATTATTGCCACTGACTGCACTACTATTTTATACAAAGACTATAACTTTTGGGACTGTATTTGAACAAAGAAAGGATTTTTAATAAACTATGACATGAAGGGCAGCTCTGTGTGCCAGTGAAACAGGGTTTTTAATTGTATTCTAGTTATGGGAATAAAGAATGAATGTGTTTCCAGATTTCTCTTTAAAGGGATAGTATGTGACTGAAATAACTATAAAATGGGTCATCCTTAACATGTGACACATGGGACAAGTGGAATTTGGAAACAGCAAATACCAGGCAGGTATAGAGTATCCTTGACTCAGTGGCTTATGATTTACATTAAAATCTTATCAGATATTTTCCCTATGAGTTCAAGGACAGTACAACCTTGATTACTTTATATCGTATTGTACACACTGAGCATGGAATAAAAATACATGACTTACATTTCTGTCTTCCATAGGAAATTATGGATTTATTTAGTTGTTCATTAAAAGTAAAAACAAATGCTGTTTACAAAGTGTCGTTCATCCAAGGAATCCAACGAGCATTAAAAAGATGAGTGACCAGCAGTGAGTCTGATTCTGTTCATTGTGTTGAGTGGATTAATCTTCACGCAAAAGAGCTCATGGATAATCTGAGCATAGGAACCACTGCTAGGTCAGGGGAGACATGCACATAAATATGCAGACCATGTTCCTTGGATCCTTGGCCCTGCTGGAATTGTTGTCAATCACTCCTGTCACATACAGCCTACAGAGAGACCTTCCACGGGTTTCCAGACTGAGACTCAGGCAGACATCTCTCACCAGACAGTACAACAAATGTCTGGCCCTGTATGCTCTTTCACCAGGCTGTGCAGATGGACACTCCTAGCTTGATGGTGGGTCTGGAAATAACATAGTGATGATTTTGCCCACCACAGACCACCTATAAACTAGTCACAGAAGCAGTGTGATTCTTCACAGAAAGTGAAGAATATCTTACCCAGATGAAATGACCTAGAAGAAAAGCATCCTTTTTTTTTAAAGGTCATACTGAGTGGCGAAGCACAAACACTGCCAGGGAGCTACCGTCACATCCATTAGAATGGAAGCTGGAGTTTTCAGAAAAGCACATTGTGCTGTCACAAATCTATTTACAAATTCCCATTGAAGTGAATAGCCCTTCATTCCAACTGGAATTTGCGCCATCACATCAAATGTTATGCATATAAGCTAATTTCACACCGCTTAAAACTTAGTTTTCAGATGACCAAAAGGGTTAAGGACCAAGGAATAAATGTCTACCAAAAACAGCCACCCCAAATTAAGCTAGATTTTTCTGAGGGCAATGAGGGAGCTAGAGCCTATAAGAAAGTACACAGTGGAACTGATTTTGAAATAAAATACAATATTTTGATTATCTAGAGGTCGGTGAGGGTTTCAAATTCAACTACTGCCAATAAAATTATGCTCTAATGGACAAATATCCCAATAACAACAGATGTACAAGGCTTGAGCCAGGCAGTTTTATGTCCTGATACGTCTCATGAAAATACTCACCTTGATTACTGGGCAGTTAATAATGTTTGGAAAATCCACCAATCATATTAAATCCTAACATCATGAAGTGAAACTTCATTTAAATCCGTGTACTCCCTATGGTACTTCATTACAACAGGGCTGAATTTAACAATAGAAAAGTGTTATTAAAAGGCTCTCCCCATTTGTGCTTAGACATGACGGGCTGTATGGGGGTGGACAGACATAGTGCTTAGAACAGGCTTGTCCAACATATGGCCCGCGGCCTGCCATGCAGCCCGCCAAGCCGTTTTCTGAGGCCCGAGGTGCTGCGATGGGAAACGAAAGTAAAAGCTGTTTACTTTTGTCCCCACCCCTTGTGCCTCCCCCAGCCCCTCAGCAGCTTCCTAATGGGGGGGTCCTTTGGCCGGCCCACTGGGTGATAAAAAGTTCATGATCCGGCCCCGCATTCAAAAAGGTTGGACACCCCTGGCTTAGAACATCCTAAATATACTTTAAACTCCAAGAATCTAGGCATACTAAAGACCAGCTTAATTTTCCTGGAATGTTTCAAAAGCACACCAGGAATATCAAGTAGTACTTTGAGCCTATCCTCCATGAACTGGCTCAATGTTACATGGGGGCACAAGCATTATATACCTAGCATCCTCAAGGCATCCCAAATTGCACCATTCCTCACCTCCCCACAAACACGTGTGGCAAAAGTCTGTTGTGGAATACAGGCTGGACTCTACGGTCCAAACCCCTGGTCTCAGCTTCCTCCCCACTGTGTGGACAGACTGCATTGAAATGAGTTAACAATCCCACCACCCCTGCTCTCAACACCCACTCCCTTTCCCTCCATGCTTTGTGTTACCTCTCTTCCCATCCTATTGCTGTTGCATCACTGTTGCTGTCCCCAGCTGAACTCGGCTAGAGTGGGACAGGTTCAGCTCTAGAGTTCCACTCCTCCATCAGCTGGGGACAGTAGGGACAGCGCAGGTGGCAGGCAGGGTAGGGAGAAAATGGGAGAGGTGGGGAGGTGCTGTTGACAACAGAGAGGAAGAGAGGGGAAGAGTTCTTACCTGCTTAGGGGACTGCTGCACTGCCAGCATGGTCTGAAAGAGGGGTACAACTATGCCACTACCACTGATTCTGCTTCTGCCAGATGCTGTGGGAGTGCATGGTCCCTTGCTTGTGGTTCCATATGGTCTGGCATGTTCTGCTTCCTTCCCCGCTCCTGCCCCCCATCTCCACCCAAGATCTATGCAGATTTTCAACACCTGCCTTGAAAGCCATGCTGTCAATTTTGCTTCCTGTGAGAGATCCGCATTTGGAAGCTCATTTGGTAAAAAGGGGAGGAGTGGCAGGGTTGCCAGGGGCTGAGGGAGCTGTGTGGTTTGCCCCAGAAGTGCCTGGCATCCCAGAGTGCAGGATCTCCAGCAAGGAGGTGTAAATGACAGTGCAGATTTCAAGGCAGGCATCGGAAATTTGCGGATATCTTGGGGGGACCGCCCAGGAAACACAAACATGTGTCCACCCCCACCCACAGTACCTGGCAAACCCTCTACCTCTCACTGAAAGACATGATGGTTTGGGTACTCTCCCACCTCCCATGGCACTTTGGCAGTGGTGCATTGCAAAGAAGATGAGGGTTCTACTTAGACAGACAAGGTTTTGTGGGTAAATCTGATGTTTTATTAGACCAACCCAAATAGTTGGAAAAATTCTTTCTTGCAAACGTTCAAGTACAAATACCCTTCGTCAGACTGAAGAAGTGTCTGCAGTTGGTCTGTCTACAGTATCTAGAACCCTGAAGTAAGACAGACCCTGGAGGTTACCACAGAGTGCACACTCCAAACCATGGATAGTCATTTTAGGTTTAAATAAATGTACACATGGACAACTGTGACCTGGCTCTCAGTCGGTGACATTTTTACAATAGTTCAACTGTTATGTCAGCCCCCACCCTATCTGTCTCCTTAGCTAGCATGGCCAAACTTACATGTTTTCATGAAGAGCCTAAAATACACAATAAGCATAACACTTTATTTTAATAGGCCAACCCCATTTTGTTATTTCAGGAGGTGAAGACATGAAAATGTTATGCAGCTGACAGGTTGATTATGGTTGTCACAAATGGGATATTAAATATTAAGGGCTACATTCTCCATTACAAGAAGGCCCCATTACACTTCTTGAGCAGATTAAGAAGCTCCTTAAAGTGCATGTAAAAGTAATTACTTAATGTGATTTACTCCAGCTTGAAGGACTCTTTTAGATTTTCAGAGTAAAGCATAAAAGAGCCTTAGGGCTTGCCTACAGCAGGAAGATGAATAATTATACAGAAGAGTGTCCAGATAAATTATTACCCCAGCAAAGCTGGAGTACATGGTACACGGTCACGGTCAGGTTCCCATGCAGAAAAGCCAAAAAGGTCAAAGACCCACTCTTAGGTATGCTGTTGGCAAGCACCAGCTTCTGTGGCTGGTGTAAGGTGTAGCTTCTGTGAGGTACAGCAGCTTCTGTTGCTATTGGCACACAAGGAAGTGATGTGGTTAGCATCATGTCTTTGACAACTCAGCCCCAAAATGCCAAGTATTTATTTACAGCTGTTGGCAAGGGGATGGCCATTTATGACAGCAGCACTGTCATTTCTAGATGCACAGCAAGACACTACGTATGATTGCGCTAACTCTGTAGGGAAGATCAAGGAGTTTAAATAAGAATCTGGCTCTTCCTAGTATGTTAATCTAGTTTTACTATAGTGGACCACATTGATTCCAAAAGAGTTACAGCACCATAAAAATGAAATAACAACAGAGCACACACTGAAAACAATGGACAGTCATGTTAGGTTTAAATAAACTACCTTCAATCCTGCCTGCACACTATTGGGTGTGCACCTTCCTTTTATTTCCCACCCATACCTCTCTGATGTAAGTTAAAATGGCAAAAGGATAGTTATGAAGAAGCTGAGGATTTGGCTTATAGAAGGAAAATGATTTAGCAAAAATTGTCGTGGCTAAAATGCTGATGAATATGAAGTCCCTCACTGCTGATAATTTGCCTCTAGCAATTCCTTGCCTGATCCTTGTTTTGTATTATAGTTACAAATTAGTGAGGTCTGCTAATTGGCAAGCATTCGGTGTAGATGAATACTGGATGAATACAGTTTTGTGTCTAATAAACGTAACCCATATGTAGAGTTTGGAGAAACATGAAGCTTCATGTCCATCACTGACTGAGGTAGTTGCATATCACTTTGTACAGCTTATGGTGCAGAGCTTATATCTAACCTATTTTAGAAAATAAAATGATACAAGTATTTTTCTATTTATGACGACTTTCCATGAAACCTTGCTAAGAGTTCATCAGAAAGAGATGAAGTAAACAAGCTTGGATATCAATGATACTGGATTCTAAAACCATACATCATTAATGCCTGTAATTTATGGCAGCATAGGCAAGGGGTAGGGGGTGCACGGGGGTGCATGTGCCCCCACGATGGGGCCAGTGCCCCCCCTGACGGCCAACACTGATGCTGTCGGTAGGGCTGGTGCCCACTCCGACAGGGCTGCTGCCCTTGATGGGTTCTGTGGGTGCCCCTTCAGATTCAGGAGGCACCAGTCACTCACGTATGGCAGCTTTGCTCAGAGCCACTATGAGCTGTGATACAGATGAGAAATTCTGCTTTTCCTTCTTTCTTCCAATCCTGACAAACCTTTTCTTGCCCATGCTGTGAGGGCTGTAAGGGGGGCAGCACGGGTCCACCAAACACATCCCTAAATAGCTTTGAAACAGAGGAAGTTCTGCCCCCCTTAACTCATTGCAGCCCTTTAATGTCCCTATATATAGAATCAGAATTGGCCCCGAGATGTTGTCAGTGTGGACTGCTTGCATGCTTGGTAAGTATCGTGCATCTCTTGCTATGGTTTTTATTAGTGCATAAAAGAAATGAACTGGCTGTTTATAAATATAATGGATAAAGCATCCTGTACATTTATGATGCTCAGCCAATAATAATATAGCAAAAAAATCAACAATTATTTGAAAAAGTGTATGATTAAAGAGTGAAAGGATATTTATGGAAAAATTACAGCTTGTTAAAAGAATTAATGAAACTACTATTTTTTTTCAAGTCAGTATATAACACAATACTTTCTCTAGCTTTGGTTAGAATAACTATCACACACTGTTTAGAGAAGAAAAGTACAGGAAGGTCTAAGGGCCTTAATGCTTCTACATTATTATCTGCATTTGGCATTGTAAGCTTCTGCTTACAGTTGTGCATAATAAAGAATGCTGAAAAAGTCACATTGTAGTGCTCCTCTAATGCTTGTAAATCATCTGCTATTAGGTACATCCATAAACAACTCGCTGCTCCATGTTTAAAGAATTTTACATGAGCAGTCATTTTCCTTAAAGGCACCAACCACATGAGGTGCTGAGCACCTTAACATCCGCCAAGTGGTAAGAGTGCTAAGGGGTCGCACGATCAGACTCATAAAAGTTTAAAAAGTGACCTTTTAAAAAAAAATCCATAGCATATATGTGGGAAACATGTTGATTTCTAAGCATTTTGAGTTCATCTTTAAGCCCTCGGCATCTCCCCAGTCACGTTATTTGTTAAGAGACCTGGATGGCTATGGGGATTAGAAACACGATACAGTGCCTTTCACTGATGCCAACTCTAATTTGTATCCACAGTGCAGCAGTGAATGAAATTTATCATCGTCTGATATCTTTGATGGACTGCGTGAAATTAGTTTAATTTCAGTCCACTTTGGAAAGGACAAGGCGTGGGGAAAAACAACCTTTGGGGAGAGCGCAAACATGCGTTCTCGTTGATGTTCCCAGCAAAGAGGCCAAGGCGGGGGGAAGAAAACAGACAGTAATGAATTACCTTCTTGCTTCTACGCCAGATAAAAGCCTAGCTGTGCTGGGAGGAGGAGAAGCGGGTGGAGAGGGGTCGGGCTGCCACACTTTTGAAGGGGTTTCCAGGCTGGTGGAAACAGAGCGTAAAGTGACAAAATAAAAGTGAGATATAAAAGTTTTTAAAAGAAGCAGAGTCTCTGGGGCTGGCCCTACATCTGTGCACACATACACGCACACATATTCACACATGCATTCACATATGCACACATGCACAAGCATGCACACAAAATCACACACATCTATACACATTCACACACACGCATGTGCACGCTGACACATTCACATACACACACTTCCATAGATACACCCACAAACTCTCAGACACATGCATGCGTGCGTGCGCGTGCACACACACACACACATACACGCACAAGCATGCACACAATCACACACATATATACACATTCCCACACATGTCCACACACTTTTACAGATACATGCCCAAACTCTCAAACACACATGCATGGGCACACACACATGCACCCAAATGTACACAAGCATGCACACAAGCACAAACACATACACACATTCACATACATGTGCACGCACTGACACATGCAGAAACTCAGACACTCACATGTGGGCACACACAAGCATGCATAGTCAAACAAGCATGCATACTCATGTTCACACACATGTGCACACTGACACACACACACACTTTCACAGACACACACAAACTTTCAGACACCCACAATGTGTGGACATACACACACACATGCACACACAATCACATACATACATATATATACATTTGCACATGCTGACACACTCATGTACCCCACTCTCTCAAACACACACGTGCATACACATACATGCACAATCACATACATAGATACACATTTGCACATGCTGACACACTCATATATCCCCACGCTCAAAACCACACATGCACATGCATGCACGCACCATCACATACATAGATACACATTCACACATTTGCACACACTGACACGCTCATATACACACACTGTCAGACACACACACACCCCTCCACCGGTGCCGCGGGTTGCTCTGTCCACTGCCCTCAGCACCCCCCCACCCG
>NW_017729032.1:256721034-256722208 GCF_001723915.1 Gavialis gangeticus | reverse complement strand
CCCCCCCCCCCCCGTGCGTTTCAGCTGTGGCCGCGATCCCGGCCAGCCAGCGCCCGCGGGCCGGCGGCGCCTGCGGGCAGCTGTGCTGGCGGCCCCGGCCCCGGGCGGGCTGGCTGGGAGCGGGGCGGTCCGGGTCTGCGGGGGGGAGGGGGAGGAATGCGTGTGTCTCCGTGCGCGCCGGATGGCTGCATGCCCGGGATGCCGCTGTGTGTGTCCGTGTGCGTGTGCCTCCGGGCGTGTCTGCTGCGTGCGTGTGACCGCGCGTGTCTGCACCTCCGCGCGACCGGGCCGGTGTCACTGCGTGTCCCGCGCCTCTCCCGCGGGTGTCGGGGGCGGCGCG
Source organism: Gavialis gangeticus (assembly GCF_001723915.1). Lineage (NCBI taxonomy): Eukaryota > Metazoa > Chordata > Crocodylia > Gavialidae > Gavialis > Gavialis gangeticus. The sequence continues at coordinate 256,721,868 of NW_017729032.1, read as the reverse complement.
TGGCACCGCGCGGCTCCGGCGGGTCTGCCCCTGCGGGGTTGCGTGTTGTGTGTGTGTGTGACGGCGCGGCTCTCCTCAGTGTGTCACTTTGTGTGTGTGTGTAACTATCTCTGAAGTCTCGGTATGTGTCATTATCTAGTGTCTGTCTTTGTGTGACTGCGTCACGATCTCGTGTGTGCGCGTGCCACTGTGTGTGTGTGTTGTGTGTGATTGCGTGGCTGGTGTCTGTGTCACTGTGTGTGTATGGCCAACTCTGATGTCTCTGTGCGTGTCACCATCTCCAATGTCTGTGTCTTTGTGTGCGTGTCACTGTGTGTATCGCTATCTCTGATGTGTGTGTGTGTGTGTCGCTGTCTGTGTTCTGTGCGACTGTGTGGCTGGTGTCCGAGTGTCCCTGTGGGTGTGTGACTCTGTTCGGCTGTCTACGTGTCACTATCTCGAATGCCTGTGTGCGTGTGGCTGTGTGTGCATGTCACTGTGTGTGCATTGTGTGTGACTTGCCCTGCGGTTGTCTGTGTGTCACTGTATGTGAGAGAGATTCTGTGCGTCTCACTATCTCTGATGTGTGTCACTGTGTGTATCTGACTGTATGTCACTGTCTCTAATGTCTGTGTCTGGGTACGTGTGTGTGCCACTATCTCTGATGTGTGTGTCCACCAGCGCCGGCCCCAGTGCCAGGCAGGGCAGCCCGCGGGAGCCGGCGGCGCAGACAGCGCAGCAGTCAGCGGCCCGGACTGAGCGCGCCCCCCGCGGGCGGCAGGCACTGGGGAGGGGGCGGGAGACGGACGAGGGGCGGGGCGGGCCGTACCAATACGCCCCGGGGGAGACCCACGG
>NW_017729032.1:256705635-256720378 GCF_001723915.1 Gavialis gangeticus | reverse complement strand
GCCGTGGCCGGGCCGGCGGCGGGGGCGGAGGGTGCCCGCCGGGCCGGGGCTTGCTCTGGCGCTGCTCCTCTCTCGCTTCTGCTGCAGTGAGTGCAACTTTCGATGGCGGCCGGGGCGGGCCGGACTTGGCGGAGTTTGGGGGAAAAGTTTTGTGGGCGGCGCCGGGCGCGGGGGGGCGCGTCGGGGCAGCGGGTGCGGGGCAGCCAGTGCTGACGCGTGTGCGGGGAGCGGCCGTTGGGAACCGTTACTCCAGCGTTCTGTGCGTGGGGCAGGAGCGGCCCGCGGGTCGGGGGGAAGAAGGGGCTCGTCTTCCTCCGCCAGGGCGCGGTCGCGCCTCCGGGGCGAGCCGGAGTGAAGCGGACGCCGCGCCCCGCAGAGCCGCTTCCTTTCCCCCTGCCCCGGCCTGTCGCCCAGCCGCCTGCCCCTGCCCCGGCTGTAGCTTTTCCCCGCCCTGCTCGGGAGCACCTTCAGTCTCCCTCCTTCCCCCTTTCCTCTGGGGCTTCTGCAGCGTTTGCCCCGCTTTGGCACTCCACCGCCAAGCGCTGGGGCTCATGGTACGGCTTTGCAAAGCCTATTAGCCTGATTATGAAGTGGGCAAAATCATGGTAGTGTCCCAGCACGACAGAAATCTTGTACTGTAATGTCATTTTAAAAAAAAATGATTTAGTAGTGACTTTATCAAAGCAAGACTCAGTATTTCAGTGTGCGGCAAACTGAATTTGGCTAGGTTGAGATGAAAATACAGAGTAGCAACAGCTCAGATGGTATCCTAACAGTGGTATCCTGTTAAGGAAGGGGTTGAACACAACAGCGAGCGTGTTAGTTCTTAGGAGGGCATCTTTAACATTGTTCTTACTTTGTGCAACTGGTAGACCTGAAGTGGATGACTGTCAAGGCATTTGGTTGTGCTCATCAGCCCTGCTTTGAGCTTGGAGTTGACAAGTGGGAATTTGCAATGCCCCTGAGCGGTGAGAAGCAGGCTGATCTCTAGCTCTTTGGAGCTCATGAATAAAAAGTTAATGCTCTGCAACCAGATTCATAAAATGCCTTGCTTTCCTATGCCATGCCAGAAGCAGATACTTAAGCTTATAAAGAAGCATCTAATAGTGCTTAAATGAATCGGGAGAGTAAAGGTCAGCTAGCCTTTATTGGGGGATAATTGGGTAGGATCAATAGATAATCTAGTGTAGATTTTTGAGGCCAAGGAAAGTGTTTGGCATAACGGAATGGGTATATCATAGGGTGTGAAAGCTATCCTTCCTTAGCTTGGTTGCATTAATTGGAAAGCTTTTGGGTTTGTTTGCTTTCATTTGAGTTTTTATTTTTTGGCTCTCCACTTTATTTCCAGCATGGCTGCTAGTGACTTGTCAGTTGAAAACCAGCATGTTTTAGCCTGAGAGAAATTGTTATAGGAGATGAGAAACTATACACAAGGCAATACTCTCCCAGTAAGTGAGAGAAGCTCTTGGAAAAGCAGAGAGGAACTGCATGTGTTTGTTTTTGGGGCTCTTCGTCCACTTCCTTGCTACATTGGAGCAGTAGGCAACAATAAAAACGAGAACACTTTTAAAACCTTAAGTACTCAAGGTGATGAAATCTGATGTTGATAGCTGGTCTGCTGTGATTATCATGCAAAGCAGAGGTATTATCATTATTTATTCTGTTAACTTGGAACACTAGTTTTATGTATGTATTTATTTATTTTTAAATCCTGTGTGCTGTTGGCTTTTTTTAGTAGAACCCCTTCAGCCTAATTAAGGACAAGTACTATGTAATGTACAGATAAAGGAATGGCTGCAAGGAAATAACTTATTAAAAAGAAAATTAGCAAAGTAATTTCCTGCCCTTGAGTAGCTGTTACATTTTTTTTTCTTTCATCCAGTGGTACCATGGATGAGTAATGAAGACAACTTGGTGTTTTGAAAGGGAAGTGACATTAAATGCACATAAGTAATCTTCGTGTGCTTTAAATACTGGCAGCTGTTTGGGAGCCTGTCTGCTCTGGGTCATCTATTATTGCTAGAACTGGTGGAATTAACACATGGGCAGGGACAATAGAGAAACAAAAGCCACAAATAACCTTGTATGGAAAAAAAATCGAGCACCAGTGTAATCAGAAGGGCCACTCAGAACTTGGGATTCATACTAGAGGTTGTGAACTACCCTTCTGCTATGTGTTGCTCCCTCTCAACAAAGCACTAATCATAAACGAGATGCCGAGTATTACTTGGGTTTTTGAGAGATTCAAGATGAATAAACCTTTGATAAACACAAAGAACCTGTTCTTTTGACACGTGATGGTTTTCTTCTGTATGGTAGAGATGAAGGGGCGCACATACAACCTACGTACAAAAGCGCTTGCTGCATTTAATAGCAGTTAATCATTTAAATGAAGTATTAAGTTGCCTGAAAGTCACACGGTTTTAGTTGAAATGGTCACGCTTATACCACAGTATCTCTCTTAAGTGGTAGATCACACTATCTAAGTCACGGTGTATATCTCTCAAGTTAACTTAACACAGCTCTCAAGAAACAAAAAACAAAGTACACTTACAATTCATGTTTGACTTTTCTGCAGTAATAGGATGAGATTTTCAAAAGAGAAATTCAAGAGTACTACACAGATGAAAACAGAGTATATTTGTGTGTGTGAACTCTGGTTACTAAGTTTGAAGTCTTCCAGATTCTCAGCTGTTTTCTGACAACAAAAGTGTGTGTTTATTGAGCAGTCAGTAAAATGGAGATTGGTCACTTATGATACATCACAGAATTAGAGTCGTATTACATATGTCCTTGTATTACCTCCTGTGACAGTCTTCTCTGTTACTATGATGGTTTCATAATGTTGTGATCAATTCATAATAAGATGCAGTTAACTTTGAGATCATAGAGTTGGATATGCCTTGATCAAGTGTTTAATTTACGTTTCTAAAGTTCTGTCTTGTTGGCTATCCCATCTGACAGGGGTCAGGATCAGATGCCATGAAGAGGGCGTAAAAACTTTGCAGGAAGCGGATGTGGAGTAATCTGTCTCAAAACTAGACTGAGTCACAACAGGGTGTTAGCTTGAATCACTGTAGTCCAGCAAAAAGTAAAACAGCTGAATTGCCAAAATAGTGAATTGTCTTCATGGTGGATAAAGAGAACAAACAGATTGAATGAATATATTAGTTCACCAATTCCTTGGTGAGTGAAGTAGGGAAGTACTCATTGTTCATAAATGTACCTTCTTCTGTCCCTCTTTCATCAGTAAAGATGGCATTAATGGAGGGTTGGGAGATCCCAATACCTATATGTGTATGCTACTTTTATTTACTTTTACTGAAGAATGCAGCCTCCTAGAGGGAGCACATGAGGTTTTGATGTGGAAAAAATGAAGCCTTGCCTCAGAATAGGTGTAATAGCTAGCACTTAAAATGGGCCCCTACTTTTTTTTTTTTTAAGTGGGGGTGGGGAAGGGAATTTAAAGGATTTGGTGTAGCAAGTGAACACAGGCTGACAAAAAACTTAATTAGGTCCTTGTGTAAGAAGCTAATGGAATAAAGGACAAAACTAAATAAAGCAAGGATGTGTGCAAGAGGTAAGGGTTTTTGTGAGTGATTTATCTTTTATTGGACCAACTGCTTGGCCAGGATAGACATAGATGAGCTTGCAAATGCAATTGATAGAAATTCATTCGAAAGTTTGTCTACATCTATCCCAGCCACGCAGTCAGTCTGATAAGATAAATGCCCACAGAAACCTTTGCTTCTTGCTAAATGAAACAATATTTTTGAAAGACAAATGGCAAAGACCACAAAGCAGATGAGCTCTGTCAAGCTCCGGGAAATGTGCAGGAAAAAACAAGGGTGTTTCAGAAGCTAGCAGAAATTTTGAAATAAAACCATTTTGTGTACAGTGATCACTTTATTGGATCATATCACTTCTCTTCATATTCTCCCTACTTTGCAATGCTGTAAATGTATACGTTTCTGGATGCCATTCTCAAAGAACTCTTCAGGTTGCTGTGACAGCCACTTGTGGACCACAAGTTGCACCTCTGCATCACTGGTGAATCTGCACCTTCAAAGGGCCTTCTTCAGTGGTCTGAACAAGAGATAATCAGTTGAAGATTGTTCTTTACAGCAGGTGTGGTCTATGCAAACTCCTGACAGGCATCCATGCACTGGGTAGCTGCTCATCTTCATGCTGGAGAAGAACACCTTTCTTGAGCTTCCCACACTGGTCCTAATAGCTGACTTCAGGTGGTGTTGGAGAACATACCAATAAGTGTTGCTGTTGATTGTGACCCTCTGCTCCATGAACCAGACAGAAAGTGGTCCTATGCAGTCCCAAAATGGGATGAGAAGACCTTGAGTGCAGACTTTTTTGGTGGTGGCAATGCTGTACATTTTTAATAGCCTTCTCTGCCCTTTGCTCTCACAATTGTAATGGTGGACCCAGGCCTCTGGTCCCCAGTGGCAAGTGAGAGCCCCTCACCTTCATCCCATACATCTTGTAGAAGTACACACTTTGACATGTCATTTTATGCAATCAGTCAGTTGCTTTGGCACACAATGGGCACAGACTTCAGTAGTTTGGATGATGGTGTGAAATGGCATGGATGCTGCCAGCACTTATACCTCCTTCTACCATTTGTTCAGGAATGCTCACTCACCTATTTGCATGTACAGCGGGGGTTGACATTAGCAGTGTTGTCCTCCATAGTGGCTGTCAGATTGACCTGCTTGGGTTTCATTTGCTATGGATATGCAACTGTTCGTGAACTTTTCCACCTGTACACAGACCTTCTGTTAAGCTGTACAGTTCTTAGCATATTGTACTATAGGCCTATGGTGCTGCAAAATGGATCCATTTGATAATGCTACCATCAGGGTTCCCTGCTGCTGTGTAGTTTCTCACTTTGTCTCAGACATATGGTGTGGGTAGCCATTTTACTGTCAGTTTCTGAAACACCCTCCATGGTGAAGACTTGGTACTATATAGTTGAAACAGAAGAAACTTGAGGATGAGATTTAGCTTTGCTTGAGCTCATGCATGCATGCTTGCTTGCTTCCAAACTAGACTGGAGTGCCAGCAACCTTTGCACTTAAGCAGAGAAAAGTGCAGATGGATGGGAACCTAGGATCTGCATCATACTGAAGATTCAGTATTACAGTAGAGAAACTGAATGATGCACAAAAATTGTGAAGTTAAATGCTCATCTTAATTAAGAGCATAGTGTGCTTGGCAGTCCCTTGACCCAAAGATGAGATGGCTGTTTAAGCTCGGCTAGAGCCTGGTACAAGTAACGCCAACGTCTTGGGTTCAACCCCTGGTTGGAGTAGATGATCTCTTGAGGTCCCTTCCAGCCTTACTTCCCTGTGAAACTTTAATAGTTGTCCAGTGAATAGGGTGGTCATCAGCAAGTCCATAGATAATTAAGGAGGCCAATTTTGAGATCTGCATGTTTGGGTACAAATAGGCCAAGTAGTTTTGGGAGAAAGTTGATACTGAGTTGCAGCTCTTTGTCTGGCTGTCTCCATAGTGAGGTGAATTTGCCTGACGTGATCGATGTCTTGTCGTACACCACTGTGCCATTAGGGATGATTCAGTGCTTGGCTCTTTTGGGGGCCAATGTTGATATCACACTTCCGATTGGCCTTCACGGTATCCTTGAATTACTGCTTCTTTCCACCTCCAAAGTGGTGAGCATGGGGCCTGTTTTGGGAGCTGGTTGTCAGGCATCCTTATGACATGTTCTGTTTGAGTGACATCCACTTGCTTTGGAGCATATGCAATATATTCAAAGTTACAGGTCAGTTGAAATGTGACAGTCTGTGTTGGAAACTTGTAGTTAAAGCAGCTACAGCTGCTGTGATAGACTTCAAGAGAAGAAGTGGTGAAGGTTTCACAGTAGACTGTTTAAAGGCATGCTGAATCTCTTGGAAAATTAAGGTTATACAGGAAAACAAGTTTTTTTGTTTGTTTGTTTTAATGTTCTGAAATAATCCTGCTCAAGAACAATTCTTCTAACACTAGTGATGGATTCTAGAATGTGGGAAGGATAAGGTGGCGAACCCTATTAAAGCTGCTTCCATAATCATAATAAGGGTAAGGCAAGACAAAGTTGATTGTAACTTTTTTTCCCTCTTTAATGATAACTAGAAGTTGAAAGGCATTTCAGGGTTGGCTATACAAAATGCAGTTGCACATTAGAATGCAGTTTGCCAAATTATGGTGGGTGTGTGTGTGTGTTTAAATAATGTTAGGGTATTGTTTCACTGACTTAAGGTGGAATGGTGTCAGAACAGATGTAGCAGTTTGGGGAACAGAATGTTTACCTTAGTTCTAAAGGCAGTTGAAGACTTGACAAATTTGAGTTTATTGGAAGACAGAACTTTGTCATGAAGGCATTTGCAGCCTCTGGACTGTTTCACATGGTGAAGAAAAACTGTCAAGTTCACAAATAATGGATGTAACAATCACTCTGAAGATAACTGAACATGGTTAAGAGGCTTGATAAGGAACTCTAGAGCATGGTATTAAAAACTAATAAAGCCTTTGGCGAATATAATGGTGTTTATATATGGATACTAGCAATTTTCTTATTGGAGCATGATGTATGGGTGCAATAAGTAGCCCAACAGCATGTCCAGAAAGCCAACAAGTATTAGGACCAATTATATAGGACTGTAGTAAGGGTAAAGACCCAAGTGACATAGTTTTAGAATTAGATTTATGAGCTGATGAGGCACATCACTCTACCTAAATTGTTAGAGAACAGACCATGTCGAGATGCTGAATGCAAGGCAAATAGTCTGTCTTTTCATGATTTACATGTATTGTTGAACACATGCAAAGGAAAGGCATTTTTGTGGCTTAAACCTAATTAAGGAATGTCTTTCCTGCACTCCCAAGAAACTTGATTTCATACAAGGCTCAGTATAAATGTCTCTGGAGTATTACTGACATGGTAGTGGTACTAAATAAAAGAGCAGCTACTGCAGATGTCTTACAATGCACTTCAGCAAGCTATGGTTGAGGTGGACCATGGATTTTTCTTTGTCCCCTGACAAGAGTTGGCTTAAATTTGGTTGACAAGAACAGGGTAGACCTATGTTAAGTAGCAGAAGGAATACAGCTCAGATGTTCTGGGTTCAACAGGCGACTCTGGTGGAGATGTGGGTTTTCTGGAAAATTTAACATTGGAAAATTTTTCTAGAAATTTTTCCAATGCCCTAAATAGAGGGTGATCTGATTAAGCATGTTTATTTGACTTGTATTTAGTAAAATCTAAAAAAGTATCCCCATGGTAATTTTATGTCCCAGTAACCACAAGTATTTGAACTGAAATATTTGATTATGAAAAAAATTAAACATAGCATACTTAATGTGGTTTAAATGATATATTCAAACCATTTCAAAGCTTTATGTGGAAAGAAATTATTATTTTTATTGGAATACTTGTAAAAATGTAAAGACAATACACAATAGCATGTACTTTACCTTACGTTGCTTGCTTAAATTTAAGGAAAAAAAACAAAGGCACTGAAAACTGTTAACACTAATTTTAGCACACCCAAAGAACTGTGGGTTCTTTGATATGCCATGGTCGTCCACTCATCTACTTCAACAGAGTTTAACTCTCTTCCACTGAGGACGTTGCGGCACCTCCAGTTTCACTGTCGCTATCTGTAGAATCACTTGCACTACTTACTAGTTCCATTTCAGAATCAGATTGAGGCAAATCTGATTCAGAACTACTTGAGCCACATTCTCTTCGATAAAGGGTGGTTTTACCAATGAGTCTATGGGCAAGGGCAACTTATCACACTGCATCTTCTTCACTAATTGTGTTATTGACTGATTCTCCAGAAATATGAGATTTTGAGAAATAGAAACAAGCTTAGCGGTGCATTCATTTGTTAGTCTATTCTTCTTTTTTTGTCTTGATTGAGCTGAAAGCCTTCCAGTCCATTCACAAGAAGCTGCTGTTGGTGGAATGCTTAGGATCCTTAGAGCAATTCTGGACAACAGTCGGATGTTACAGTATCCCTTCCACCATGTGAGAGGAGATGTATTCTCTGGTGCCTGCCAAATGATGTCTTTGCTCCAGAGTTGTTCTTTTGTGTGGTACTCGGCAATGTCTGTCAACATGGCTATTTTGTTGATGTTGGGGACATTCTTAGCTACTTCCATAATTGTATCGAGAGCAGTAGATAATTAATCTTCCGATGAACGTTGTCCTCCATGTTGAGGATCCAAAAGGTTTGCTGCCAGATGAACTGGATGAGAGGAAAAATCAGTCTCCTGGTAAACATTTGTTTTACCTCTTCTTTTTTGGTTGGAGGTGAAGAAGGTAAGAGCTCAATTAGATTTTCAGTCAGTTGTCTAAATATCTCTAGAATATTTGAAAGGCTTGGTGCATCTCCTTCAAGTTTCTTAATGGCCACAGAAGCTGGTAGTAGCAAATTGAATACTCCTTGAACTCGAGCCGAGAACACATCATTGTCGAGAATCTGCTTCTGAATGTTCACAGGAATAATCTGGAATACTGTGACATCTATTGAAGCACACTGCAAACAGTTCTTTGTGTGCAGCAAACTATGTAAACACTGTGTAGCTGAGCCCCATCTAGTTTCTCCTGGCAATAAGTGTACTGTCCTTCCCCTGCCTCTCTTTCTATAATTTCTTCAAAGTCTTATTAGCAACATGATGATTATTGAAACCTTCACAATCACTTGGCAGTTTGCCAATATTATCTTCATTGTATTTATACTTACTATGTCCTATGCCAGAAAATTCAACTCATGAGCAAGACAGCCAAATACTAGTAAATGAGGATACTTTGCCTTTAATATTTGCCATGCAGCTTTTATGTTACTCGCATTATCAGTTACAAGGGCTTGTACCCTGGAGGGATCTGCACTTTCAATCTCTTCACACAGTAATTTGGCTACGTATTCACCTGTATGACGAGACGATTTGGTAGCAATTGCTTTCAGGAATATTGGTTCAGGTGTTGCTAACATAATGTCCAATAAAGGATTTCCTTGTATATCAGTCCATCCATCTGACATGGGAGTTGATGATTCCGCTTGACCAATCCTTTGAATAACCGTTGTTTGAACTCTGTCATACTCCCTGTCTGAGAGAATGTGTTAAGTGATAATGTGATGGTAACTTATATGATCGGTGAATTGGCTTGTAATGTTCCTTCCAGTATTGATTTGGATTTATGAAAAGAGGTGTATCACTTGCAAATATAGCTTGAGCTAATGTCTCATCTGCTTTTTTCATGAGCGTCTTTTGACATTTTGTCCACAAAGCTTGATTAAAAAGCTTGAATATCTTGAACAGCTACTCATGGTGGATTGCATATTTGGTGACTGTGATCCTGAAAGCAAGGATCCTGCTGCTTCTACCCTGAGACCTGGCAGCTCAGCATCTTCATTTTCCATTTTTTACAAGTCTGCTATTTCAGTTGAGTTGCCAAGTTCCTTCAACAAAAGGGGGAAAAGATTTTTATTTTAGCCTGTTCTAGACTGGCCTCATCCATCAGAAAGAGAAGGCGAAGTGGCAAAGAATTTGCTTCCTGCCTCCCTGCCAGAGAATGCTCTGCTGCTCAGGTGCCCTGGGACTGCAGAACCAAAGGGAAGTATAGTCTGGCCTCTGCTCTTGGCCAGAGGACTAAGCTCGCTCTGTTGGGTTGAAATAGATAAACTATTATGCAATTATATATAATATATATTATGCAATTATATATACACATACACCTAAGCCTAAGCTGCTTTGGGTGCTTAGTGCAAGCAGAAAAGCAGGATACAAATATTTTAAATAAATAATAGTCCAGAGTTGCGTTAACAACTTTTACAATTAAAATGTTTTAAAACCATCTAGATGCTAGTCTATACTGTGTATTGTTTAACATGTGAATTTGTTTACTTAGGATTCCTGAAGTAGACTTTCCTCAGATGATATTGTTCTACCACTTGGTTGTACTAGTTTTCTCTATATGGTGTGTACTCTTTCAGGATAGTTTTTACATGTTATTAAATGCTTCTTCATTCTTGTTGTGGTGTTAGCATACTCCTACTCACAATATTTGCATCTACCAACTTTCTTCCTTCAGTGGCTTGAATACTATAATGATGCCACGGACTAGCTTGCTTGCTTGTTTTTTTTTGTTTGTTTGTTTTTCTGATTAGGCATTATTATGACAACTTCAGACCAAAAGCACTAAAAAACTAACAGATCTTATGTAAGCACTTCCAACTTCCTCAACTCAGGAAAATAAATGAAACACTGCTGTGCTCTGTGTGTTTGCTGAACTGAAAGTGAAACAAAAATTAATCACAGTTTTAGTTTTGGTTTTGCTTTCACTTGTAGTCTGAGATGAAATGAGAACTTTAGCTTTGGTTTTGATTTGACCTGCACAGCCAATTAAGTGAATTCATAACTTGATTTTTGGTATGGATTATTACATGAGTGTATTTACCTTCCTGTTTACAAATCGCTAAAACATCTATGTACTCTCTCTCACTTCCTAGGGATAATCATCTGAAAAACATTAATTACAACTTTGAAACTGCCAGGCTTGCCTGATGTTGTATTGGCATCCATTCCTTACTTATGAATTCATTACTTTTAAATTTTATGAAGCTGTGAATTTTTAGAAACGGAAAATTTCCCATGGAAAAATGAAGCACTGGAAAATTTTCTGCTGCACATCTCTGGATGCTGGGCAGTTTGGAGTGGAGAGTGTGGGGGGGTAAAGTTTCTTAAATCATTTTGTTTTTAAGAATGTCTCAAGCTTGAGAAATAAGTTTTTCTTTTAACAGATGACTGACTAGCAGAAATTCTACATCAGCTAGTTATGATAACACTAAAAATAAGTGTCTGACAGCTGACTTTACCACATGGAGCTGAATTAAGAAATAGTACAGCTGTAGAAGTGGATGGCAACTTCAGCAGCAGTGACCATGAGATGATTGAGTTCAAGCTCCTGAGAAAAGGAAGGTAGGAGATCAGCAAGAATAAGGATCCTAGACTTCAGAAACAGACTTCGACTCAGTGAGGGAAGCGATGGGCAGGATTTTGTAGGTGAGCAGTCTCGGCTGCAGGGAAAGGAGTCCAGGAGAGCTGTTTTTTCTTTAAAGAAACATGACTGAGGCTCAGGCACAAACCATCTCAATGTGCAGGAAGACTAGCAAATACAGTAGAAGACTAGCTGGGCTTAGTATGAAACTCTTCACTGAGCTAAACACAAAAAGGAAGCTTACAAGAATTGGGAAGTTGAACAAACAACTAGGGAGGTATATAAGAGTATTGCTCGGGTATGCCGGGATGAAATAGGGAAGGCCCAAGTGCATTGGAGTTTGTTGCTAACATACTTGTAGAAACATTTCTTGTTATCCTTCATATCCCTTGCTAGCTACAAGAGGAGGGTCAGGGGAAGTGTGGGTCCATTACTTAATGAGGGAGACAACCTACTGATGGATGAGGAGGAAATGGCTAAAGTAGTACTCAGTGCCTCTTTCACCTCAGTCTTCACAAGCAGTGTCAGCTTCCAGACTACTACACCTGGAAGCACTGTTTGGGGAGGAGGGGAGCAGCCCGCAGTGGTGAAAGAACAGGTTAGAGACTATTTAGAAAGCTGGATGTATACATGTTCATGGGGTCAGACACTATGTACCTGAGAGTGTTGAGGGAGTTAGCCAGTGTCATTGCAGAGCTTCTGGCTGAAAACTCGTGGTGATCAGGAGAGGTCCTGGATGATTGGAAAAGGACAGATAGGCAAATATAGTGTCCATCTTTAAGAGAGGATTCAGGGAACTACAGATCGGTTGGCCTCACCGCAGTCCTTAGAAAAATCATGGAGTAGGTCCTTACAAAATCAGTTGCTAAGCACTTGGGGAAGAAGGTGATTGGGAACAGTCAACATGGATTCACCAAGTGTAAGTCATGCCTGACCAACGTGATTGCCTTCTAGGACAAGATGCCTGGCTGTGGGAAGAGCAGTGGACGTGATGTATCTTGACTTGAGCAAGGCTTTTTATGTGGTCTCACAATATTTTTGAAAGCAAACTAAGGAAGTACAGTTTGAAGAGACTGTAAGGGGGATAGAAAACTGACTGGATCATCAGGCTCAATGGCTTGCTGTCTAGTTGGCAGCTGGTATCAAGTGGAGTTCCTAGGGGTCGGTCCTAGGGCTGGCTTTATTCAATCAACAACCTGGAAGATGGGCTGGTGTGCACCCTCAGCAAGTTTTCAGATGACACCAAGCTGTGGGGGAGTAGTAGATGGAGAAAGGGCCAGACACAGGTATGGGCAAACCAGGTAGCTGCCCGGGGTATGGACAGAAAGGAGGCCCAAAATGGTAATTTTAAAACTAATATTATTATTATCATCTCTGAAGGGGGGTCCAATACTAAAAGTTCACTTGGGGCTGCCAGGAGTCTAGGTATGGTGCTGGATACAATGGAGGGTAGGACTAGGATTCAGAGTGACCTTGACAAGTTGGAGGATTGAATCATAAGAAACCTTTATGAGGTTCAATAAGGACAAATGTAAATCCTACACTTAGGATGGAACAATTTAATGCACTGATACGGCCTGGGGATGGATTCGCTAAGCAGCTGCTCTGCAGAAAAGGACATAAGTTACAGTGGACAATTAACTGAATACAAGCCAACAGCGTACCCTTTTGTGTTACAGCATACTGGGCTGCATTAGGAGCATTGCCAGCAGATCAAGGGAATTGATTATTCCCCTCCATTCAGTGCTGGTGAGGTGCGATCTGAAGAACTATGTCCAGTGTTGGGATTCCCACTACAGAGAAGATGTGGACAAATTGGTGACAGTCCAGCAGAAGGCAACAAAAATGGTTAGGGGGCTGGGGCACATGGCTTCTGAGGAGAGGCTGAGGGAACTGGCTTATTTAGTCTGGAGAAGAGAAGACTGAGAAGGGATTTAATAGCAGTGTGCAACTACCTGCAGGATGGTTCCAAAGCAAATGGCACTAGACTGTGCGCAGTGGTGGCAGATGACAGAACAAGGAGCAATGGTCTGGACTTTTGCAGCAAGGGAAGTTTAGGGTAGATATCAGGAAAACTTTCGTATGAGGGTAGCAAAGCACTGGAATGAACTATTTGGAGTCCTTGTGGATTCTCCATCTTTGGAGGTTTTTAAGATCTGTAGGTCTTGAGGCAGAGGCCCGTGCCTTGCCTGTTTACCCTGCCAGGTGTGATTTAAATATTTGTGATATGCGAGATTTCATAAACATTAGGGCTGGAAGGGACCTCAGAAGATCATTGAGTCCAGCCCCCCCGCCCAAAGGGCAAGAAGTCAGCTGGGGTCATAGGATCCCAGCAAGATAAGCAACCAATTTCCTCTTGAAGGTGTTCAATGTAGATGCTTGAACCACCTCCAATGGCAGGCTGTTCCAGACCTTGGGGGCTCGGACAGTAAAGAAATTCTTCCTTATGTCCAGCCTGAAACGGTCTTGCAGTAGTTTATGACCGTTCAACCTCATCATCCCTTGGGGCGCTCTGGTGAAAAAACGTTCCCCCAGATACTGGTGATCACCCCTGATAAACTTATAGGTGGCCATCAGGTCACCCCGGAGCCTGCGCTTTTCCAAGCTAAAAAGCCCCATGGCTCTCAAACTGTCATCGTAAGGTCTACTTTTCTGACCTCTGATCATGCACATGGCTCTTCTCTGGACTCTCTCAAGCTTCTCCACACCCTTTTTGAACTGCGGAGCCCAAAACTAGATGCAGTACTCCAGCTGCGGCCTGACCAGGGCCAAGTACAGGGGGAGAAGGACATCCTGGGATTTGCTTGAGAAGCTTCTATGGATGCAAGCCAGTGTTTTGGTCGCTTTACTAGCCGCAGAATCGCATTGCAGGCTCACATTCATCTTGTGGTCAATGATGACCCCCAAGTCTTTCTTCCGTAGCGCTAGCCAGAGTAGTACTGCCAAGCCTATAAGGATGCTGCAGGGTTTTTTCCCCCAGGGTGGAGAACTGTGCATTTTTTTCAGTGTTAAACACCATCAAGTTCTTGTCCGCCCATTTTGCTGAGCCTGTCCAGGTCAGCCTGGATCACTTGCCTGTTTTCTGGCGTGGATGCTTTGCCCCAAAGTTTGGTGTCATCGGTGAACTTGGCCACTCCGCTCCTGACTCCAATGTCCACATCATTAATGAAGATGTTAAATAGTATAGGCCCAGGGACAGAGCCGTGGGGGACCCCACTGGTCACAGGACACCGTGATGAGTGACTGCCATCAATTACAACCCTCTGGGTCCGACCATGGAGCCAACTTCCCAGCCAGCGGATCATGGTGGACCCAAGGCCACAATTGGCCAGTTTTGCCAAGAGGTGATCATGGGATACCAGATCGAAGGCTTTTTTTTTGAAGTCAAGATATATGACATCAATCTCTTCTCCCTTGTCCAGGTGATAGGTCACCTGGTCGTAATAGGAAATGAGATTGGTCAAGCAAGACGTACCCGCAACAAACCCATGCTGGCTATCCCTTAGGATGGCCTCTTTAATAAACTTTTCTAAGATCTTTCCCGGGATAGAAGTCAGGCTGATGGGCCTATAGTTAGCCGGATCCACTTTCCTCCCTTTCTTGAAGATAAGTGCCACATTGCCCGAAGACTGGAAGAAGGCCACTATACCAGAGCTCCAGGAGTCTTCAAAGATCTATGCCAGGGGCTGGGCTATGATGCTTGCCAGCTCCTCGAGTACCCTG
>NW_017729032.1:256700363-256700635 GCF_001723915.1 Gavialis gangeticus | reverse complement strand
TGCTAGGTGCCTGGAGAGCCAGGGGGGCTGGTGTGCCCTCTTGCTGCCTTTCTTCCGAGATGGAATAGACTTAGCTTGTGCATTGAGGATCATTCCCTTGAGGAGCAGGCACCCTTCTTGAACTCCCCCTCCCTGGGGTCATGGTCCCTTAGGGCCTGAATGACAAGCCTCCTGAGCTTGTCAGAGTCGGCTTTTCTCAAGTCAAGGACTTCAATGTTGCTGACTGACTTGCCAGCTTTATGGCAGATGGTGAAGGTGATCAGCTCGTGGTC
>NW_017729032.1:256696873-256700174 GCF_001723915.1 Gavialis gangeticus | reverse complement strand
CTGGCATTTGTGTACAGGCAGGCAAGTGTCCCCTTGGGGGCTCTTGCCTTGCCCACAGATTGTACCAGGGCTGGGGCAAGGGTGGGCTCCCTTAAGTGCTTTGGCCCGCTGGCTTTGCAAGGGTTGCTCAGCGGGCCAGCAGTGGTGGTAGTCCTCCTGTTGCCCACCAGGTTCTAGTTTAAAGCCTGGTAGAGCAGGTCAACCAATCTGGCTGAGGAGAGCCTCCTCCCCAGGGGGGAGAGGTGGAGGCTATCTCTTCCCAGCAACTTACTGCCTCTCTCACCAAAGAGTGGGCTGTGGTCATGGAAGCCAAAGACTTCCTGATGACACCAGTGCTGCAGTCTTTGGTTGACTATGTGGATCCTCCTCTCCTTCCTCGGCCCTGAGCCCAAGACTGGGAGGATCGACAAGAATACCACCTGTGTCCCCAGACCCTTTAGCTCCACTCCCAAATCCCTGTAGCGCTTCATGACCCAGCTGGGAGTGCTCCAAGCAGTGTCATTGGTGCCCACATGAATAAGGAGCATAGGATAGTGTTCTGTGGGCTGGAGGAGCCTTGGGATCTTCTCTGCAATGTCCCGGATGCGGGCCCCTGGGAAGTAGCAGACTTCCTGGACTAAGGGGTCGGGGCGGCAGATTGCCCTTTCAGTCCACCTCAGGATGGAGTCTCCCAAAACAAACACCGTATGTTTTGTCTTGGGGAGAGCAGGGATGGTAGCTGCAGTTGAGCCTGTGTTGCCTGTAGGAGCTAGCAACTCAGCAGGCTCTGCTGGAGCAGCGAGAGGTGTGTACCTATTGCTAAGCTCCAGCGGGGTAGGGGCCTTGACTACCTTTGGTCCATGCCGCTGACTGGACAGAGCGGGAGGTCCCGGAGTCCTCCTTTGTCTTGGAGGGAGACTGTGGTCTACCCTCCGGCTTGTAGGGGAGAAGGGCCTGGCAGTAGGAGTCAATCTCCTGCTCACAGGTACTGATGCTACGCAGTCTCTAGACTGTGGCCTGGAGCTCCTCCAGCTGGCATGCCAGAGACCCCAAAAGGGAGCAGACCCCTCATGGGGAGGTGGCCATGCTCCTAGGCCCCGGGGCTTGCAGTCTGGCACTCCGTCTGCATGGGGCCCGGAACCATGGGCTCTGTCTGGGTGGTGGTCTCTGAGGTGCCTGAGGGGGGAGGGCTGCAGACCCTGGGGGGTGCGATGCGTGCCCATCAGTGTCATGTCTCTGGTAGGGTGGCTACAGCTGGGACTGTCTACCCTGGGGGGTTCACAGGCAGGGTCTGGGGCCCTCCTGCGCCCCCTCCTGCACGAACTCCGTGCTAACTTGCATGCCAGTAGAGAAGCGTAGCCTGTTTGCGCGGCTCTGGTCATGTGGCTCCCTGGGGGGCTGGGCATAGTAGGGGACTGGGCGGGGCTTGACCCTGCCTGGCTCCACACAGCTGCCTCCTTCCATTCAGTGAGGGGTTAACTCCCTCCCACCACGGGCTCTGCTTGCCTCCAGCTGTGCTGGGGGTTGGGGGGGGGGGCTCCGTGGCTGCTGGATGGTGTCTGGGGGGCTTTGGGGGAGCGGGGGCGTGGTGGGCTTTCACCCGCACGTCTCTCCCTGCTCTGGAAGTGTGCATCTCTCCCTTATCTGCATCCAGTCTTTACTGTACATAAGTAGAGAAGCTGACGAGAGGGAATATTGGTTATGCCCTCCAGAGGGGCTGTAGTGGTCTTGATTTTAAACCCCTTGAAGCACTATTTGGAAAAAAGTTTGAGGAGATCGTACAAGTCTCTCAGCTAGGTCAGTTGAAGAAAGGAAAATGGAATGTATTTTTAGAATAAGTACTGCAGATGGATAAAGCACCCAAGAGATCCACATGCAGGATCCCCTTCCCAAAAACCAAATCCTATGTCTGGGGTGGTCAACAAACACAACTGTTAACATAAGGTGATTAAGTTGATGTTAAATCTTACTGTTAACTTGTATTTCATAAGCAGATACCATTTGGCAACAGTTACGCAAATATGCAAGATAAAGCCAATCTTTGGGTCCAAGCTACTGGATAAGACCACTGGAGGATGGCATATGGCCCAGTGCAGCATTGGCAGCATGACAAACACTAATAAAATGTTGTTTGGCTGTCAGTACTGTAACCGTTAAACAGTAATATGCTTGGCATCACCTACTTAAGTTGCCTCTCAACACAGTTCATAGGGGCCTTGTCTGTGTGGTGAAGTTTCGTAAACACTGAGATTTTCTTTGCAAAAAGTTAACTTTAGTTGCCTGTGCACCAGTTGTGAGCACTCAGATTGAACTAGAGCTGTGTAGTGAAAGGTTATAGGTAGAGAAATCAGCCTTGTTTATTCAGCTTTGATGCATTTATTAAGATGAGGAATAGCACAAGAAAATAAAGGATGGCCCTAAGAAAGCAGCTGCAGGCTGCTGTAGGTAAGAGGGATTCTACCTCTGCTTTTGCTTGACATCCATAAAATTTCTTAAATTGCTTAGATTAAATTCTTCATAGATTGTTACCGCGTGTGTGTGTGTGTGCGTGTGTGATTTCTTGTTCACTTAATGATTGAGACCTTGGAGGAATGAGTGGGAAGGGGGCCTATTAAGTACAGATGACAATTCCACTTCAGCTGAAACTAATGGATTTAATGCTAGGAACATAAAAAGTGCAAGTGTGGTCCAAGACAAGAGATTAAATGGGTTCTACATCTCAAATTAACCTTGAATTTTATACCTGCCTCAGTTCCCTTGCCTTAAAGTAGACTTTACACCCACCTCACAGAGGTGTTTTTAAAGTGTCAAAATTTTTATGTAGCCTTCGTTCCAAGAAAAGAAGAATTCACAGTACAACAGCTGTCCCAAGCAAACACCTATCTGGATGCAACCCAACATTTAACTTTCTGGCAAAATATTTTTGTTTTTTGTTTTTTCCTAATGAAAGTGATATAATGAGCAGTTCTAATTACAGGCCTTTTCTTATTTCCTAGTCTTCCTTATAATGTGTTTTAAGTGCAGGCAGTCCTCAGACTTGCAGTTACAATTGGTTCCTGAAAACTGCGTTATAAATCAAAAGGTCATAACTCGGAACCAGTTGTCCCATAGAAACAATGTTACAAATGGGGGCTTGGTCCCTTTTACCATGCTTGACACAGCTGTGTCTAGCTGGTAAGTCTGTTGTGGAGGGGGGGAAGGGAGGGGTGCGGGGGAGCAAATGAACACCCCACAGTGAAGGAGGGTTTGCGGCTAGGTCTAGGACAGGGAGGTGCCCAGCTGGGGGGGGGGGGGGGAGAGGGGGGGGGGGGGGAGGGGGGGG
>NW_017729032.1:256696564-256696840 GCF_001723915.1 Gavialis gangeticus | reverse complement strand
GGGGGGGGGTCGCAGGATGCAGGTGCTGCACTGCCTTGGACAAGTGGCAGACGGTGGCAGGAGCTGCTCCAGTCTCCCTGCACCTATTAGACTAGCTGTGGCTTTGCCCTGCGCTGGCTGGGTGGCAGGGCGTAGCAGGGGTTTGTGCCCCAGATTTGCATGGATGGCAGAGGGGCCTCTGGGGGGACTGTAGCCACCCTAAAATTTCTCATAGCCCTGGTCCCAGCCCCAGCTGCAAGCTGTGCCCAAGCCCCCTCCTTGCCTCACTCCCAAGCC
>NW_017729032.1:256684401-256696537 GCF_001723915.1 Gavialis gangeticus | reverse complement strand
CCCCCCCGGCTTGGGCAAGCGGCGGAAGGGCAGAGTCCTTGCTCCCAGTGCCTTCCCTCTGGAGCTCAGCCCCGTGCAGCCCCAGCCCTGCCTGCCTCGCACAGATCCGGGGCACGTGCCGCCACCCCCTTCCCACACCCCGGCTGGGTAGCTTGCCTGAGCCTCGGTCCAGTCTGTCACAATCCCTTCCTCTGTGCAGGGGTGTGCATCTGCCCTTCCATGTCCCTTCCCTTCCCTCCTCCCCAGCACAACAGACATAGCAGCTGAATGCAGTTGCGTCAAAACCCACATGGGAACCTCGAAATGGGGTGTCAGTTTACAAATACTGTAAATGCTGTTTGTCGTAATTCAAAGTTGTACGTCAAGAACTGCCTATATATCTCTAATACTGTTAAGAAAGTGCCTGAGGTGTAGGGCTGTGCGAAATGGAACTGCTCCATTTAGGCTTCTATTTCGATGGGACAATGTTTAATTTAGTTTTGAAACCACTGTTCCATTTCATTTAGGTGAAACTGTTTCACCGTTTTGACATTTAGCCTATGAGCTATAATGGGGAAGCATGAAACTGTCTAAAACTTTGTCATGTCTTGCCTGATGGGGGTGAAAATTGCAGGGATGGTGGCCCCTGCTGAGGCCATGAAGTGTGCCAAGTTTCAAGGAGATGGGTGCAGGGTCTTCTGGGAAACTGCACCTCAAGCTGCTGACACTCATGACATGGGTGACACTGCATGTGTGTGCATGTGTGTTAAGGTGTGCCTTCACTGGTGCTAGGGCCCCTACATGACATGGTAGTGTGCCCCAATGAGGACGCATCCTCTCTTACGGCCTCAGCCTGGTCCACCACTTTAAATGACAACAGATAATAACTTGGTAAGCAGCAGACTAGCACCAGCATTCAGGCAGCCAAACTGTCATAGACTAGAACCTTTCTTTTCTTTTCTGCAGGAGTTGCTTCTCTAGTAGCTGTCAGAGAACCCTCCCTGCCAGCCCCAGCCCTGGGACTTGGATGTGTCCAGGGCCCTGTGTCCTTCCAGTCAGGTGCTAGGGGTCTTGGTCTAAGGACATGACATGGCACTGGCACACAAGGTCTTTTTCCTTTGGGTCAATCTGGTCTGGTATGTTTTATCAGGGTTGGAAAAACCCTTCATCCGGCTTAGGAAGCACCTGCAGTTGGGGGGTGGGGGGGATGTGTGCATGCGTACACATGTGGCTCCTGCCAGATGGAAGGAATAGTAAAGAAGCCAGAGGCTGGCATGCAATGCAGGCAAAAAAGCCAGTCATTGAAAATGGAAGTGGAGATGTTTGGGGGTGAGGGACAGGCTGGGGTGGGGGAGGTGAAGGGGGATGTAGAAGTGCAGAGGTACCTGGGAGTCAAATGTTTGGCAGCTTGCAGTGTGTCAGAATTCCACTGTCTAATCTATATTGAGTCCATGAGTTTCTGTAGCTAGGAGGCTGATGAAGTGAAGTTCATTGGCCCGGCTGTGAAAAGGTGGTTTGTGAATTCAAACGGGTACCAAACCTTGCTAACCTAACCTCATCACTAGAAGCCAACTTCCTACAGCTGGCAACAGTCTCCAGTACCCCTACAAACTGTACACCAGAAACTGTCAAAGACAAGAACACTTAACTACCTGTGGGGGTACATTTCTCACAAATAAACCACTCGGTCTCCAGTTTGAGGCCTGATCCTGAAAGGGAATTTACAAACTGCTTTTCACAGCCGGGCCTATGAACGTCATTCATCAGCCTCCTAGGTACAGAAACTCGGACTCAGTATACACACTGGATTTATAACATGCTGCAACCTGCCAGACATCTGACTCCCCAGGTACCTCTCCACTCTTACCTGTGCTACTACATCCCGCCCCCCTCCCCAGCCTCTCTCTTACCCCCAGACGCCTCTATTTCCATTTTCACTGACTGGCTTTCTTGCCAGCATTGCATGCCAGCCTCTGGCTTCTTTACTATTCCTTCCATCCAGGAAGAGTGCATGCGTGCGCACACCAACTGCAGGTGCTTCCTCAGCTTGACGAAGGGTTTTAAACCTGAAAGCCCATGCCTCGCAGATGGAATCCCAGGCAGCTAAGCTGAGCTCACCTGGAGCCTCAACTCCACTGCAGCTAGCAAGTCTCAGGCCTGTCAAAGATGTGATGGGTCTGGGGTTTCCCCAGCCAGGACTGTGTGTGTGTGGTAGCTGGAGGTTATGGCACCTCCTACCTGCCTCTCATCAGGGGGATTCTTGGTCCTGGCATTTCGTGGGGCTCCCGTGCTGCCAGCAGTCCCACCAGGCCTCCCTGACCCGGGCAGAGTGCAGTTTTAGTGGTCATGACCAGGACCTGGGTCCGTCTCCTTCCCCATAGCCCCAGTCCATACCTCCAAGTTTGTTCTGGCACGGAAGCTCAGCAAGGACGTGTTCTTCCCCTGCTGACTGGTGATGCAGTAAGTGCCCCCTCCAGCTCTGAGAGCAGGTCATTAAATGGCTTTTAAAAAATTTAAAAATGAAATAAGTGTGGACAGAGTGAGGAGGGTGGCATTCACTCCATCTGTACCTGGAGCTTGGGGAACCCCAGCAGTGGGAGGTTCACCTTCAGCAATGCTAGCTGCTCCACCAAACCAGAATCCAAGCAGGTGGACTGGGGTGTCACTACATCCTCGGCAATGCTGAACACCCTCTGACTCGGAACACTGGTTGGTGGACAGGTTAGGTGTTGCTGGGCAACTGTGGTCAGATCCTGCCACGTGGCTGCGGCTTGCTCAGTAGGCCAAGGGGTTGCACAGCAGTGGCTCCACATCGTTGGCAAGATAGGCAGCCACCAAGGCAGGAGCGCTACCTGCCTGATGGTGGGGTCTGGTGCCTCTGGACCCCACCATGGAAGCCATGCCCTTGGCCTACGTTGACAGCACCTGTAGTGGAGGAGGAGACTGGCCGGTGGATGGCGCACTAACATGAGACAGTGGATCCCCCTTTTCCACATCCCCCTTCCCCCTGCCTTCACTGTTCTGCCTCCCTGACTCTCTTCACTGGTACCTTCATGTATTGATTCAGGGTTTGGCTGCTGCATACACTGTCCTTTACCCTCTGGTCACACATGGCGGCCAGCATGTGGACTGTACTGGACTGCAAGGGATCAAGCCATTTCTTGATGCCCTCCTTCAGCCGCCTTGCCAGTGCTTGGATGTCTTGTGACAGCAGCTTGCCCCAGCCAAGAATATTGAATTCCTTGAAGCTCTCTGTTTGGCTCTGAAGCTCCTTCACTATGGGCATCACCAGTACTGAGAGTCTCGGTGGCCTTGAGGAAGGGCTTGAG
Source organism: Gavialis gangeticus (assembly GCF_001723915.1). Taxonomy (NCBI): domain Eukaryota; kingdom Metazoa; phylum Chordata; order Crocodylia; family Gavialidae; genus Gavialis; species Gavialis gangeticus. Next base: position 256,693,229 of record NW_017729032.1, on the reverse strand, counting down.
GATCACAGAGATCTGGGAGATGGTATTCCACTCAGCTCTGTTCAGGGGGCTGCTGATACCAATCTCCCCAAGCAAGGCCATCTCATGGATGGCCTTCTGTTGCTTCACCAGCTGCTCAAGCATCAGGTATGTGGAGTTCCACTGAATTTCCACATCCTGCATGATTTTGTGCTGCGGGATGATCAGCTTTGCTTGTTGGTCCCACAGCATCTTGCTCCCCTTGATGCTCCAGTAGAAGTAGCCTACCACCTTTCTGCATTAGGAAATGAGCTTCCTGCTGGTGCTGGTGCTGGCACCATCACCAGCAGCCCTGTCTTCCTCCAAGGCATCCCTGACAATGAGGTGGAACTTGTGTGCCGTGCAGCAGATGCCAAAAAAGTTGGCATCCTGGACTGCTATATTGGCCCCATTGTGGGTGACCATGAACCCATGGGTGAGCTCACCCTGCCCAGCAAGCCACCCCTGCACCAAGCGGTTCATGGCCCCCATGTTCTCTGTTGCTGTGTGGGACTCCTCCTCCTCCATCACTTTGGCTTGAAGGAGAGCCTACTGATGGCCTGACTGGTCGCAACAGTACCCAGTGGAGGAGAGGTAGATGTGATGTCCGCCCCGGCTGCTCCAGATGTCCCAGCTGAAGTGTAAGGCCACCTGTGGACCTGCCTTGCACAGCTCCTCCCTCAAGTACTCCCTGCATGCCTCATACAGGGAGGGCACTACTGTCCTGCTGAAGGTGGTGTGTGCGGACACTTGATAGAATGGGCTCATGAGCACCGTGAGCCGCCTGAACCCTGGCCACCCAACTAAGAAGAACACCTGGCCATCAACAGCAAGCATCTCCCCAGTACTCTGGGTGATCCCATTCACCTTTGCAATGTGCCCTGCTTTCTGTCTGCCTTTTCCCCACTGTTCCAGGGTGGCCTGCATCTGCTTTTGGGGAATGGGGGCTTTGGAGCAAGAGGGGGCTTCCTTTTGGGCAAGCTCCCGCTGGTGCCAGACTGAGGAGCAGCAAGGGCAAGGGGGTGGTGGCTGCATAGCTGCATCAGCATCCCTGTGGTGCTCATGTGTTTTGTTCCCTTGCCCCAGCTGGTTTTGGTTCAGCATTGCAGGCAGATGGTGTATGTGGGATTATCTGCCAGCTCAAAATGATCCCAGACCACACTACCTGTTCACTACTGGGGTGCGGGTGTATGTGTGGATGCTGCAGTTTCCCCCTCCTCAGCAGGCAGAAGCACAGCAACAGGAGGAGTGGACTCAGCTGAGCCACTTGCCTCCACAACCTCAGCCTCAGCCTCAGCCTCAGCCTCTTCCTCCTCTAGGGAAGGAGACCTGGCTCTAGGGGAAACTTGGGTGTGGAGCACAGACTCACCTGATTTCCCCCCCCCCCCCCCTTCCTTCCCCAGAATTTCCCTTGCTATGGCACTTGGATCCAGATCCAGCTCTTCCTCTGGCACTGGAAGGCTCAGCCTGGGAAGTGAAAAGGGGGTGGAGGAGACTGTTACGCTGGTGCTGGTGCTGCTGCTTGTTGTGATGGTGGTGGTTGCAGGGGGGTTATGGCTGGTGTTCTTGGAGGGAATGCAGACTTGGGCACTGGCACTGCTCCCCTCTCGCTGCTTGTGGAAGCCTCATCCCTTCTAGTTGTAGGAAAGAGGCTGCATCTCAGTTTTTTGTGGCAGGGAGGGGAACTTGCACCTCTTCTTCTACCCCTTCTTCTGCCCCTCCCTGAAGGTTTGCCAGCTGCCTTTCCACCACACTTCATGGTGTTTCATAGTGTTTTGCTTATATATAATGTATCTGTGTCCCTATATAAATTTTGTAAGGTGTCGTCTATGGTGCACGGTATAAATATATAGAAATAAAATATAAATGCATCTCCCTTCCTATATAAAATTCTTTAGCGCAATATTCAATATAATTATAAAATTGAAAAGAATAAATCAATGAGTATAATAAAATAAAAGCATCTAGAAGAAAGAAAGGTATTCTAGAATGCTACTTCCTAAGCTAGGCTAGCAAGTAGGAAATCATTCAAATCAATGCTAGTAGTAGCTTGTTGTCTAATGCTCCTGAGCTGCTAGAAGATGGCTCAATAACTGTCAGACCTAAGGCAGAAAGCAGGGCAGTTCAAACAATGCTGCCTTTTATGCTGTTTTTCCATTCCTCCCCAAGAGCACTGGGATTGAAAGAGATCTCAGGGAAGTATCACAGTCACTTGTCAGCTACACAGTCAGTATGACAGCAGTCCTTCCCCCTGCCACCTCCCCCTCCCTCTCCTTACTCTATTTTCCTGCAGGCAAGCCCAGCTTCAGCTTCAAAACTCTGTAAGTTTTGAAACTTTCAAAACCTTTAGACTGCCCTCATTTCATTTCAAAGCTGTTTTGAAGCCCTTCATTTCATTTTGATTTTGCTGTTTTGAACTCTAAATGAGTCGAAACGATCAAAACGAAACCGGGTAAAATTTTGCCCAGGTTTACTGAGGTGTAGTTTAAATCAAAATGGCTAACTTCATTGCTTTGTAATGTAATTGTTATTTAAAGTTCCAACTGAAATTCTATAATCTGCCTGTGAAAACAGGAAAACTCAGATCACTGACAGGAATTCTAAACAGTCATTAGTGTATAGAAACATTATAGCCTTTTCTGAATAGAAAAACTGGCTTTTTAAAGTAAAGCCAGCAACTGAAGTGGCAAAACTTTTGAATTATACTTGAGCCTTGCCTTTTGAAAAGGATAGGCTTGTGGCAATTGTGTAGAAAAGTCACTTTTGCATAAAAATTAAGGGATGATGATGGAGAAGGTCATGCAGCTGACAGTAACAGGTAGCTACTTTCAAGGTTGGTGTTGAGTTACTAAGTAGTTAAATCAGGGATAGGAAGAGCAATCCGCTTTGTATGTCAGGATAAAATGGTAACCTCAGCACTAGGAATGCATGAAATGGCAGCCTTCCCTTTAGAAATAACACCCTGACAATTTGGGTTACCTGCATGCATGATGCTGCTGCTGCAGGTAACAAAATATAGCATTATTGGAAGACTGCTAGGTGGCCGGTAGTTGGGCTGAACCATAGGTTGAAGTCTTACTGTAACATAAAACCTGACTAAAAGCTTTCTGCTTTTCTTCTAGACTCAGCACATTCTCTCTCCAAATTAGTTCTTAAAAATAAATACACTTCTGAACTTGAGGACCAAGTAAGTTAAAGGAGAGATGTTTGAGGAGCTAAGTCACCTGTAAAGCCCTGAATGTAACAGAAGATGTTATACACAGTGGATGATTAAAACCCTGTTGACCTCAATAAATTACCAAGTTGCAAGTGAAAAAGAGGTTCATTTTCATCTGAGAACTCCAAGGTAGATAAGTCCTTGCAGAGGCTGGCAGTTATAGAGAACACATCTATGAGCTGCCACTGCCATCTGCATTATATATAGGCCCGCACTAGAGAGCACATTCCAAATCAGCTGCTGGCTTTCCATTCCCCTCAGGTCTCCACAAGACAGGCCAGATGTTTGGCCAGTCCTTCTCTTCTTTCCACAAGTTTCTATAACTTGGACTACACAGATGAGAAGACAGCACAGGTTCAGCTATTAACTGGAAAAGGAAGAACACGTACATGATGTATAACACTGAGGTCAAGGAGCTCAGTTAACTTGTTTCCCCGCTGCTCCATGTGGCAACCATCAAGGTGTTTCTTCTCCCACTTATAGGACAAAACGGTCCTCAGTGATGTTACTTCCTGTTGTTCATGAAATGTCTTGCCTTCCATCTTCTGAGAGGCCATATTGCTTCTCCACAGCTTTCAGAGCATTCCCAACAACCACATTTTTACATGCCCCCTATTCTTTCAATAGCACTTTAATTTGAAACATTTCTCTTCACAGCCAAGCCTTTTGTATAGACTTAGAACACTCATATTTTCAACTTGTGAAACTGTTTTACTTCAATAAAGAAAGACTTTGAAATGTTGGTATGCCTTTTAGGTTTCTTCTTAACCACCTGGAGTCCTACAAACCTCCTGTCTTAACAGAGACTTTAGAAGAGAAAGCATTTGACTTTCAAAACTGAACCACATGGTAAAAACCAACCCCCCCCCCCCAAGTATTATTTGAAGCTTGCTGTGATTTGTACTGAACTTGACAGAGCAATGCAAAGATGGATTTTTCCCTGCTCTTTGAAATTTAGGGATTTTGTTTTATTTTAAGAGCAGTTGGTTTTAAGCCCTAGGTAACCTTTTCAAACTCGACTGAATTCCATATTAATCAAAAAAAAAAAGATCAACTTTATCTTTACAAGTAAAGATGCCTCGATCAAATGTTTTGGCAAAAGCAGATCCAAGTATCCCTGTATTCAAGAAATACTGTTGCTGACACGGTATTTACCAAGGTTTGCCCTTCATCTTACGCAATCAGAACAACCATTTCTCACAGTAGATCAAACTAAAAGCTATTAAAAATAAAGGCTCTTGATAGGACTCTAGACCATCAAATTTGTAAGCTTCGTTTAATATATGTAGATAAAATGAGCTTTATTGTTTGAGGAAAAGATCATGCTCAAGTACAACTGGATCTGCCAAAATCTTGTCATGCTGCGTGGCTGAATTTTTTAAGAGACATCTTCAGTAGCAGTGGAAGTGTGAAGGCAGTTACTGAAGAGGCTCTTCTGCAATTAATGTTTAAGTTGCAGTTGCTAAAGTGGGTGTTTCCATCCAAGATTGTAATGACAAAACTGATCCCACTTAATTCTTTTTTATTTATTTATTTTACTATTTCAGCAAAGCAAAAATGTCAGACACTTGCATGTGCTGCAGGGGTGAGAGGGGCTGCGCTTTAATTATAGGGGCTCAGAGAGCTGTTCTAAAGTGCTACCACGTTTTGTGTATCAGCATCTCTGCTTAAAAATGACATGGAGGTGCTTGAACTCATGGCAATTGCCGTGCTCCAGCAGACTGGATTTAATCATGTCTGCTCAGATGCACTGGAATTCCAGCGCATTGGAGCAGCTTCACTGTTTGTGTATAGGCACCCTTCATGAGTAACTTCTAAAGGGGATTGAGTTCCATTGGTATTGGCACTGCACTAGTGAGTTCCTTTTGGGCTGTGTTCCTGTGTCATGTAAATTCAAGCTGTCTGCCTTTACATGTGGGGTAGTCGAGTAAAACAATAAGCTTTGTTTCCCCATATAAAATGTTTGTACATTCTTTGACCAAACCAGGTGGTATCATAAGGATTCTACTAAAGCATTCTCTGTTATTTAAAGGTTCAGAGGCCACCCACAGACAGCATTCCCCAAAACCTGCTCTCCTTGCTGCTTGGCTGCATTCTTGGTCACATGTATGTGGCTGCACGCATGTATGTGGTGTCCAGGGGCCCTGGCCAGAAGGCATATTGTATTAATCAGTATGTTATTGGCTATGCTGGTCAAAAAAAATGCCAATAGTTGATTAATGTTACTTTTTCATTTATTGGTGCTGATCTGGTATGGCCCTGATATATTGGGGTACCTCTACCCATTATTTATACTTGCTGTGTTTTCAGTGTTTAATCCAATTTCTAATCCACAAATAGACCTACCCTGTAATTCCATGACTGCCTAACTTCATTAAGAGCCTCTTATGGGGGACCTTGTCAGAGGCTTTTTGGAAGTCCAGATGCATTCTGTCTAGTGGATCACCCTGGTCCACCTGCTTATTGACTTCCTCAAAGCACTCTACTAGGCTGAGGCATAGTTTCCCTTTGTCAAAACCATGTGGAGTCCTTTCCAGTAAGTCCATGTTCATTCATGTGCTGAACATTTTTTTTTTTGGCTGTTTTCCAGAAACACAGGTTAGACTAGCTTGTAGTTTTTTGGGTCCCCTCTAGAGTCTTAATTAAATATGGCAGTCACATTGCCAGTCCTTCAGTTGCCTGTTACCAAGGCAGCTTTTAGTGATTGTCTGCTCATTACAGTTAGGAGTTTTAGTTTCTGATCTGACCCTTCAGGACCTTAGGGTGAGTGTTCGTCTTGCTATGGTTTAGTTTGTTTCTTTTTTTTTTTTTTTTTTTCTTCCATCTATGATCTCATTTGTTGAAACTTAATTTAGGTCAGCTCTACTGGCTTGTCCCTAGAGATGAATGGATCTGGTAAGGGGAATCTCTCCAATGTCTTTCACAGTCGAGAAGGAAGCAAAAAAATGTTTAATTTCTCAGCAAATGGTGTTGTCATCCTTGAGCACCCCTTTTGCACCTTGATCATCCAGAGGCCCAAATGACTCCCTGGTGGGTCTTTAGCTTCTAATGAACATTTTTTGTCTTGGTTACCTTTTTATATCTCTAGCAAACTTCTCTCCTGTTTCTTTCTTAGCTTGTCTGATTATGGTTTTGTTTCATTTGTCTGTGTTTGTGCTCTTTATTTATTTTCCTCATTAGGATTTATTTTCCGTCTTTTGAAAGAAACCTTTTTATTGCCTCTGCAACTCTGCCATTAATCCATGCTGGCTTTCTTTTTGTATGTTTTCTTTTGTTGGTCTTAAAGTATGCATTTGTTCCATTCTTTCAATATGGTGTTCTTAAGCAGTTCCCATGCTGTTTGTAAGTTCTTCATTTCCTTAAGTGCCCTTTTTAACTTCTAACTAGCTTCTTCATTTTGGTACAGTCTCCCTTCTTAAAGTTTTAAACCTGGATTTTCTTCTAGTTTACTCCATTATGAATCTTATATCCCACTGCAATGCTGTCACTATTGCAGAGCGGCTCAGTAACACGTAACCCTTTGCACCAAATCCTGTGTACTGCTTAAGACTAGGTCAAGCATGGGCTTTCCTCTTGTATGTTCCAGGACTAATTGCCCCAAAAAGCAGTCTTTATAATGACAAGAAATTTGATCTCTGTATCATTGCCTGAGGTTAGATTGACCTAGTCTGTTCGTGGATAGTTGAAGTTACCGGTTATTACTGTGTTTTCTGTTTTTGCAGCCTCTCTCAACTCCCTTAAGCATTTTTAGCTTCTTACTGCTGTCCTGGTCAGGGGTTTCATAATATACCTCTAGATATAGGTTTCTTGGTTGTTTTGTTTTCCCTCTGGTTGAAAATAGATTCTGTGGTACCTATCTTATCTACCCTACGTGATTAGATTCAGTCTTGATATTGAGTGCCACTCCCCCACCAGTATGACCTCTTCTATCATTCATGTATCATTTGTATTCTGGTATGGTAGCATCCCGTCGGTTCACCCACTCCCCTATTCCACCATGTTTCTGAGATACCTAGGTAGCAGTTATTTACTGCTAAGCATTCAAGTGCCCTCATCTTGGATCTTAAACTTCTGGTGTGAGTATAAAAGCACTTATACTTTTCTTGTTGCCTGATGGACCTCTTGTTCATGATCTTTAACTCGGTTCATCTATTTGTTTACGCTTGTCTTTTCTGCACTTTACCTGAGTACTGTTTTTCTTTCCCCCACTGTTTATGGTGTCACATTCATAGGGTATGTCAGCCCAAATTGTTTGTTTTTTCTGCTCCTTTCAGTTTCCCCCCCAATTGTTAGTTTAAAAGTTTCCCTCTTTCCTATGCCCTCCATCTCTGAGGCTTGTTCAAGCTTTAAAGTGCCCCTACTGCCATTTTGAAATCTGGGGGACACTGAACATGCATGATGCAGAGGCTTCTGGAGCATGCGAGTTTGCACGCTCCAGCAGACTCGATTAAGCAAGTTTGCTCCAGTGTATGCTAATTAGGCACACAGCAGAGCAGAGGTCTATCGTGTGTAGGTGCCCTAGATTAGTTGTTCTTAATTTAAAGGAACAAACAACTTAACTTGAAGGCTCCCCTCCAAAGAGTGGGGTAGTAGACTGACTTGTGAACTGCTTGCAAACTTCCCTGTTTGTGCTCCCCTGTTCCCTTGCCCTCCTGTTTGCTCAGGAGGTCTTTCTCCAGCTATAATTTGAAAGTAAATGAACATTAAAAGATCAAATGAACCTGACGGATGTAGAAGCTAATTGTGCAATTGATGTTAAATGGTCACTGTACCTAAACTATAATGTTCTTGTTAAAGAATACTTATTTTTAAAAACAGTAGTTCATTACTGGAACACTTAAGTAGAAGCACTATACAGCTAAAAAAGCATTGTCTCAACTATTTTTGTAGTTCTATATAAATACCTTAAGAATTTTTAGCTCTCTAAAATGCTTCATTAAAGAAACCTATGTTACAAAGAATAGAAGAGAAACAAAATTTGGTTGATAAGTAAAAGTTGAGTCTAGTAAAATGGATTTTGTGGGCATTCTTATATGTACTCCAGGGCTTGAAGTGGTGGCACTTCAACAGCTGCTCTAATTAAAGTGCTGCAGTGTTTTGTGTATCATTGTCGTTGCACTTCAAAATGGTGGCAGGGGTGCTTGAACTAAAGCTTGCTTGAGTTTTAGTTCAAGTGCCCCTACTGCCATTTTGAAGCATGGGGACTCTGATGCATGAGACGCGGGAGGATACTGGAGTCTGTTTAATCGCAATGCTCCAGCAGACTCAGTCAACAGAGGTGCACTGATATATTGGTGCCATATCAGATCAGCATCGATGAAAGGGAAAATTAACATTATCTGCTTTTTTGGCTGGTGTAGCTGATAATGATAACTAATAAATAATAATATGCTTTCTGGCTGGGGCCCCCAGATACCACATTCATGCATGCAGCTGCACCCATGCACATGGCTAGAAATGCAGGTGGGCAATGTGGAGAACTGTGTCCTGCAGGTAAGTCTATGGAGGGGAAAGGGTGTGTCGGGGGGCAAGGGAAGCAGGGCAGATCAGGGCCCTCATGGTGAGGGAGGGAGTAGACCTGGGGCTGGGGGCTCTGCACAGACCAGGCAGTGAA
>NW_017729032.1:256676186-256679401 GCF_001723915.1 Gavialis gangeticus | reverse complement strand
AGGGTGTGTCGGGGGGCAAGGGAAGCAGGGCTGATCAGGGCCCTCATGGTGAGGGAGGGAGTAGACCTGGGGCTGGGGGCTCTGCACAGACCAGGCAGTGAATAGGACCCTACTGGCCAGGGTGGGGAGCGAGATGGAGCCATAGGTGGCTGGTCTAGGGGGTGCAGGGGGAGGGGGAATAAGGAGGAGGGGGCAGCTCCCCGTTACTGTGTACATTCCCTGGAGTTAAGTATGCAGGGGGCATGTGCCCCCTGCCACAGATTTGTGTGGGGCAGAGGTAAGCTGCCCTTGGGGCGCTCTGTCTTGCTGCTTTTGCCCTGAACGCCACACAGCGGCCATGCACCACCTGCTCATCTGGCAGAAGTGGTGGCAGTGAGTTTGTGCCTTCTGCTGCTGGGCAGGCAGGGGTTGCATGGTCAGCATGTGGCTCCCAGGGCAAAGGTAGCAGGGCGGAGAGCCCCAAGCCCACAGCGAGCAGCCCACATCCGGCCTCATTCTACTCGGTTCCCCTTCTAAAAGCATCCCTGCACATAAAAATGGTGGCAGCACTTGAACTAAAGCTTATTTGATGAGCTTTAGTTCAAGCACCCCTGTTACCAGTCTTCAGTGCCAGGACGCTAATCCTCTGGACGTGCTGCCTGCAGCTCCATCCCTCTCTCCACCCTGGCCCAGGGGTCCCACTCACTGCTGTAGCTGGGCAGCACCCCCAGCCCCTGCCCCACTCCCTACCTCACTGTGGGGGCCTTGATTTGCTCCCCCCATGCCCCTTACCCCTGAACAGACTTACCAGCAGAGAGCTGCTCTCCATGCTGCCCAGCTGCTATCCTATGCATCAGTTAAAGGATTGGTATTGGCTGATATGAATAATTAGCTATAGGTATCAGCCAAGCAAATCTTTATTAATAGGGCTGCACCAGTAGAGTCTGCTCTAGTGTGCTGTAATTGTGCATGTGTACAGGCACACTACATGCAGTAAACTTAAATCATAATGCTGTAACAGATCAAGCAAAAACAGAAGATTATGGCAGCTACTGAAGCCAAGTAGGAATATAGGAGTAGCTGCAGCTTAAATATCACTAAGGCCGTGTATGGGCATTTTGTTTCTACTGGGAGAATTGCTGTTCTGATAGAAACCACAAGTGTATAAACATTTGCACACTTTTTCCTTGACCAGAAATGGTTCCAGGAGAGAAATGCAGACTCAGTTTTTCCTGGGAGAATGAACATTTATACATGTTCCCATTGCTTAATTTGTTCCAGGACATAAGCAGCCATGTGAAAAAGCCCCTGTGCTTTCCTGAGACCAGGGTCACTCTAGTTTGGAGGGGTGGTGGGGGAAGAGCTGCTCTCCTCCCTTTTAAAGACCAAGAGTGAGGGAAGGAGCAGCTACCAGTTGCTTCCTGTCATCTTCCCTCACACTGCATTTCTGCAGTAAGAAGTGCATAGAGGGTTTTACCTTGTTGCTCCCTTTGTTTGGCTCCCACATGCCAGGAGTAGCACTGAGAGTCATCTGCTTGCTTCTCACTCTGGATCCTGATGGGAGAAGCTAGCAGGGGACTTTGCTTTGCTTTTGCAATCACCTTGGGAGTGGGAGGATTAGAGCAGCTTGTGCTTTACTCAAATTGGGATCACCTTCCTATCAGGAAGGAATGAAGTACACAGAACGGGGTGGTTGCAGACTGAACATATTCAGTATTCCTCTCCCAGAATAATCTGTAGTACGGAAAATTCTTGACAGCTAGAAATGAATGTTTGTATGAGGCATAAATTGCAAGAATCTTTTCAGGAAACTTGCTGGGAGGAAGAAAAGGGTAACAATTCATTATTTTAAAAGCAAGTATTTGTATATCACTACATATATTACAGACGTAGGAAGCACAGCCCATGAAAAATGGGACTTCAGCACTTTTCCCCTCCACCCTCTTGCAAATTTGAAGAGGTTAAGGGGGAAAAATATACATGGTATGTGGGGTGTTTAAGAAGGTAGAGCTCAGAGGTTCTTGCTTTACTGCTTGTTTGTTTGTTTTTTCTCTCCTTAATTCATGTAGTTAAATTCCTTAACCATATTTCATTTGAAAAATTTTTAGCTCCAGATGTAAGTTGACTTTTGAAGTCCTTAAACACCTGTCAATGCAAGACAAGTAATAGGTGAGAAGCAAAACTGAAAGTTTGGTAAGAAGTTTTTCATGGCAACTTAGGTGAAGGTGAAAAGCCTAATGTCTTCTTTTAAAAGTACTAGAATTAGCATGAGCAACTTTCACTTTTAAGTGGAAATGTAAAATGTTCACGTGTTGCATTCAGGTGGGTGAGAGGACTACTAGGACAGAGGCCCATTATGTTATTAGTTCTCTAGAAAACTGAGTTCCCAAAAGAGATTCTGCATACTACAAATAGGATGGTTTCCAGAGGTGTCAAATGGCTAATTTGGCATGCAAAAAGATAGAAAGGAGAAGTCACAGGTTGTTAGCTCAAGGCACCTGTGCTGGGTATATCCATAAAAATCAGGACCATGTTGATATTTTGGAAGGTAAGTGATCTTAAAATAAGATGGCTGTTCAAGTAATGAACTGTTTCATCCTGCGGTGGGGGGAGCTGCTAGAAGGAAGGGGAGCAGCCAAGATTGCACCCTCCCCTTCCTCTGCTGATTGGCTGAGAGGGCTTCCTGTTGCATGGCCCTGACCTGCTTTGCCAATTAGTGGCAAGCAGTGGGGCTGCATGATGGACCACTCTCAGCCATTTGGTGGCAGGGAGCGGAGTGACGGGGGCTCCTCAGCCAATCATCAAGGGGTAGGCTCACTGCAAAAAAGCTGCAAAATTGGCTCCATGCACCACAAGCAAGCCATGAAAATTCCTTTCTCTTGCTGCAACTTGTTTGGCATGCACAGTACTAGGAGGTGTTCAGTAAAAAAAACCAAAACAAAACACAATTTCTAAGTTTTTTTTTTTAATTGTGCAAATGTAATTTACAATTAAGATTTAGTCTGTAGGTCTAAGGTAAAAGACTCATCTGCAAATATAGGCCATTTAAAACATGAATAAGGACCAAAGACATCTCCAAAAGAATACAGATTTGAGTTCATAGATGGCAATCAGCAGGGATCCTGGTTTTCTCTGATTTTAAAAACAAAACAAATCCCCAATTTTCAGATTTGACAAAAGTAACCCAAAATCCACATTTTCCAAAATGATTTTAAATGGAATACCACTCTGTGTGT
>NW_017729032.1:256666101-256676175 GCF_001723915.1 Gavialis gangeticus | reverse complement strand
GGTGGTATTTCATTTTAATCACAGGGAAATGTGGGTTTTCAGTTACTTTTTTTAAATTAGGGATTTTTTTTTTAAATTGGAGAAAACTGGGATCCCTGATGATTAGTAATGGATTTGAACCTAACCTTCTTTGACTCCATACTTGCATATTATAGCCCTATGGAGATGCATGCAACTGTTCTAAGTCGTACAGTGGAAGCCTGGCACACACCCCAAAGCTAAATGTTTTCTTGTCTAAGAACTTTATTTCCAAGCTCTCAGAGTAAATTCATGGTTCACCGGTTTTTTGTTTTGTTTTTCCCTGTTCCTTAGCATGCAACTCATCTTGTAGCTCAACTTAAACATTTGACTAGGTCTTAAATCTCTATTCATACAGTTGAATTTTTTTATTAAAGGGTGGTAGCTTTCTATGGCAACATTGTTTAGCTTTGTTTTTTCAAAGCAAACATCTAAACTACTGAGGCACTTTTAATCTAATGACACACACAGAATACTTTCTGCTGCAGTTTGTTTGATTCCAGAATTAGTGTTGCTCTTGAAGTCTTCCAATTAGCCATTTCCAAAGGATAACTTGTGCAGTTTGTACATATGACAATCTAGCCAATGCCATTCCTATGTTTATAGGAGAAATCACTTTCACACATTGATTGTGGGAAGGGGAAGAGAGGAATATTGGGATTATTTGTTTCATTCTTAAATGGAAATCCAAAACAAGACTCCTAATGCCGAGTGGCTGGATGGGCCCCAGCTGAGCTGCCCTTACTGAAGCTGCCACCCGTCCACACCTGTGCCAGCTCCCTGTCCACCCGCGGCCCCATCCCACATAGGGATGTTTGGTAGGCTGTTGTGCAGGGTGGGAGGGGGTGGTGCTGACATGGTCCATGACAGCTTCCCAAAACTCTCTATGTGGCATGAGGGACAAAATAATTGCTCACCCCTAATCTAGAGTTACCTTTATGTTGTGCCTTTGTCAAAATCCTCCTTGTGAGGCATATATAACAGCTATTCTATTGTGATTGTGGCGGCTGTCACTGGGTCGCAGATAACTGCCCAGGCTTGTCAACTATCTTTTTTTTTCTTCTGATCATGAGGGAGGCTTACAAGATTGAGGCTTACCTTCCTCTAAGTACAGGGAAAAACTTTTATTTTCATTGACACTGTGCTAAAGCACATTTGAAGTCTTTGCTTGCCAGTTGAGCATGGAACTTGGGTGATGGGCTGTGACTGCTGTCAGTTCATAGGGTTTACTGGGCTGCAGACTATTTGAGGATAAACTTGTATACAGTGTGCACATTTTGTGAGGAATTGGGGTAATAACAGAAGATAAGCCAGTTGAGTGGCCGACCACATGCACAAGCAGATAGGTAGGTAGCTACCTATACAGGTAGCTAGGCCTTAGACCTGAATTGTCTTTTTTGTATTGAGTATCTGATCTGCAGTGTGAAATGCTTAATTGCATTTCTGCTGTGTTAACTATATTCAGGAATTGCTGGTGGCTTGGTACCCTTCTGGGATAGTAAATGGCTATAAGAGGAGAGTACTTAACAGTTGAAGTGACCATAGTCCGACATTTGTTCAGGACCACTTAAATGATACCTTAGGTGTGTTTTCTTCATTTGACAAAGTTCCTATGATGAGGGGTTTACCCAGCTTGAGGAGGCAGCTGGCCAGTTTTTGTGGGCTGGCTGCTATTTTCATAAATTTATCATGATGGGTACCACTCTTCCCGCCCCCCCATGCGCCTCTGGCAGAGGGACACCTGGTGGCCGTGCCCCCCCCACTGATTAGCTGAGAAGGCTTCTGTCATGCCACCCCGCCCCTTGCCACTGATTGGTAGAGAGGGGCAGGGTCGCACAACAGGCAGCACTTGGCCAATCATTGGTTAGTGGAGAGGGTGGCAGTGATCTTCCCTACTCGCCCCCTTTGTGCCAGGCAGCATGACCAGGAGAAATGCTGGCTTCCACAGGGGAGTTAGCATTTTATCTTTAAGTTTTTATTTTAATGTTTTGTTCTGTTGTTTTTTTTTCTATGGATTTCATGGAGATGCCTGATTTCATGACTTCTGTGAAATCTATGCAGTTGTAATTTAATTTAAATAGGTCCCTACCTGTAACTGATAACAATGGCTACATAGCTAGTTGGAATGACATAGAGGAGTAAGCTGCTGACCATTGGGGACACAGGGATTGGCAATAAAAAGTATATAGGCCTTGTGTAAGTTCAGCTGGTACTGAAGAGTGATAACTGGGACGAATATATAAGCACATTGTTCATGGATCATATGGTAAACTTACAGATTTTTATTCCCGAGGGCCTAAGTGCAGTTTGACTCAATGACAGAACTGCCTCTTAAAATTTTTACATTTTGCAAAAGCATTATTGTACAAGTGTGTGTTCATCACTGGCGCAGCCTCAGCTAATAAGGGTAGTTTCCCTCTTCTACTGCAAAATCTAGGTTGTATAACGATTTATCTAAATTGTATTTGGAGCTAGAGGCATTCCACCCTTTTAACAGCTGTGGGGGGAGAGGATGTCCCCAGGATTCAGTCAGGTGCACCTTATGAGACTCACTCACGGGATGGTCTCACACCTTCAGGGGTGCCTTTCTTCTTGAAACCCCACTTGTTTTCATAGAAGAGGCCTGCCTGTGTGATCAAATGCTTTGGAAGTGTATTTTATACAAATGTATTATAAAAATGAGTAAAGATGAGAAATCAGTAACAATATGTTGAGATACAGACAGACATATAAGAATAAGCAGGCAAAAGAAAGCATCAGAGTGGTGATTTTACCTTATCCCTGCATCTTAGTCCGAGCCTTTAAAAATGCAGCTCCTCTTCAACTCAACAAGTTAAAAACCAGCTGCTTCCTCTGACCTTACTGTCAGGGTGTCTTGCAACTTCTGTCAACTTATTACACTCAGCCCACTTGGCTGAGGAGCTGAAGACATTCCCTGTGCCCAGGAAAACTGAAGACAAATGCTTGCTCTGTGGCAAGGCCTAAGAGTGATTCTTACCTGGCCATTTGCATATGTTATCCATTAGATTCTTGGATAGCCCATACTATGCAAATAACTTCCAGTCCCACAAGGGTTTATCTGTTTAGCAGTCCAAAAGTCTTTCCTGACTGAATTATGACCAGGAAAATGTTTACATCCTTTCAGACCTATAGATTACTAATCCGATATCTGAAAGATATTGTTTCTCACTTAAATTTCCCACTGTAAGGTTTGTTCCAAGCTGTTGTTCTCACTATGGGCCTTTCCTTTTAAAATGTAAATTCATCACTGTCTGGAAGGGCCTTGCACAAGATATGGCCATTAACCATATCCATGTTAGATGCTAATTATCAATAATTTATTTCTCTATAGGGTGGATAAAAATTGATTTTAAAAAAAAATTTAAGACGTGAATGTCTATTAAAAATTTAGATAATAGTTAAATTTTCCTTATTTTAAAATAAACCAGCTTAAAATGAAATTTGAATTTAATACAGCACAGGCTAAGATTTAAAATCTATTAAAATAACGTAAGAAATATTGAATCTGAACATCTACAAAAAAACCCAAAACTCTGGAGTTGAAGGATTATTTTTTTTTCTTTTTTCCTACATAAAAATAAGCAGGGGTGGGCATTTATTTTGGAGGCCACGTTTTTAAAAATACAGCACAATTTCATGTATTAAGGGGCTTGATGCTGCCAGGGATGCAGCATCTATAGGATTGGACACACAGGATCAACAAAGTCATCTCATATGTTGGAATCTCCTGCTGCAAATGTAGCAAAGATGAGAAGAAACTTGGATAATAAGCCAAACCTGAAACTTATAACATACGGGTACAGTGCTAATTTCATCCATCTTTTGTGTACTTGGGAAACATGTACCAAACCTACTATAAAAATTGCATTTAGTTGTAAATCAATATGCTTTGATTGTTATAACAACCAATAACAATACAGCTTTCTTTTAAAATTCATGAAAAAATACAATGGAATAATTTTATATTTTTAAAAAATCAACTATTTACATTGGGGTTTTGGCTTGGTGACTTTTTAAATCATGTTTTAAATCAGTGTTTTAAAGCTATCCACCCTGCTTCTCTCAAGTAGGAGGAACACTTAAGTTAACTGTTGCTCTACTAAACCATCTTGGCCAAAATAAAAAAATAAAAATTCTCTCATATAAAATACTACTGTTCACACAGACATAATAAGATGAATTACATCGTGACACAACCCACAACATAAAAACCACACATGCCATATCAGTAAAAATCATGAAAACATGCATGACATCTAGAGGTGTACCAATACATTGGTTGCATTTCAGATCAGGACTGATATAAGGAAAATTGACAGTACTGGAAGTTGGCTTTTTGGGGGGTTGATACGGCTGATTAATGTTGCCGATAAATGCCCCGTGCACGTGTGCAGCTGCAGTGCAGCACGCAGGTCGCCAGGAGTGCAGCCTGGCAGTGTGGAGAGCAGCTAGGTTCAGCTCGTAAGTCTGTGAGGGAAGGGGTGTAGGGGAGCGGATTGAGGCCCCTGTGGTGAGTGAGGGAGTGGGGCTGGAGCAGGCAAAGTACAGTTGGGGAAGGGTGTAGGATAGAGCTGTGAGCAGCTTGTTCAGGGGTGTGTGGGAAGGGGGTGGCAGCTCCTGCCGTGGCACATGCCCTCATGGGGCATGTGCCCGCAGATCTGCATGCGGAGTGAGGGTGGACTGTCACTGGGGCTGGGGGCAATGCTGGGCTTTTCCCAGTGGTGGGGGTTGAGACAGGGCTAAGCTCAAGGTGGGTGGCGGTAGCGCTGGGAGGAGGGGTTTTGGGGTGGCTGCAGCCTTTCTGTAGCCCTCTCCCAGAGCCACTGCCACCTGTCGTGAGTGTAGCCTGGCCCAGCCTCTGCTGGGAAGAGCCCAGCACTGCCCATAGCGGCAGCTCACCGTTGCCCCGCATGCACATCTGGGGGCATGTGCCCCCTGTGCTCCCCCCAGGGTGTGTAGTGGTTGGAGCTGTGAGCAGCTCATTGAGAGGGTGGCAGCTCCATCCCGCGCTCTGCCCAGCTGTGCAGCCTCTGCCCCAGGTACACTCTCTTCCTCAACATGGGGGTCTTGATCTGAAGCCTCTCCATCCCTTGCCCCTTCATTTATATGAAGATCCTTCATTACAGAACAGAGAACAAATAGGTAAATAAAGCCATTAGTTGTCTTAAGCTTCTCTGCTAATAAAACTATAGTGGGATTCACTGTCATTCTAGGCAACAGTTACTTTAAAACCCAACCATCTGGTACTAGACAATGAGAAAGTTAAAGAGTGCTGCAAATGCCACTTAAGTGGCCAGAAAAAAAAAGTTAAAAAGGTAACAAAGAGATTCTTAAAAAGAGGACCCATACCCACTGAGGAGAAATGCATGGCTTACCAACCTGGCCTTATTTGCATTAGGGTATTGGCAGATTATCTTATAAAAATCCCGAAGGATCTCAGTCTACTACCTGGACACTGTCTCAAGGGGCAATACCATTACTTTGTGGAACTGAATCTGAAGCATCGATCCCAAAACAGAAGGATAGCTCCAAGTAAAGCATATGCCATAAATAAGAAAGGTGCTGCTGTTAACTGAAGCAGTAACTGTTTAGTAGGGCAATTAACATAAGTATTTCTCTGCTTTTCACACTTGAGATATAATCAATGAGAAATACCATCTGATATGGGTATTCTACTCTGTACCGAGCACCCAAAACTCAAAATGAAGCCATAAAAACAAAATGATTATAGTATGAACTGGGAAGCGTTGATGGACTTTTGCCCGTCTACTACCAGGTCACAATGAAGGATTGCTTTTATCCACTAGAATATTAAAGCCATTGCTGAGTTTTTGTTTTGTTTTGTTTTTTGTTTGTTTTACATGAATTTGGGGGGGAGGGGAGGAAGGGAAGTGTCAAAGGGTACCTTCTTGGCATTCTCTTTCATTAATTATGATGGTGAATAGTTGCTTAAGATGTTGGAGAAAGCCAGTGTCTCTTAAGGTGTCTGATATTACAGATTGTTGGTTGTATAGTTTAGGCAGGTTGCCACATATTTTCATAAAGTAGGTCTTTGCTGTAGCATCACCTTCAAATAGATGGGGAGAACACTGCTATATTTTGAATTGGAATGTCTGAGAGATCACCTTCTTTCTGTAATTTCAAGTGGGAATACTCAAAACCAGCATAGATCTTTGAAGGTAATTGTTGGTACATAGCAATTGTATACTGTGGGTGCTGCTTTTTCCTTTCCTGGTAATTTCTTCAAAGCCTATGCCATTGAAGCTTGAGTAGTCTGCTTCAGTTCAGTGAAGCAAGCATTAGTTGAAATGGACAATAGGAGTGCAAAGATGGGTGCAGAGAGCAATTGTAAAATCTTAAGAGGAAAAAAAAAATAAATACAGATAAGAGGATAGGACTGTCGAGACAGAATAACCAGTATTGCCCTACTTTGTTTTAGGTGATCTGGGGCTGGGTGGGGCACTTCAGACAAGTAGCAACTAAAGATCTTTTGGCTTGGCAGGCATCAAAAATCAATTTAAGATAGAGTTGCATCAATTAATGATTTTTCAGTCAGGGTCCCACTGTACCCTGAGGTGGCATGAAATCCTTTTAAGGTGTTGTGGAGTGCAGCTCAATATTAGCACTTAAGTATGCAAACCTATACATATGATTCACAAGAAGAATGTAAGATATTAAGCAGGAATCTTTAGCATCAAAAACATCTGATCTCTTGTGGTCTTTCTGAGTTATTTATGACAGACAAATTGCTCTTTTTTTTTTTTTCCATGGTCAAAAAAGAAAGTTAAGACATGGTACATTGAAGGCTACCTGGAGACTAACAGAGTTGAGAACCATTTATTTTAAACAGTATACAAGCATCTCTATTCCCAAAATGATACCCTTGTCCTTTTTTCATTGCTTGGATTAAATAAGCTAAAAGAGTTACTGGTATGCCAAGCAATGTTGATATCTATGTGGTTGCTTTTTTTTGGCTCTAACCCTGAAATATTTCTTAAAATACCTTATTGCTGTATTGTATATGCTTTTGGTTACTTGTGTGTTTTAATTAAATAAATTCCCTAAAATCATATGGTTGAGTTACTTTCCTGGTCAACTCTTTCAGGGTGTAATCAGGCCCAGGACATGCTCAGTCGATTAGTGTATTTTTTTCTAAGACACACGGTTTCGAGTGCTTTTCTACTTGGATTTAATATTTCCCAATATATGCCTTCTGGGTGTTTAAAACAAGTTACAGTGCCCACCTTTTCTGACCCAGTCTTTCCAAAATAACTTAAGAGTACTGCACATAGCAGGAAAAACTACATATTCCATCTGCCTCAGATGTACTAGCAAGACTTCACCCTGCCCAAAAATGCTGGAGACTGGCAGTAAACACTGCTTTTCAAAGTGAAAGTATAATCTGATAAGAATGCCATTCGATGTGAAAGCAAGATTTTAAAGTTACTACATATTGAAGTACAGAAAGTATTTAAAAGTGATGCCATATCCTATCAGTCTGTATTTGACACCAGCAACATTAGCTTTGTCAGCTGTGGATGTAGATAGAACAGCAACAGCCAAAAATAACATACGTACAGCTTAAATAATTATCTATAACAGCCATTTTTTTTACAGGAATAAGTAATAATTATATTGATCTTGTGGATTGTTTCAAGTTGCATGTTAGTAAAAGGTGAAGGTGAATCACTGAGAGTTAAGATTTGAGTTGGCAACATATTATGCAAATTATATAGAAGCATCCCTTGGACTTGCGACGCTATTGGTTCCTGAAAACCACGTCTTAAGTCGAAATGTCGTAACTCAGAACCAATTTTCTCAAAAGAAAAAATGTTTTAAATGGTGGATTGGTTCCTGAACCAAGGCCTGATACCCTATTTTCACCAAAAATACCCCAGAATTTTGTACTCTATCAATTACAGATGAGTAATATAGCTACATTAATATATTTATGTTGTAAATATATTGATTTAGAAGGACTTCTTTGAGGAGACTTTGCTGGACTTTTTGAAGGGCTCTTGGCTGGAGTCTTCTCAGGAGTCTTGACTGCAGGTTTTTCTGGAGTCTTGTCTGCTTTCTTAAAGAAAGTGTCCAAGGAAGTTTGGACAGATGTTCTCCAGGGAGATGAGCGACACAGCAAACTTGTTCGCTAGCATGGCATTGCATCAGATCAAGCATTGTAAGTCAAAATTGGCATTGTAAAGTTGAAACGGTGTCAATTTATAAACGTCAGTGAGAAACGTTGTAAGTTGAGGACTGCCTATATGTCTAATTATGATTTTTTGAGTATTGCAATCAAATAAGTAAACTCAAGGTGTAGATTGATTGATTGTTTCCTCACCTTCCTTTCCCTTGACACGGAATCTTTTTTTCATATAATGTAGGTAACACTAAACTTGTTCTTTTGACTGAAGTGATTAACAAATGTATACCCTACTAGTTCTATATGTTTTAAAAATAAGTTTAAGAAAAAATGGGTAGTACGTAAAGCCACACTCGAGGATGGATGGATGGATGGATGGATTGATTGATTGATTGATTGCTCGATTTATTTATTTTACTTTAAAGGAGTAATAAAAATAATTTGTTGTCTCTTCAGATAATTACCTTGTTTCTCATTTCACCCGACCTTCTGAAGGGGACAGGTGTAAGTAGTTGATGAAAATTGCCAGTCTTTTTAGAAATGATGATTATCTAACACCTTTACATGTGCTAGCAGTAAAATCCGTTATGACGCTTGGTGGCATACTAAACAGTTGTACATAGTGCCTTTTGGCAAGAGCAGGAAAAAGCTTCTCAACTTGAAGACCATGAGCTTCTATCAGAAATAAAACAAATCTATGCTGTGTCCTTTCAGGCAAGGTGTTCTGCATTAAGGATGGTAACAATAGAACTCTTTCTTGAAATTGACTAGGATTTACAATTTTTAAATTTGGAATTAATTTGTTGAATAGAAAAATTCCATCAGTTCACTGTATACTGATTGGTACCTGCTTTTACTAGGAGTGTGTTTTGTTTTGGGGGGGTTAAAGATACATCTGGACACACAATTCATGCCTTTACTGGACACCCAAGAAACAGGTTAAAAGCAGGCTTTTGGAGATTCAGGGAAGGGCTCAAAGTCTACTTGCTAATCTATCAGCATTCTGGGACCTTTTTTCCTCTTGAATAGTCTTCAGCATATCAGATTATCCTTTCTACTGTGTTTCTCTCATCTTTCAGTTTATCCTGACAATGTCTCTTTACTCTTGTTACAATCGTGCTCCATGTCTTTTAGCAGACTGTACTTTTATTTACGTACATAGTTTTTCACAGACTATTGTTCTTTTCTTTATTTAGCTCAGGCTGCATCTGCCTCTTTTTAGAACTAGAGAGGAGTGCCTTGTTGGGAAAGCTTGTCTAAAAACCTTTCCCAACCAAAGATATTCATCCCTTTTCATCAGTCTCTTTCTTAAAGAAGCTCACAAATAAAGTGGGACAAATGTAACTAGCAGTAAGGAAACTAAAATGTCCATTACCTACTCAGTAGTGTTGTTCAGAACTTCATTAGTTAAGCCTTGATAGTTTGATGTCTTACCATAAGTCACATTCTTTGGCTGGTGATGGTTTTTCATATACTATGCTGAAGATGAAATAACACCTTTTAGTTTTGTTGTATTGGAGGGGTAAGGGAGAAGGTGGGGAATTAAGTTAAAATGCCATGCACTGAGGGAAAAATAAAATAGCTCTACTCCTCAACAGTTGCCTTTGCTTACCCTCTCTGACCCATAGTTTGTAGTTAAGCCAGCCCTGTACACTTCCCATTTCTTGTAGAGGAGTAGTTTTAGTAATTCCCTCAGCAGAATGATGGACCTAGTCTTACCCTTCTATATCATCTTTTTTTTTTTTACCAGCCACAGAACTTTGCAAGAACGTGTCCAGGTATTTGCAGAAATTAACTGGATCCCTTTTAAAGGTTACTTTGGTTGTTGCATGCATGCACAGAGCAAGTTCTGAGTCCATTTAACAGGAGATGAGAGGGGGCCATCTCCTGGA
>NW_017729032.1:256659117-256661101 GCF_001723915.1 Gavialis gangeticus | reverse complement strand
AGATATTCTCTGCTTCCCATGAAGTGTTTAAATGTTTGACCTCTAATTCCCAAAGGAAGGTGTTAAGCTGCCTTCACCAGGTGCTGTTAGCATGTGATTCATTCTCCATCTGCCTGTAGAGGTCAGAAATTTCAAAGACTTAAAGAAATACTGCGTTAACTGTTTAGGTGGTTCAAAACCATTTTTGGTGAGCCTTTTTGCCCTATGGTATGCATCTTGCACCAGGTTGGCCCATGTTGCATAATTCTGCCCATTGAAGAGGCAGTTGTGGTCTCTGTCAGGCAAAGCCAGTGTCCGGCTCCTGTCTTTTTTTTATACTCTTCACTAATTTAGAGGAGGTATAATCTGGAAGAACAAGCTTTCCTGAAAGTGTAAGCGGCTGAAAGATTCAAGGCTACCCAACTGGATTCTGGGCTAAATAAAACTGGACACAGCCATACTACATTACAGTAGCACAGTCCCATTCCACTGTATGTTAGGGCACTTCAGAACTTTCTTGAAAAATGTCTCGTGATATTTGCAGGCCACCTGAAGTGCAGTACTTGGCTTTACTGAGCCTTCTTCCATAGTGCGTACCAGGGTAGTTGATGTTCTTAAGGGGACTCTAAGACTTGCTTCCACATATGTAGACAGATTTTGAATGGAGAAAGTGTTATTGATAAAAAGATTATTGATATTCTTTCAAAGGCAGAGTCTATGCTGATGTAGGTTTTGCCTTCCTTTCTCTGTTCTTCACCCTAATGTGATGTAGGAATGAAGAAAAAGAAGAGTAAAAAGTGCACTTGTCTTAGAACACATAGTACAAGGGCCGAAGGCGGGTAGCAAGGTTGTGATACTGTGAAGTAGTCTCTCAACCCCTATGTTGTGGCACTCTGCCTTGAGATGCTTTCAGGAGTGCTATGGGATGCCACACAATGTTAGCACTATTAGTTGTGCAAGCATGATTTGGAAGATAAATCCCAAAGATTTCAAATGGGAATCCATGGTGTTTTAAAATACTATCCCGTGTTATGGTCTTTCTGAGTTGTTTGCAACAGAAGAATTGCTCTGTTATTCTGTAGTGAAAAAAAGAATAAAAACATGAGAGCTGGCATTTTCCAAGAGATTGCCTTGAGACTAAGAAGGCTAAGAACCACTGTAATAAAAGTGCATTGAAGGCAAACAAGTGCAGCAGAAGGCTCAGTGTGTCAGTGCACACTTTTGCAAATATATGCAGACAATATGTATTGGCTTTCTATTACTGGTGAAGAAGGTCTTTGGGCCACACCTACTTATTTCTAATGGCTAATTCAATTAGCTTTAGATAAGCACCAAAAAGCCCTGCTGAAGCACCTAATTTTATACAGACACTGGATGGCCAGGTCAAAGCTCTTCCGGTAAAGTACTGTTTTTGTGTGTGGGTTTTTTCATGTTAGTCAGCAGCTTAAATATCAATATATTACAGCACAGGTACTTAATTTGCCTTTGCTGGGGATGGAGTTTTTAATGGAAACCTGTTTTATTCCATTGAAAATTTTAGTTGTCTGTTGCTAAAGGAAGATATGCTTTTTTCAAAATGTCAATCTAGCAAGAGCTGTCTGAGAAGCATTTTCACACATTTAAAATGAGGAAAAGATTCCTGCTTAAATAATGAGGTACTTGATGTAGGTACCCTGAAGATGCAAGTTATCTGCTTGACTCTGGTAAATCCCTTCTACTTAGAGGTTTTAAATTTCAATGTAACCTGTGTACTGTAGCTTTCATGAGAGGTTTTGTGGCTTTTGCTTCCTAGAAGCCATGTCTCAAATTGTTAGAAGCAGAATAAGCTTCGGCATAGTTGAGTGATATGCAGCTGAGTAAGGTGATCACCAGGGATCCTGATAGTCTCTGTTTAACAATAGCAATTTTCTGATTTAAAAATACAAATTCTTTGTTTTAAGTCCTCTGCTAAAATGAGAAATCTGCATTTCTGCATTCCTTCTCTTCCCCCCCCCCCCCCCCCCCC
>NW_017729032.1:256652577-256658693 GCF_001723915.1 Gavialis gangeticus | reverse complement strand
CTGCCTGACTAGCCTTGCTTCTTTTTATGGCCAGGTCACAAATTGCTTAGATGCAGGAGTTGAGGTAGATGTCATTTACTTTGATTTTAAAAAGGCCTTTGATACAGTGTTGCAACCTGTTCTTATAAATAAATTAAGTGGTTGTGACGTAGACTTTTACATTCAGGTGGGTGGAGAATTGGCTAATGGGATGCACCCAGAGTGGGGTGGTGAATGGGTCGTTTTCGACCTGGAAAAATGTGGGCAGTGGACTTCCTCAAGGTTCAGTCCTTGGACAAGTGCTATTCAATATCTTCATCAGTGACTTGGATGAGGGCGTGGAAAACACTCTAAATTTACAGACGACACCAATTATGGTCCCAGGTAAACGCACTGGAGGGCAGGGTGTGGATTCAGGTGGATTTGGACAGATTGGGGAAGTGGGCAGAACAGAACAGGATGCAGTTTAACCAAGATAAGTGCAAAGTGCTGCATCTAGGGAGATGGTGGTATTCAGTCTGAAATGGTATTGCAGTTATGAGACTTGAGGTCAGGGCAGTTGAATAAGTACTTTTTTAAAATGACTTGCTATAGAAACTACGCAGTCTTATCCTATAAGTAAGGGAATAGGCCCAAGAAGAACTTGTTGCTGGGGAAGCAGGGGAAACGTATATTGCTTAATATTCTGCATTAATGTGGTGCATGATCCTGGTTATTACTAGTTCCTGGGTACGTTTGTGGACATGGTCAGTCAAGGCAAAGAAGCAGAAGTCTATTGCATCTTTGACCCTTTGATTTTTAGTCCAGAGTCAAACTAGCTTACTTTGCATTATTAGTCTGTATCCCTTAGAGTTTTTATTTTAAGATGAACAGAAATGGGTAGAAGCGCGCAGTTGGCTGCTGCTTCTCAATTTTTCGTCTCCTGTTGTTCAGATTTGGATGAAACTTAAGGGAGATTACTGACTTGAGGCTAGCAGATAAGGCTAAGAAGCCTGAAGCAGGACGACCGCCTGTGAAGTTCAATGCCGCTTAATTAAATGCATCTGAAGAATGGAATGACAGTATATGCATTTTCCTAAAGCCTTGTCTTATGTCTTCAGTTGTCCCTGATTTTAAAAGTTGCAGAGTAAAATGTTGCAACAGAGCTTCCTGACTTGGACTTCAACCTCCACAACCACCTTCCCTCATTTCCTTTTTTGTGTCCTTGTGATGAGAGATTTAGAATAATTTGCAGATTCATTGGAATCTGACAGGGCCATGTCATGAGTGCTTCTGCTGTGGCCTAGTATGCATCTAATTTTAGATGAAACATGTTTTAAAGTACAATTCTTAAACTGAAAAGAGCAGGCAAAACTATTTTTGTAATATGAAGTGGCACTGCTGAACCTATATACAAAACAAGAACCACCCCCCCCAAAAACAAAAACAAAAAACAAAACAAAACTGGCAGTGATTGTATATGTCATGGTTGGGTGGTTTAGGAGATGCTTGCTTCCTGCGGACTATTTGCTCTTCAAGCTGTTGGAGCCAATTCTTGCCATGGATTTTAATGCCCTGGTGGAGACAATGACACCACTTGTTCTGATCACTTGCCAAGGTTTCCTATTGGCCCAGATCAATTCCAAATGCCTTCATATCTTGCTTGTATATGCGTCTTTGTAATGAAGCTTAGGGCATCCTGTTGTTTTTGTCCCCTCTGATGGTTCCCCGAATAGCATGTCCTCAGGTATACGTCCAACTTCCAAACTGCTGAGATGGCCTACCCAGTGCAATCATCTGTGTCTGAGTAGGGCTGTCACACTTGGTAAATTTGCCCTTTGAAGAACCTCTGTTTTAGTAACTTTATCTTGCCACCTGATGTTCAGTATACAGCATAAATGGTGCAAGTGGAAGCTGTTTAACCTTTTCTCTTGATGTGCATAAGTTGTTCATGTTTCCCCACTATACATGAGTTCTGAGTACGCAAGCCTTGTACACTAGCATTTTGGTCTTGATGGTAAGCTTTGTGGTGTTCTGTGTTCTTTTAGTTAGTCTGCTGAAGGTGGTGGCAACCTTTCCAATGTGAACAATAAGTTCTTCATCCAGTGAGAGGTTGGTGGTCACTAGAACCTAGGTAGCTGAACTTTTGGACTGCTTCTACCTGGTCTCCATTAAGGGTAATTGGGTCTTGTGGAACTCCCTGTTCTAGTACAACTGTTTTCTTTATGCTGATAGTGAGAGCAAATGCCTGATAAGCTCTTGAAAGATGATCCATGAGTTCTTGTAGTAGGTCTTTGTTGTTGGTTATAGGGGCAGGATCATCAGCAAATTGAAGTTCCCTGATAAGCACTTTTCTAACTTTTAGTCTTTTTTCTTGAGTTGTGACAGGTTGAAGAGTGTCCCATTTGATCTTGTGTGGAGGTACACTCTGCTTTCCATGTCTTTAAATGCACAGTTCAGGAGTACAGAGGAGATTGCAAAGAGTGTAAGGGCAAGAACACATCCCTGCTTTTCACCTTGAAGCTGTCTGAAGTGTACCTGTCAAACTGAACAGTTGCTTTCATGTTGTCATGGAAGTAACATATAAGACTTAACAGGATTGGTGAGCATCCTATCTTTTCTAGGACTTCAAATAGGCCTTCTCTGCTAACAGTGTCAAATGTCTTGATTAGATCCACGAAGGCAATGTCCAATGGCCGGTTTTGCTCTTTGCACTTTTCTTGAAGTCACTGCAGGGAAAATATCATGTCTGTTGATCTCCAAGCCCTAAACCTGCACTGAAATTCAGGGTAAACATGAGACTCTAGCTGTTTGTAGGTGCACCAAGATGACCCTTGCATAAGCTTTTCCTGCTGTACTTAATACTGAGGTAACTTTGTAGTTGTTGGAGTTGCTCTTATCTCCTTTATTTTTCTACAAACAATGATATTTGGTATTTGCATCATGCACATCTTGTGGTAGGTACCTCACTGTCTGTCTACACAACAAAGAGGACCCAGAGGGACAGTTTTCCAGCCTCTGCTTCCTCTATGCAAAAATGAAGTGTATTTCCTACATATGGGGACTTTTTACCATCTTTAACTTTCCCTGAGCCTGATGAAGGGTGCATGAGCCTGAAAGCTTGCAGAAATTTTTTTTGTGCAATTTCTCAGGTGGTCTAATGAAAGGCATCATCTCTGAACCAAGAGTTCTAGATTTTTGCGTTTCATTTGGTCTCAGACCAACACGGCTACCACATAAATCTGTCACCCTCTTTCTAGCATATGGGTTGCAGCTGTTGAAGATATAGTAGGCTTTCTTTCCTGCACTTGGAATCTCAACAGAAATTCTCATCTTTTCCAGGAGCCTTGCCACTTGGTAATGAATCAGTGGCCTTGCTTAGCTTTTCTACAGTGGGGTCCACATCTAACTCTGGCATGATCTGTAGAGTTGGTATTTGGTCCAGTGATTCACTGTTGATGTTTCTTTCTTGTGAGTATAGCTCTGAGTAGTGTTCAACCCAACCAGACATCTACTTGCTTCTATCTGTAATGGCTTCACTGCTGCACAATTTGAGAGGGGCAGCCTTGTTGACAGTAGGGCCTAGAGATTTCTTCAAACCATCATACATGACTTTAAGGCTTCCTGTGTCTGAGGCTGTCTGTGTCTCTTCACAATTTAGTCCAGTACTGATGTGCACAGGGTCTGGTTGCTCTCTGTACCTAGTTTTCTGCATGTTGAAGTCTCACTTTGGTACTCACTGTTGGCTGCTTGTTCTGTTCCAGATAGGCTGTGTTCTTGATTTTGATGAGAGGTAATAGTTTTCTTGCGTTTTCTTTGAACAAGGCCTTATTGGACGGTCTCTTTTGCCTAACTGTGATTTTTAGCTGTTTCGTGGATTATAGTTCTTTAAAGCTTCCCAACTGTCCTCTGCATTCTCTGGTAGTGATTTCTCAAACATTCTGAGCTTGAAAGCCTTCACAAACTCTTGGCATGTCTTCTGGTTCTTAGTGGTAGTGATTTTTGAGCTTGCTCCTAGGTTTTGCTCTCCTGTAGTTTCTTCACTGTAATCTTCACTTTGCTAATGATGAGGGAGTGGTTGTGTTACAGTCGGCACTGTGGAACACATGGGTCTTCTGCACTGAACATACTTTTTTTTTTTTCTCCTAACAATAACAAGGTCTAGTTGGTGCCAGTGACCTGATCGTGGATGTAACCAGGACACTTTGTGGCAATTTTTTTCAAGCAAAATATTAGTTGCTAATGCACAGTTGGTTTTGGGCACAGAATTCAAGAAGTTGTTGGCTGTTTTCATTCGTTATGCTGATGCCAAAATATCCTAGGCAATTTGGCCATGAGTTGTTTTGTGTGCCAACTGCTGCCCTGAAGTCTCCAAGGAGGAATAGTTGTGCCATTGATGGTAGTCTCTTAACCACTTAGTGCAGAGTGTTGCAAAACTTATTCTTCTCGGGGCTGGAGTCGAGTGTTGATGCATAAGCTTGATAATGTTCACAGAACCAATGGTTGTCTGAAGTCTTGAAATGCACTCTGAATTCCCAATGGGTATTTCTATAAGCTTTACCAACTTGTTACACTCAGCAAAAGTGGTGCTGTGCAGGCAATTTTCTACAGCGCTTTTACCTCACCAAAAGAAGGTACAGTTGGCCTCCTGGATAGAACCATCATCTGCAAATCTTGTTTCCTGGAGCACTGCAATATCAGTGTTGAGTTTGTATAGCTCATGAGCAATCAAGACGGACTTCTGTATGCTGCTTGTCTTCTATTGCTTGTCATCATCTGTCAGGCCAGGACACATGGTCCTGACATTCTAGCTTTTAAGCCGGAAAGTTCTTGGTTTCTTGTTTTGTTTTTTGTCAGATAAGAGTTTTCTGTCTGCTTTTCAACTTTTGGCCTAGCACCATGCACCCAATGAGGCAGACTGACTTGTGGGTCAACACCTAATTGTTTGGGGACCGTGCAGCATTATGGTGGGCAGTAGCTGACCAGTGGGAAATGATGATTCCTCCCACCATCGAAGGTGACCCATGCTACCGTCCTCTGTGCCAGTCAAGTCAGAGCTTCTAACCTGTAACTGCCACTTTCTGTGTTTTGTCCATGCTGCCAGCAAGGACGGAGTATCCTCTCCATGTGGTGTGACTGCAATAGCCTGGGCAGTTGATATGGAGACGCTGCTTTGCTCCTGTATTGGCATCCCCCCCTCTTGGCTTCACTGGTTTGGTCCAAAGGAAGGACAGACGTCAGTGCATTTGGAACCAGCTACACTGTCCAAGTTGCTTGTGCAGAGGAGGTCTTCCATCTGCCTTCCTTTCAGGGCTCCGTTCCTAGATCGAGCTATTCAGCCATGGCTGGCAACCAGTCTACCGTGTGTGTATACCATTGGCAAAATCCCTGAGTGATGACGCTCATCTGCCTTTTGATGGTATTTCCTCCATCCAAGGGTTCCACTCATCTGCCTGAAGCTGTTGGCACTTGCTGAGGTTGCCAAGTTAATTAACCACTGCCCAGCACTGGGCCTTGTTGTACTGCTTATGGTCATAGCGGTAGCAGGTTTTCAATCCCGACTTTTTCAAAAAAAGAAACAAGGCATGCATTTTATTAGCTTCTCAAAGGAACTCCTCCTTATGGAAGTCCACCATAAAATTGCTGTGTGGGTAATTGACTTTTTCTATAGGATTCTGTCCTTTTGGACTAAAAGATCATTTTCTAAGTTATAAGAATGCCCTGATTTCTGTGCTTGTTTGATGGTCTTGTCTTTTTTTTCTTTTGTCCTTCATATGCGTTATCAGTTACTGTAACTGAACATACATAATCGCATAAGTGAGTTAACGTGCTACGCAAGAAACAAATACAACATTGAAAGCAGCTAACCTTCCCCAAAGAGTGTAGTTTAAGATTAAACTTGTTCTAAAACCTGGTGTTCAGGGGAAATGGAGGAATTTTGTTTTAAACAGAAAAAAAAATTGCACTGTTTTATGTCCTTGTAAGCACGTAAGTCGGTCAGTACTCAGACTAGTTAATGGTGGGCAACCTACTTAACCTTTTTTAAATCCAGGTACTTAGGTAGGGAAATACAAATCCTATTGCATGTGTTGTCAGTGTTGTATCATAAAAGTAGGGTCGGGAGAGTCCTTGTAGATCTTCAAGTCTGACCCCCCCCC
>NW_017729032.1:256652016-256652316 GCF_001723915.1 Gavialis gangeticus | reverse complement strand
CCCAGTGAGTTTATAGATGGTCACCAGGTCCCCCTCAGCCTTCGCTTGTGAAGGCTGAACAGGTTCAGGTCCTGCAGTCTCTCATTGTAGGGTCTGCCCTGTTGTCCCTGGATCATGTGGGTGGCCCTGTGGACCCTCTCAATGTTGTCCACATCCCTCCTGAAGTGGGGCGTCCAGAACTGGACACGGTACTCCAGCTGTGGTCTGACAGGTGTTGCATAGAGGGGGAGAATTACCTCCTTGGCCCTGTTTGAGATGCACCTGTGGATCCACGACAAGGTCCGGTTAGCCCTGCCAACC
>NW_017729032.1:256648833-256650461 GCF_001723915.1 Gavialis gangeticus | reverse complement strand
ATTGCTATCACCGAGGTGGTCAAGAACCTGGAGGCCCCTTACCAGGTTGTTGCCTGTGGCCAGGACCAGGTCCAACAGGGCATTTCCTCTGGTGGGACTGTGCACCTCCTGAATTAAGTGAAGGTCCTGTATCTCGGCCAGAAACCTCCTGGAACAGTCCAACCTGGCTGGCTGCTCCTCCCAGCAGATGTCTGGGTAATTTTAAATTGCCCATGACGACTACATCCCTTGCCTTAAGTGCTTCTGTAAGCTGGCCCGAAAATTCCCGGTCCCGCCCCCCCCCTTGGTTGGGGGGGGGGCTGTAATAGCCCTTCACTGTTAAATCCCTCTCCCCATGGCCCCCTTGTATCTTGACCCAGAGCACTTCATCTTGCCCATCCTCTGACCTCATTCTGCTGGCAGAGGATGTCTCTTGCTCCTTGACATAGAACGCCACACCCCACCTTTACTTCCTTTTCTATCCTGCCTGTGAAGCCTGTAGCGTCTAATGTCAACTGCCCAGTCATTGGATGAATCCCACCATGTTTCTGTAAGCCCTATTATGTCTGGGTTTGAACCGACTATTCTGAGGGCGAGTTCCATCTGTTTTGTTCCCCATACTGTGAGCATTGGTATATAGGCATTTAAGGCCTTGCACAGCTGCGTGTGCCACCCCGATTTGGGAGACTGTCTGGACCCCTGTTTCTTACTTCTTACCTGGGCACACCTTGCATTTGTCATCTGTCTTGCTCAGGTGGTGTCTCCTCGTCTTCCTGCAGCCCCCTCCCCCAGCGAGGCTAGTTTAAAGCTCACCATACAAAATCAGCCAACCTGGAACAGAAGACACGCCTGCTTGTAGGAGAGAGGTGAAGCCCATTCCACCCCAGCAAGTCCCCCGCCCAAAAGCAAGGGTCGTTATCTAGGAACCCAAGGCCTGCCTGGCGGCACCAACTGTGTAAGCACCAGTTGACCTTGCCAATGCAGGCCTCGTGTCACCGTTCCCGCTTACTCACCAGAAGAAGAGAGGAGAATACCACCTGTGCCCCTGTCTCCTTAAGCTTGTCCCTCAGAGCCTTGAATTTCTTCATAATGTGGTCAGGGTTGTCCCTGGCCACGTCATTTGTTCCCACATGGATGACTACCATGGGGCACTGGTCTGCAGGTCGGATGTAGGCTGGGATTCTCTCCGTGATGTCCCTAACCCGAGCCCCAGGCATGAAGCAGACTTCTCGCACCATGGGGTCAGGCCGGTAGATGGGACCTTCCAGTCCTCATAGGATGGAGTCTCTGATGACGAGGACCTGGCGTTTCTTCCTGCTGGTGTTCGCTCTCTGCCCATTCCTTGTCATGCGGGCAGTGGCAATCTCTGTATTTCTCCATCACAGCTGCCAAGGCATCAAACCTGTTCCCCAGGTGAACCTGGGGAGCTTCCACCACTCTAGGCCTAGCAGCTCTGGATTTGGACACCTTCTGCCACTCCTGCATTGGATGCGTCTCCTGTGGGGGCTGTACAGTGGGCAACTGGGCCTGCAGAGAACAGAGATAGGCATCAATTTCATCCTCTGCATCCCTGATCCCCCTCAGCCTGCTCACCTCAGCCTGGACCTCCCTCACCTGCTCCTCCAGGGCCCTAAGTCGTGCAAAGGAGG
>NW_017729032.1:256643164-256648643 GCF_001723915.1 Gavialis gangeticus | reverse complement strand
GGGGGCAAGGGGCTGCTGACCCTGCCATGAGCTCCGTCTGGGTGGAGGCCTCAGAAGAGCCCATGTCAGGCGGCAGCACCAGGGGAGGGCCCCTGGCAGCTGTGCTCCACGTCTGCATCATGTGTGCAGAGCTGCGCCTACTGCTTTTGCTCGCTGGAGGTGCCGCTCTGGGCAGCTACCTTGTGCCTACCTTACGCAAACGCCGGCGTGCCCTTACAGAGCGTGCCTGTTTGCACGCACTGTTCGCACGAAGCTCGGGAGCGCAGCTCCCTGTCAGGCAAGCTAAGAGGGCTCTGAAGGGCTTCCCTCCAGATCCTCCTCAGCTGTGCTGTACCCTCTGCCCTACTTACCTTAGGGGGAATCAGGTGTTGCTGCCCCCACTGCTATCTCCTCTGCAGCTGCTGCCTCCGCTGCCAAGGTAAGAGGGTACGTGTGTGTGTGGCACACGTGTGCCCTGCTCCCTCAGCTCCTGTTCCCCAATAGGCACTGTTTTTTTTCTTAATACTTAATTCAATATGAAATTATTCATATAATTAGTATGTAGAAATTCTTGGAATAGAAAAATAAGACAAAACATTTTTGCAGTAGTTTAGTTTCAAAGACTAGATCTATAACTAAAAACTGACTTTGGCAACAGGATCTAAGAATGGGAATTTACAGGAAAGCTAGTTTTTTTGAGAAATAGTTAAATATGGTATTTTTTTTATTGTCTCAATTTACTGCTAATGGCTGGAGTAACATGCTACTTAATCTTTCGTAGACTTCTTTAGTATTTTGATGGCTAGCTTTTAAAGAGCATATATGATCAGAATTATTTTCCATGTTGCATAATTCTTCAGAGATGAAGAAATGCAACAATTCATGTTTGTGTTACTTCACAATCAGAAATTGTAGCCTGACTGCAGTTATTGCCTATGATTTCACTGGGATATACAGGACTTAGCCACTATCATGTGGGGTACTTGATTACTTGTGACTGAATCTGCTTCTGTGTAGGGGAAGCTGTTGCAAACTGCTCAAGGGAAGAATTTGAACTCCACTTAATATCCAGTTAGTTGGTACTGGTTATTTGTTCATACCACACATGCAGTTCCTCCCCCTCCCTCTGCCCCCAAATCAGCTGTTAAAAATTGGCATGTACATTTTAAGTAAGGAAGTATGGTTATGGCAACTTGTGGGCTAAGTACAGACGGTCAAAAATCCTGAGGCTGAATCAATTCATTCTTCACGGGTTAGTCTAAACTGTGCAAATTGAACTGATAAGCAAGGGAACAGACATTCACTTTTGATTCCAGAAGTGCAGACAGGCCAGAAGCGGGTGGGGGGGGCACTAGGACATGCCTACCCGCTTGGTTGGAGCAGATAGCTTGGGCTAAGGCTAGCTCACCCACCCTGCAATGTGGGGCTTGCAGGGGAGAAGCTGTAAAGCATCGTGGGATGCTGAGGGACTGTAAGTTGACTTGAATCTGGAGGGGATCTGGGACAAGTTCAATAAATCAACTTAACGTGAATCAGTGAAGTCTGATATTGCATCCATCTAGGTTTACCTTAAACCAATTTCAGCTATTTTGGAAATCGTTTGTGCGCTGAACTTCTGTTGTGTTACCAATTTGAACCAGTTTCTAATCCCTTAGGCTGGTTTTTGTGTATTTTCTGTCCCTACCCCCTGAAGCTCGGCCCTCTGCTGGAGAGAAAAGAGAAAATAACACAAATGCTGCATAAGAGGCCACATACTAAGCCCTCAGGGCTCCCTAGCTGCTGACTATACACACTTTTTCTTTTTCCTAGCAGAGGCTCATACTGCAAAATCTGTTTTTTCTAAAGCAGAGTTGAGTCTTGGGTACCAGGCTGCAGACTAAATCACAGGTGGGCTCTCAGTTAGTTAATTCTGTAAGGGCTGCTGGCTAGGATCAGGCCCTCAGTTGACCTGGCAGGTACTGCCAGCTGCCCATCCAGCTCAGCTCAAGGGGCAAAGAGGGGTTGGGCATCCTGGCTCAGCCAGCAGCACCTGCAACTTCTTGCAGCTAGGGTTTAATAAAGCAGCCACATTATTTTGCTGTCCTTGCTACTGCAGCTGTCTGATTTCCCGCCCCCAGGAAAATACTGTACTTAAACCTTTTCTTGAAAATACTATTTTTTCTTCATTCTACCTTCAGTCTACATTTTTCTTCATTCTACCTCTCCAGAACAATGTATAACTTATTTGAAGGCATGTTGTATGTGATAAATACCAGTTGGAATGAATCTCGGAATTTTTAAATGTAAAGTGTGTGGTTTGTGTAAGAGTTTTTACTGTTTTTCAGACTGATCTGTATATAAGCATATTAAGCCAGTTGTGCTTGCCTTTGCTGTCGGAGAAAAATGATAGGCAAACCTGTTCTAAACAATGTTTAATACAGATACTAAGCTGTTCTAGTATGTCTAAAGAAATTAATAAAAACAATTGAAAGAGCTTTTTGGGGGGTAAGTGCAGTTAACTATAATTATGTGAGGGTTAATAGTGTGTATGTGTATGTGTATATGTATATGTATATATATATATGTATATAAAGGTCAAATAATTTGAAGGCTGGAAACCAAGGAAACATTGTCTTCATTTTGACTATCCCATCCTTTGTGACTTCTTTGTAAATTTGACTTGAGCTGTGTGCTGCAACTACTTGAATAAATAGGAGAAAAGCCCGCAGGAGTTGTGTAGTTGCAGATAGTTTATCTAACTAGCTTTGGAATAGTAAGATGGTTTGTAACTCGGATAAGGTAAATGTAAAATTCCAAGCAAAAGGTTTGAAGCTGTAGATGTAAATCATAAGTATGATAGTAAATTGTCTACCAAGCAAAACTAGAAGTCTGCTTTAATCTTTATACCCAATTTATTAAAATAGCAAACAAAATAATCAGAAGTATACTGACTGAAATAATGAGAGAGAAAAATGAGTGAAACTTTTTATTATCCTATTTGCTTGCATTGTGTAATTCAACTATCATTTTATTTGTATGTCTTTCTTTAGGTGCCTTAGCTGGACCGATTGTTGATCCACATGTAACAGCAGTCTGGGGGAAGAATGTCACGTTAAAATGCATAGTTGATATAAATGAAACAATAACACAAATCTCATGGGAGAAGATGCATGGTAAAAGTGCACAAACTGTTGTTGTTCATCATCCTGAATATGGGTTTTCTGTTCAAAGAGAATACCATGGAAGAGTGTCATTTAAAAACTCTTCACTTATTGATGCAACAATCAGCCTAAACAATGTGAGCTTCTCTGATGCAGGAGAGTATATATGCAAAGCAGTTACATTCCCACTAGGAAATGCACAGTCATCAACAACTGTAACTGTATTCGGTAAGTTCATAGCTTTTTAAAAAAAAGAGGACTGATCTAATGAATATAAATGAGGGAAACTATGTAGCTAGAAAGTAGGGGTACACCTATTTTTTTAAAAAAATGTTTTTGGTATACTGATGGTCAATTTTAATAACCAGCCATATAGGCCGATACTAACTTAATAGCTGATATGCAGCCTGGCAGCTTGGAGAGCAGCATCTGGCTGGTAAGTCTGTGTGGGGGAAGGGACTTGGGGGGAGGGAAGGTACGTGGGGGGTGGGTGCAGATTTAGTCCCCCACGGTGAGGGCGGGAGTGCCCAGCCAAGGCGGCCACTTCCTCTCCTAGTTGTGCATCTATTTGATAAGCTGGGTATCAACCCTGATCCAACTATATCTAGTAGATATTTGCTTTCTTTTAGACCTGTACATTACAAATTCAGTACCCTTTAGTATCAGTTATCCCACAGAGAAAATATTTTACTTATTACTCCAAAAAGCCTTAGATTAGACTACCTCCCTGGTGATGCTTCTTCCATTTCAAATCACTATTGTTTGGGATGGGTTCACATATGCACCTGTTTAAGCAGGGCAATATACGTAGCCATCTCAAACATGAATTTTTAGTGATTGCTCCTTTTTGTGAAAACTTATTGTCTGATTCAAGTCAAAATTTATAAAACATGAAATTACAAGTTTACCCAAAATCATGGTTCATACAAACAAAAATGATTTAAAGATAAACATGGCATAATATTCAGCTACCAAAGGAGATCGAAGGCTATATTTCATAGATTTCATAGAGTTCTAGGGTCAGGAGGGACATATTAGATCATAGAGTCCAACCGCCTGCTCTGGGCAGGAAAGATCACTGGGGCAAGTAACCCCAGCCAGGTATTTGTCAAATAGGGGAAAGCACCACCTCCTTTGGAAGCCCATTCCATATTTAAAAAAAAAAAATCTCTGTGTAACACTCAATCACCCCAAAACACTCCTACTTTTGGGGTGAATTTATAATACTAAGTTAAACAGGATTGTGAAAAAAATAGGTTCTGAAGCTTGTTTTTCATGTTAGAAAACTTGAGCCATGTGTGATGAGAAGAAATCAACCTGAAAAAGCAGGTCTAATAACAGAGGCGCTACTTCATGGTCAGGGCAGCTAGGGTCTGGAACCAACTCCCAAGA
Organism: Gavialis gangeticus; assembly: GCF_001723915.1. Classification (NCBI taxonomy): domain Eukaryota; kingdom Metazoa; phylum Chordata; order Crocodylia; family Gavialidae; genus Gavialis; species Gavialis gangeticus. The sequence continues at coordinate 256,644,132 of NW_017729032.1, read as the reverse complement.
GAAGTGGTGCATGCTCCTACTCTGGGGGTTTTTAAGAGGAGGTTAGATGAACACCTTGCTGGGGTCGTTTGACCCCAGTACTCTTTCCTGCCATGGCAGGGGGTCGGACTAGATGAACTACTCAGGTCCCTTCTGACCCTAGAAACTATGAAACAGAGAACCTTATCTTTTTCTGTAGATCAGTTTTAAAATTTTGGAGGATTTTTTTGACAACTAAAGTGGTTAAGAGCAGAAATTTAGGTGACAGCTTTTTAAAAGTAGTTGAGTAAAACCAATTAACGGGTGTAATGGTATAATAGCCTTTAGTAGCAGTTGCAGACACTACCTGTGAGGGAAAGTGCTCTACTACTAACGCTTCTGAACACTGAACCTACAGAGCTTCACTAATCCTTAAACGTGGATTTAGGCTAAGGGATAGTTATTTATCAAGAGCAATTGATGTGGTTGCAGCATAATTCCAGCTTCTGATTCTGGTCCACAGCTTCAAAACACTTTAACTTTTTTCCTTACTTAATGGCATAAAGAATGGTCAGCACAAGCATCAATCAGTCATCACCTCTGACCCTACAGTCAGTCAACCATGATTTAGCTGCCCATGTGGTTATTGGGCACTTCTCAACCATTTTCAAACTGGGCATGGTCACTGTGCCTGAAACCTATACCAATGGGGCCTTCACAATGACAACCAATGCCTGTATGGACAAGTTCAGTCCATGTCTACATTGTTGACTTTTTTACAATGGTACCTGATGGCCTTCAGGCTCTTCAAACTGGTGATGACGTCACCTTAAGATGGCTGAAACAATATGCCGAAACTGCGTACACTAAATAAATAAGAAAGCCATCCAGCAGACTATTTTGGGGGGAAGATGTAAAAAAATAAATAAATAAAACTGACCCAACTTTTAGACAAAAGTTTAACAAGTCAGTAATAATAATTAAAAAAAAAAAAAAAAAAAATTGCTAAG
>NW_017729032.1:256640151-256643048 GCF_001723915.1 Gavialis gangeticus | reverse complement strand
TAAAAAAAAAAAAAAAAAAAATTGCTAAGTAGGAGATGATAATAGATGCTGATAATTCAGCTAGTGTTTTGGGTTCACAGCACAATCTGATGACCTAAAACATTTTAAGGAGAAATGTTGCCATTTCAAATGTAGCAGACCCACAGACAACACTGTGCGCTGGATTATCTCTGGCACACCCTTGGCCTAAGGAATAAAACTGTTACCATTAATAAATAAAATGAAGTCCAGTCAAATGGAAAAACAGACCTAAAATAAGCAAGTGATGTATGTTGCTGATATTTCAATCTGAGATATTTAATAAATACATGAAAACAGGTAAATACAACAATATTGGTTTATTTTGGGGGAGGATAGAGAAGAGGATATGGGAAGATAGTTAAATAGAAAAATTATGAAAGGGGTTATTGGAAAAATCTAAAATAAGAGCTCTTGGTAATAAGTTAGTTGCTCTTGAATATTTTCTGGTTTTTACTTGGCCATCTTCAGTGTTCTGAAAATCTGAATAAAGTTAGTCTTCCTTGCATTAAATTAAAAAGAAAAAATCTTTGCATCTTGAAATAAAATTTTGAGTAATAAGAGACATTAGCATGAAATACTTAAGCTTCTTGATGGGGAAACAATAGGAAACATCACTAAAGCTAACAGAACTGAGCCATTCTCTTTGTAAATAGGCCACTAACATACAATACTAATTCCTAGTGCTGTTACTGCTAAAGTTTGAAGTTAAATGCAGCGTTTGTCACAACACGGTTATGCCTGTTACTGCAGAAAGCATCTTGCCTCATGGTGTGAAATATACATTGCTTTCTTCTTGACAAGGTGGGTTCTGATTTCAGTCAACATACATGCATGGGACAAATGAGTGAGAACCCAGTTCTGAAACGCTGGTTGCTCAGAAGGTATCAGAAATCGTAGATGGCGTCCACAACTATTAAGCCCTATAGTTAGGGTCAGGGGTGGGGTCTTTGTGAAAGTTGGTTGCTGAATGGTCTTAAAAGGTAGAAAAAGGAAGACCTAAATGGGGAGTCAGTATTGAAGAGACCATCTGTAAACTTACTATTTATTAAATATCAAGCTGAACTGATGGCTTTTTTTTTAAACCTGGCAGAGGACGTCTGAATTGAACTAATGAAAACACCTATTATTGGGTGTCACCCCATAAATTGAGTTGTCCAGCAAAATTAACTTGCTACAGGATGTTTAGAGTTCAGTTTTTAAGTAGTTAAACTGTAAGCATGAGCACAGGTTAAATATCAGCTCATGCTTTCTCCTTTTGCCCCTCTGGATTGGGAAACAATGTATAGAACATCAGTGTAACTGCTAAAAACAATTATTGCACTCATTTTAGTTCAGGTGACTAAGTATTTTGACTGTGATTAATTTGATCCTGAATGAAGATGTAGAGCACAGATCTTGCTTAAAGATTCTTCATATGTTATGTAGAGACTGATGCCCAAGTGAGAGCAGGCTACACTTTTAATCTTTTGTTCCCTTTGGCCAGGTCCAGACATTCAGAAAGCCTGAAGCAGGATCAAGTTACGTGGTTTTTTTCTGTAAGCGGTGTAGCTTAGATCAGTAGTAAACAAAATATGCATTTGCCCTTTGGTAGGAAGATGGCAAATCTTAGGCTGGGTTCCCCATTTTTAAACCAGCCTGTATGCCAAATTTCTCTTCCGTTACAAGTATAGACTAGTTTCTGATCCCTTTTCCAGTAAAAGTGTAATGTCTGTACCTGGTCTTTGAGAGCAGGGGCCCAAATTTACTGGGCCATAACTCTCTTCTATAGCTGCATCTCTTTATCTGGCTTCAGCAGTCCACTGCTCTGTCATGGTTGCTTCCTTAGGTATGTGTTTAAAGCCTGGGGACCTTTGGAATCTATATGCTTACAAGCTTCTCCTACTCTAGATACCTATAGTTGTACTTGGGAGAAAAAAAGGGAACCTGCATTTTGGTTGATTCCTCTAAAATACCAACTCTCTTTTTAAAGAGAATTTAGTTGTCTGGGGAGGAGAGACATGGAGCAGTATCAAACAAACTTTACTAAATCATCTAATCGTTTTTTTTTTGGGGGGGGGGATGGGGGAGGAATTAAAAAATTAACTGTTATTCCAAAACATCACTAGCTATTGTTAGCATAAATTTGCAGACCAAAGTAAAGGTTATACAATAGTCATTTTAATTAGTTGAACCAAAAATATGAATACGGTTTCTAACCTAAGATGATGAATAAGTAGCTAAAAAACAAAACAAAAAAAAAAAAAAAAAAAAAAAAAAAAAAAAAAAAAAAAAAAAAAAAAAAAACTAGTCTTTGAAATGAAATGAGTAGCTTAGGCTACTCACATCAAGTGGCCTCCAGTCCTCGGTTTAATAAAATTCTTTTTAAGGGTGTTGGTGGTAGATGATTGTACAGGGGAAATAATCAGAATAACAGAATTTGGTGTTGACTTAAAGCTTAAATTCATTTAGACAGTCAGAACTTCTGAAAAATTTAAATAATGCACCAATTTATTAATGCCTTTTAACTGCTTGGTTTACTGTCAGACTTGCTTCTGAGACATTTTAATGGTAGCAGTATAGTGCAAGCTTTTCCTTGGGTCATTGGCTTGGAAATAAGTATATTTAAACAAAAACAAAATGTGGTCCCCCCCTCCCTTCCAGTGCTGTAGGGGCAGGCGCCTCCCCCACCCTGCTGCAGCCCCAGCACCATGTGCACCCTGCCTCCAATCACCATCCCCACTGCTCTCCCCAGCACCAAGCAGCTCCTTGCCAGGGCAAGCTGTGTGGAAAACTTTGATGCTGAGCAGAAGCAGAACACAATCCTGGACATTTGTTGACATTTTAAAAAACTGCCAGAATGGAGATGGGAGGACTGAAAAAAGGACATATCCAGGAAA
>NW_017729032.1:256628459-256635151 GCF_001723915.1 Gavialis gangeticus | reverse complement strand
ATCTGGCTTAAGAAAAAATGTCTGCATATGCACATAGTCAGCTCTAAGGCTGTGACAGATGGATCATATTCAGTCTAAGAATGTTGGTCTTCCATGTCAGAACTGAAACCCATTTCACATTTGTATCTTTTGTATAGAATCAGTTGAAACAGGCATTTAAACAGAGTCTCTCAGTGTGAAGAGAGAAGTTGAACTTAATGTAGAAAGTCTTGTCAGCTGAGCATCTTGCAAAAAGGTGAAATGTGACAAGCCCAGAATAGCACTTTGGTAGGGCCTAATGGAGTAGAAACTGGGCTGTTCTTAAAGCACAATTTTGATAGAAGGTTTGAAGCTTGTGTTCTTTGCTGGTGTTGTCCTCACAGATAACTCAAGGGTTAGTATGGTAGATGTTGAGTTGCTGCAGTGAAAACAACAAATCTCTCTAATCCAGAGGTTGGTAACCTAGAAAGGTCTGACCCAGCCTGGGGCAACATAGACGATTGGGTAGCACACAGCTGCGCCAAGCTGCCGATCCTCTTTGCAGGACCCTCTTCCAAAGCCCGCCTTGCTGTTCTCATGCCTGTGCCTAACTTACTGCAGAGGGGCTGGATATCTGCACCATGTGCAAATGCAAATGACTTGAGCCCTCTTAGGTTAGAAATTTGCAGCCTGTGGATACCTACCCCTGCTCTAATCAACTTGACTAATAGATTTTTACTGCAAATGTCGGAAAACTGTTTTGTACTTTGGATATTAATATATTGAAATCTCCACAACCATAATGAAACTTTGAAGTTCAGATAACTGACTGGGTAAACAGTGAGGAATAAGAGGCAGGATGGGGCTTCAGTTTAAGTTGTCAATTGTTAGTATATTGGATGTTACTTGGTACTTAATATCCTGCTGTTTTTTAACTGGTGGTTGATATATTTCATTTTGAAATGAGGGGTATGTGTGTTTCAGTACTCCCTCTCCCTATTGTTTTCTCTCACATTCTCATCTGAAAATGTTACTTTTTTTTTCAATAGTTGAACCTGCTGTGAGCCTTACAAAGGGACCAAACTCTTTAATAGATGGTGAAAATCAGACAGTAGCAGCCATTTGTACAGCAGCCACTGGAAAACCTGCTGCAGATGTTGATTGGGAAGGAGGCCTTGGTGAAATGGAATCTAGTTCAACTTCCTTTCCAAATGAAACAGTGACAGTTGTAAGTCAGTATAAAATCATTCCTACCAGATTTGCAAGAGGAAGACGTATAACTTGTGTTGTAAAGCACCCAGCTTTGGAAAAGGAGATAAGATATTCTTACGTGCTGGACATCCAATGTAAGTATCAAGCATTAATGTTGCTATTTAAATGAGTTTTTATTATTTGTATTGGATTTACTACTAAATTTCTGTACAAGATGCCAAACCCACTTAAAAAAGAAGTTAAAAACAAGAATTAGTTTTACAAATGAGTACATAAAAAAAATATAGACACACAAGATGAATTGGCCAAGAATATGCAGTAGCGACTGGCAGACTAAGAAACAGAATTAATAGATTCTTGAGTTTGTCCTGAACTTCAGACTCTGAGCCATGCTACCATTTGATTACCTGCTTACCTGAGAGATGAAGAGTCATCCCCTGTCCCCCTCTGAAGTATGGCGACTGTTGTAACCATTTTTAAATTGGTCTTCAGTTCATCAGCTATACAATTTCTAAATGTAACAAATATTTACCATTTCAGCTGAAGGAAGCATTGAAAAATGCTTAAAATGGCAATTGTCATTCTAAATTAGAAATAATGCTTGGGGTGAAATTCTGGTGAACTTCATGAATGAGGAAACCTCAGGGACTGAACAGATTACATAAAGGTGCCACCACACAATGGACAGAATGGAAATAAGATCTCCTTTATTAGCACAGATCCTTTAGCTTAACTTGTGGTCTCAGAAGAAAAAATCTTTATCAGTTATTACTCTGTTTAATTCAGCTGCAAAAATATTATTAACAAAGGTCAGAAATATTTTTGTCCTTAAACCTGTGTGTAACCAGATAGCCTCCATGTAACTACAGTAACCAACATACTTGATTAAACTTAAGTGGGCATAAGGGCACAGATAACAGGTTAAACAAAACAGAAGAAACTGAGGCACACTTGAGTCAGTCAAAATACTCAGGGGAGATGAAGACGCACCTAAAATGGAAAGTGATTAGAGGGCCTAAACCAGAAAAGAAAGAGGCAAGATTGAAGGGCCAGTAGAAAAATAGTGACACTTCTGGCAAGAGGTCAGAAAATGTTTCTAGATGGTGCCACTTACTCCTTAAGCAAGTTCTTAATGTTGTAAAACCTGTTTTGATAAAGGCTTAATAGACTAGCCATACTAGGAGTTCAGTAAACTGATTTTAGTACTGTAGTGGGGGATAGGAGGGAGGGAGAGTCAGGTAATTGTGTGCCTTCCAATGAGTACCATTTTAAATAAGCCTCCACTTTGATGTCATTTACCTAACAAACATTTTAATGACACCTAGCCATAATGGTAGGTGTATTTTGTTACAAACCTGGCAGGGATTAATAAACATAAGTGCAGTATACAGGACAAAAGTAAAACACTCTTCCTGTTGTTGAATTTGTGGACCCATTAACTACAGCAGCAGAAGCAGCAATGGCTGTCACCTTAACTGAAGAAGATTGCTCTGCCTAGCAATGGAGACTTAATGCACACTTTGAGCATCCTTTAATCATGTGCTTGGGGCCACATTCAACATACTTCAAAAAAGTATTACCCTTGAAAAAGTTAAACCTTCAGTTCATGTAACAACTAAACTACAATTTTGTGTGTTTAGTTTCTAGGACTTAGAGTGGTGTGTTACTTTTATGTTTATTCCCTCCAAATAAAATGATTCATTTTTTTTCTGTCCAAAACCACTTTAAAAACACAATTTCAGTCAGTGAAGCCATGTCCACGTTGCTCCCAAAATATGTTAGTGTTACTAGTGTGATTCTATTAGGTGTTCTTTCAAGAAAAATTCAGGAAATGTAGCAATGCAAAAAGCCCATTTTGCTAGAGTCCATCCTACCATATCTGGGTGTCAGATGCAGACTAAATTATTTGTCACTTTGCATATCTGTTAACCTTTTGTGCTTGTTAATCTGTCTGTTAACTTCTTTCTATACATTTGATGCAGGAAACTTATTTTAAACAGAAGCTCTAAATTTCTGCCTTTTAACCTCTTGTAAATAAATTGGATGTCTCATTTGCATTATGAGGCTTAATAATGATAATACCCTGCAAAGTCTAGGCATGTAATGTGCTGCAATTGACCGCTGCCTTTGGGAGCGTTTCATAGTTGGTAGGGTCGGAAGGGACCTGAGCAGATCAAGTCCGACCCTCTGCTATGGGCAGGAAAGAATGCTGGGGTCAAACGACCCCAGCTAGGTGATTTATCTAGCCTCCTTTTGAAGACAAGGATGTTGGAAGATGGATGTTTCTAATGCTGGTGTTTACTTCTCACCCTGTTTCTACTCTTAAAACAACAACAACAAAATTAAACAGCTACCTGGCCCAGAAGAGAGAGACCAATAGACTTAAATTATAATATTTTCTCAATAACAAGCCTTTTTTCCAAAAATTAGCTGCTTAGAATCGGTGTGCATGTTTACACAGGATGAAAACTTCTTCCACTTACTGGGCAAAAGTGAAGTCTGCGTGCAATTCATTAGCTATCCTCCCTAGCTGCTGCTACTTAGTTTTAGTACAAGGAAAGATATTTTTTTTTGGAAGGAACAAAGGTGGGTGGGGGATCTTGTTCTGGGACACACTATTTGAGAAATTGTCCAACTTCCATGTTGCTTAGTTCTTCAGGCAGGAGGACTGTTACATACTAGAAGTCTTAAATATTGCCATCTAGTTTCTTAAATATTATATGGTGAATGCTTGAATCTAAACTGTTCTTAACAGATTTTGCTTAATTATTGGCCCACTAAGATACCTTTTAAATAATAGATGCCCCTGAAGTTTCAGTGACTGGCTATGATGGAAATTGGTTCATTGGAAGAGAGAATGTTCAGCTTAGGTGCAATGCTGATTCTAATCCACTACCTATGGAATTCACCTGGACCAGGTAAGTATTACTAAAATATTTTTGTTGCCTTAAATAAAGCTTGAAGCCATTCAAGGGTAGGCATTTAAAAATGCTTGTTCCTCTGTGGCTTTTTCCTCTATGTATGCTTCTGTTCCCAATATAGCCACTTATGTGTGTATTTAGTGTCAAGAAAATGCAGGTAATAAACCATGTCGCATCAAGGCATCCATCAGCTTTAAAGGGAAAATTGATACATTTTTGAAGTGGACTACATTTCACAAAAGATGATGGAAAAGGGGAAAAATAGGCTGGTTGAAAAATGTGGGAAGCAAACTTAATATAGAAGTTTTTGGACTCCTGGTTAGTACTTGAAGAAAATAAAGGATTATTCCAAATTTTAAATAGCATTTGGTTTATAAGGGTTGTCTTGAGCTTGCAACTGCCAGGCATTTATTTATGTTGTCTCATCTCATTGTGAGTTAGAGATATGCAATTAAATCTGAATCGGACATCTGCACAGACAGGATGTTTTTAATTTTTAACATGGTGTATTGACAGTTGGGGTAGAACATGCTCTAAGGCTTCAATAAATTGGCCATGCTCTTAAAGCAGTAGTTCATTATCTATTCCTAGCTTGTTTGAGATGGCTTGTCTATCAAAGAACAAATAAAATCACTTGCTTCTAGAAATCCCATTGGTTCAGCTACTCTGAGGTGGCAGCTGAATATCATTAACATTTTGTGGATGGCCCTATTATGTGTGTTGCCATATGGAATTTGCTACCATGAGAGCACTACCTTCACCACAGGGAAGAGACTTGAAACATATGGGTCAATTGCCCTTTTTTTTTTTAAAGCATCCTAAAATCTTTGGACAATTGTAAAATAAACAAAAATGTAACCTACTTGGCACAAATTAGCAATTCTGTAAAGGAGCCATCAATATTTTGTAGAAATATGACGTATGAATTTGACAAGATGCTTCTATTTTCTCTTACTGTTGATGGCTTCCTTGATACGTGTGAAGGAAGAAACAATTTTATCCAGTAAACTGTTCTGAATGGCTAGCAACAGCAGCAGTGAAAAAACTGAAGCCCTTTAAAACTTACAGGAACCACTCTATTAACAGGTGTCATAACTAAATTAAATGAGCAATAGATGTAAATGTCAATATTATAACAAGGATACTAGGGTTTGTTGGTTTTTAAATAATATTGATATTCCATTGCAAGTAAATGGGGGTGGGGGGAGCTACTGTGGCCACTGTGTAGCTAAATCCCCAAACTTCTCTGACAGGTTAATTCACAAGCTGCCTTAAAGATGCAGTAGTGCAACAATATCCATTTTTGAAGAAGAGATCAAAAGCAATTCCTATAGAGTAATGATTTGTCTGTCTGTCATTTTAAGTCGTGTTGTTCCGTAATAAAATATTTAAACATTTTCTCACATCAAAGTATTTTTCTAGTCTGTTTAGTGTGACCATTAAAGCAGCTCTAATGTACACATACAAGTATACACAAGTTAAAAGTAAAACGTGGCAAACTGATGCAGGGAAAGCAAAACAAGACTTTTAATGTGAAAACGAGTATATGGAAGTTTGAAACTGGATGTTGGTCAAACAAGATGGAGGAAAAGATGTTTCATAAGTCAAAGCAGGCTACCTTTTTAATGTCAGGGTTTGCTGTCCAAAGAGGAGGACTAATAGCTAGGTCACTTCCCTTGATAACACCCCAATTCAGTATGAATCTCCTCTGCCCAGCAGCGTCTGACGAAACAGATGATGTAGAAATCTGAACCCAGACCAAAATGTACATGAAATAAGTTGCCATATTTCATGAACCTGTCTATTTTGGGGAAACTTAATCTTAGCTGTTTGTTACAAGGGGAAAGAATGTAATGCTAAGTATTAATAATAACACAGTTATTGCTTAGTCTGAATCGCATGGAGGTAGTTGACCAGACTCATGCCTGGTGAGATATATTACTTGTTGCAGAGATTATGGAAAATTTGGTGTAGAATGAGGCAGTGTTTCTGCAATGGAATAGCAGTGCTAAGTTTCTTCATTATAGAGAGTAACTTGTAGAATTAACCTGCTGTTATGATAAGCAAATACTGTGACTTGATTTGTAAGGTAGAAAAATTCATAAAAGCTTGAGCTGAATATTACCCAGTGTGATGGAAAGAAAGAAGCCATGTATAGGTGGGCAAAAACCCTCGCAATGAATCTTCCTTGTTAATTCAGTTGAATTAGTAAGAATGAACTGGTTTTAATTACAACAGCAAGACCATCTTTAACTTGTAAGATGCAGCTTTCTGCTGATTTCATTGGTACTTGTACAATACTGTATGCTTGTTGGCAAGTCACTAGGGATCGTTTCTTTGCTGGGCTATGGATGACTATAACCATAACTAGCTAACATAGAATCAATGAGCGGGAAGGGACCTAGACAGATCATCTAGTCCGACCCCTTGCCATGGGCAGGAAGGAGCACTGGGGGTGGCAGGGGTCATAAGACCCCAGCCAGGTGCCTATCCAGTTTCCTCTTGAAGATCTCCAGGGAAGGTGAGAGCACCACGTCTCTGGGAAGCCTATTCCAGGCTCTGGCCACCCTTACAGTGGAGTAGTTCTTCCTAATATCTAAC
>NW_017729032.1:256625910-256628303 GCF_001723915.1 Gavialis gangeticus | reverse complement strand
CCCTGCAGGGCTCTCACAAATGTGGCCCTTGATAATTTTTTCAAAGACCTTCCCCAGGATAGAAGTGAGGCTGACTGGCCTGTAGTTGCCAGGCTCTTCCTTCCTCCCCTTCTTGAAAATAGGGACCACATTGGCCCTTTTCCAGTCCTCAGGGACTTGGCCCAAGCACCAGGAGTCCTCGAACAGGCGCGCCAATGGCTCCGCAATGACACCAGCCAGTTCCCTCAGCACCCACGGATGAAGGTCATCCAGGCCCGCTGACCTGGACACGTCTAAGCCCTCCAGGTAGTCCTTAACTAGGTCTGAACTAACAGTTGGGGGACTCTCATCCTTCCCGGGCCTCTCTATGCTGTCACCCAAGAGCACCCCATTGTCAGCAGACAGGAACACGGAGGCAAAGAACTTGTTGAAGAGTTCTGCCTTCTCTCTTGCGTCTGTCACCAACTGCCCTGTCCTGTCTCATAGGGGTCCAATGTTACCCTGAGACTTCTTGCTACCTATATAGCAAGTCCTTGAAAAAGGACTTTTTGTTATCCTTAATCCCAGAAGCTAATCTAAGCTCCAGTGCTGCTTTAGCCTTCCTCACCAAATCCATACAAGCTCGGGTCAGGAAGGTGTACTCCTCCTTTGGCCCTACCCCCTGCTTCCACCGCCAGTACGCTTCTTTTTCTTGCCTTCAGGCCAGCCTGGATATCCACGCTCAGCCATGAAGTTTTCATGGACCCTTTTCCTGCCTTCCTGCGCAGAGGAATTGCATCCTGCTGTACCCCAAGGATAGCCTCCTTGAGGAAGGACCACCTTTCCTGGACCCCCATACTAGCTACCCCCTGGGCTCTGAGTGCCTCCCTGACTACTGCCCTGAGCACATCAGTCAGCTTTCCTAAAAAGTCAGTCAGTGAGATTTTTTTGAGTTAAAGTAGGTTTGCATGTTACCTGAATGTACAGCACTAATGAAAAGTTGTCTTTTGCCTGTCTGCTGAGGTCAACACCCTGCTTGGGGAAACTGATTTGCTGAGATGTTAAGCCTGAAAGAACCTGCTGGCTGCCATTATGTTTAAACTATCCACTAAGTATCCACACATCAAAATGTCTAGAAGCGTTCAACAAAAAATAGGGTTCCTCTAGTGTTGTTCATGCAAACTAAGGATTTGTCAGATGAAACGGCTGTGCATGCATGTAGAACTGTTGCACATAATGAAATGTGTGGAAGAGAAGGAAGGAGCTTTCATTTCAGGCATGTGACAGAACTCCATCGTTTGGGTGACAGTATGGGACTATTGATAGTATGACACTGATGAACTTAACTGACATAGATGAGTGGGGTGGTCCCTACAGCTAAGAAACCTGGTTTTAGGTTTTGTGACTGTAACGATATTTAATTTATATTTAGCCAGCCGTTCAACTTTTTAAACTTGATCATCAGCTGTTTCATAATGTAACATTGAAATATTGATGACTTGAATTGCCTTTAAATATAGCAGCTCCCCTGAGTTGAGCTGGGGGATAGACTTGATGTACTAGAGGCCCTTAACAGATCTTTGTTCTTGCAAAAAGCAGGAGAAAATGCCACTAACTAACAGTTTTATATAAAAAAGCTTGAAATACTCCATCTAGTTTTAAGGCTGTGCTATTTTTTCTCTTTACTAGAGATTTAACTTAAGGTTATTTGACCTGAATACGTGACTATTAGCCTTTTCCTCTGACATTTTCTTTCTCTCTTTGTTTTTAGACTATGTTCAGATATTGATGTGTTGTCAGCTAATCATAGTTGCAATCTGTAAACTCCACAAAATATAGCAACCTAGCTGTGAAGTACCCAGTTTTGAGATATAGAACCTTGCACAGCAATTAATAGTTGTGGCTGCTTAATTGAAAGCTATTGTTGTTTGTTTGTTTGTTTGTTTGTTTGTTTGTTAAGCATTTTACCAAAACGTGGCTGTTGATGCTTCATGAAAGCTAACTTTTTTTATTTCTAAAGGAAGAGAACTTTTAGATGATCTTGGCTGTAAGTAATAGTCGGACGAACTATTATCAAAACTAAACTAGTAAGATACTAACTGCCTTTAAACACTTTCTAATCTAGGCTGGATGGGCAATGGCCTGAAGGCTTACTGTCTATAAACAATACTCTGCATTTCAACAGCCCACTAACTTACAATTATACTGGAACTTACATCTGTAGGGTGACAAATTCCCTTGGTCAAAGAAGCGATCAAAAGACTATCTACATATTAGGTGAGTGGTTTCTTTTTGTTTTTATTAATTTCTTCAGTCTCCATTCCATCTCCTGTTTCTCCCCCCTTTCCACCTCCCCCCCCCCCCCCCAAAAAACCAACCCCAAAACCCCCAACCTTTTAAATACTTTTGTTAAAATGATTATAAAAAAAAAAAAA
>NW_017729032.1:256614565-256620910 GCF_001723915.1 Gavialis gangeticus | reverse complement strand
TTTAAGAGTAGAAATATGTTTATACTGTAATATCAGATATATTCAAAATTGCCTTGGACTCTCCTCCAATAAAAGAGAACAACTCCCCCCACCCAAAAATCCAACCCCAAAACCCCCAAGCTTTTAAATACTTTTGGTAAGATGATTATCAAGATAAAGAACTAGGTATTTAATAAAGTGCTTCAGCTATGTCATAAGAGAAGTATCTGGAATTCAATTCATATTGATTTGGAAATTGATATAGAACAAAAACGGGACGAAGAAAAATGTTTCTGGTAGCAATATGATAAATATAGTGTGAGTATTGCTGCTTTCCACTATACATTCACTTTCTGTGTAGGTACTTAAACTGTACCTGAGAATGTTATTGTAATGCTACCAAATTCCAAAAAAGTATACACACTAGGAGCCCTGTCTTGGAAGATAGTGCCTTAGAAATATGATTCAAATAAGAAAATCTGCCAAGTAGCACAAGGGGAATGGAATCCAATCACAGAATTGGAGAATGAGTATGTTAAGACCAAACCCACATCTTGGTTTATGAATGGACTTGGATGTCCCAGCAGAACTCCTTAGACGATTAGTGGCATGTGAGGACTCGCTTTAGAGAGTGAGGCTCTTTACACTTAAGAACGCAACAAAATTGCCTGTCATTTGCAGCTATGAAATTTAGTAAGAAGGCAACTTTGTGTTGCTATCAAGAAGAGTACATATAAAACTTCATACAGATGTCTGTCAAGTCTCAGCACTTCAGCAAACCTCTCTTGCAGAATATGACAATGTGGAGAGCACATTCTTTATCATTAGAATGTGAATAAGAAAGTTTTAAATACTGAGGTCTGTCGTGTGCGAGATGGAAGGTGAGGGGAGTAGGTGTGACTGGATGAATCTGCCAATATGGATGGATGAAATTCTAATGAATCTAAATTTTGATAAATATTGCATCTAAAAATATACCAGAGATCAAGACCTCAAGAATCTTGGTTCTGTGACAAACCAAGCTTAAACTGTCAGTACTTCCATGAGGATGTGTCAGCATGGTGAAAGATGGATTGTATTCATTCCCTGAAACTTCAGTGAAAGTGGAACAAAGTTATCCCAAGGATTTAAAAGATGATCTTTAAATATCCAGAAGAATTAAACACATTTTTTCTAAAAGCAGTAATTCTGGGGTATTTCAATCCTGCAAGATGTGACAGCAAGAATATTTTTAACAAATAAAGAGCTGCAGTCCTCTGGCCACTTGTTCTTGCGTGCGTCATCTTCAAGACTGGAGTTAAAGTAGGAAAGATGTATGTATAATCAAAGAAAGCGAGACTACTGATTATTGCTAATCTACTGATGCTAAAGTTTTCCTTTCATGCTTTTTGAAGGAAATGTGTTAAGTTTTTTTTAACTAAATGGCTTTTATGGTGGAGTTGTTTCATTTGTTTGTTTCGGTCTAACCCTTAACTTGAAGAACAAATATCCTTTTTTCTCACTTGGTTTGTAAAACCAACTAACTTCTAAGCTACTTGGGTAGCAGGCAGTAACACAGGTTTGTCATCTTAACAGTACTGCAGGTAGGAGGTAGAACTTTAAAATATAGGTGTACAGTAAAATGTACTTGGTACAGCATTTTCTAAAAACTAGTAGTCAATTCACTGTGTTGATCTTAAGCTTTCAACAGTTTATTTGAGATGTTTTTCATCTAAAGTAATAAATCAAAATAAGAATTTAAAGAAAATGTAGCAGGGCCTTTTGCTGAGCTGAAGTTGTAAAACTACTTCTGTTTGCCATCAGATAAGTTGGTGATAGTTAATATAGAAATAGCTGCATACACCTCTGCATTAAGTCTTCTCTTTCAATAATATTGGATAAGGTTTTCCTCTTTTTGTAGTCTCAAAGCTAGATTGCTAACTGAAACCAGATTTTAAAACAAAAAGGTTGTTTTATGTAGTATCATTGTTAATGTAAGATAGCAAGTAATGCAGTCCCTGACATGTTCCATCCTAACCTCCTAGGTTAGGGACAGAAAATACAAACTGACTTAAGTGATCAGAAACCAATTCAAATCTGTAACACAACAGATGTTCAGTGCACACAAACCACTTTCAAAATGGCCAAAACTGGTTTAAGATGAGTCTGGATGGATGTAGTATCAGACTTAACTGATATTTTTTTTTCCAATTTTTTTAAATCAGCTTTATTGAACTCGTGTCCCAGGTCCCATTCAGATTCAAGCTAACTCAGTCCCCCAGCAATCCCAGGATGCTTTGCACCTCCCTCTGTAAACCCCTATGTCACAGGGTGGGTGGGCTAGCCTTAGCCAAAGCTGTCTGTTCCAGGCAAACAGGGAGGTGTGCTTTAGCACCCCCTGGCTTCTGCCCTGGGCCACTGCAGGCATGTGGCTGCTTTTCCAGAATCAAAAGTGAATGTTTGTTCATTTGCTTATCAGTTCTTTGTATACAGCTTAGACTAACCTGCAGAGATTGAATAGATTCAACCTCGGGCTTTTTGACTGTCTGTACTTGGCCCTACTTCACAGGGGGAACTTGCAAGCCTCTGTGTGGAATCTAACAAGAACAACCTGATTGATCCATGGAAGAGCACACAAATTCAGTAACAGTAGGACTTAAGTAGGCTGTGTTCTATAATAGAATTTTGTCAGCTGCAGGTCAGGATATCTGGGCAACTTTGTTCTGAGTTGCCTGGCCAGTGCTCCAGACCAAAGTCTGCTAGGCCAAAGTGGCTGGGCTTTTTGCTTAGACTAATGGTTTTAACTTTTTGTTAAGTTTCTGTTGTTGAATGTCCCTGCTGAAGACCACGTAGTTTAGGTCTTAATCTGGTTGTTTAATTTTAGTTTGTCACCTTAGTTTCATTAGTGAGACTTGTGAACAGTTAAGGAACTTACCACATTCTCCTTTCACAGAAATTAGCTTAATGGAAATAGGGGGGTGTGGGGAGTAGAGGGCCTGATCCTGCATAAACCAAACTGCCTTGTTCCTCTTTGAGTCAGCAGTGCTTGCTGAGTCAACTGAGGGACCATCCAGCTTGAGAAGCAGGGCTGGGCAGTTCCAACAGTATCAGCTGATGGCCTAATCCTGATAGAGCTGAACTACTTGGCAGAGCTTCAAACTGGGTGGCACTGCATCTTGCAGCTAGGGGATTAATAGAACAGCCATTAGTTCTTGCCTTCTCCCCCCAGCAGTTGCTTGTTTTTTTTCCTGCAACAATATTGTACTTACTGGTATTTTCAAGGCAAGATCTTTTTCTTCATTACAACTTCTAAAAACTAAAGAATTCTAAACATAGACCCTTGTCTTATTCCAGGTGAGTGGTAGGTGAGAATGCAGAGTGTTTAACCCTTAAGTGAAACTCTTAATTCCACCCTCCCCAAGAAATAAATCCGGTCCCTGAACTTTCAAACCTTAACTGGAGCCTTTGCATCTCAGAGCTCTTGAAGTAACTAAAGTGTTTTTGTCAGTTGATGAGTGGCTTGTCATCGAGGATATGATCTTTGGTTAGGTTTCAGGATTGGGTTTCATAGAGTGGTATCTTGAATTAATATAGCAACACTTTTTTTTTCAGTCTCTCCTAAATTTTGATGCAACTTGTGGCAAGGAGCTACTCATAACTCATAGATTTCAAGGGACCATTAAATTCATAAAGAAGCAGCAGTTATCTCCCACCTCCTGATATAGGTAGGGTGTTCCTATGAGTTAAAGAAGATCTGTGGCAGAAATTGACAAGAATGCCATTAATCTACCCCTAGCATGCTTTGTATGCAGGAAACCAGTCATAACAGGAATGATAAACTCACTTTGCAGAGCAGTTCTGCTCTACTGGTTTGGGCTTAGATCAGTGAGGTCATTTTAAGGGTGTTGTGGGGTTCCATGCTGTGTTAGCACTGTTTAGATGTACACGGAATTCACAGGACTAGACCCAGAGATTTCAGATGGGAATTCATAGGCCACAACGGGTCAGAATGGTTTTAGCACTGTGTTATTTGCAATAGAAGAATTCTTTGTTTTTCTATAGTCAAGAACTGAGTGAAAACCAATAGCTGGCACTTTGAGGGGTGCTTCAAATTTTAAAGATGTTGAGATCCACTGTCTTAGATGCATGGATTTTGACGTAATTGCCTGGAGTTAACTTTCTCCCTTGAAAGTTCATAGTTTCTGTTCAGACGCACATCCTACGTAAGCCTACAGGAAAAAATAGTTTTGCCTCTAGTTGATGCCTTAGAAGGCTAGTAAAAGTACAAAGAAACAGAGTTTTACATCAAAGAGAAGTGGGTATTTAATCCTTTCCTAAACCCACAGGAATTGAACAAATGGCCTTAAATTTGGCTTCCACTGTTACGTATCATGAGGTCATTGCCTGCCTTATGGTTCCTGAAAGACAACTATATAAAGTCCTAACAAAACTGCAGGAAGTCATTCAGGTACACAGTGAGTTCAAATCATATCTGGTACAAGAAACTGGGTTCTTTACAACACTGGATTTTAACAAAGAGAGCCTGTATACTTTTTCTACATTTGTGAGGCAAGACTTCTGTTTATCTGTATCTGGCTGCCCCATAAAACTGTTTAGATTGTGAGTAATTAGCAAGCAGAAGTTCCCCGCCCCTTTAACTCTCTGGGCCTGTATGTATGGGTTGTTTTGTTTGTTTTCTTATACATTTATTAAAGATGGGTCAATGTAAATAGCTGTCTTGATCTATGCAAGTTAGATGGCGCTTAAGTGTACAGACAGATGTGGATAAAGGAAAAAAAAAACCCAGCACTTTTTATTGGAAGATGAATCTCGTCAGTTTGAGCTGGTACGATATGGACCAATGTATCAGTGTCCCTCTACTGATGATCTGAGCAGGTGATTTTGGAGATGGGGGATTTCAGTTTGCTTGGAGCATCTGCTCAGTCATAGCATCTAGTACTCAAGTGAATTGCCATTGAATATGAATGTCCCAGAGCATGATACTAGCTTCTGTGACATTCCATCTAATTTGGGGTTGAAATAAAAACAAACTATAATGCGGCATTGTGGCTAACATGGCAGCCATACATACAATGGCTTTAGTATAAAAACAGTAATTTGTAATTGGTGGTAACCCTGTCTCTCCAGAGTTGGTAAAATGTTAGGCTTGAGCTGAATAGATAGTTTTTAACTTTCCATGGGTGTTTCTTTAGAGAGGTAAAGAAAAGTATGTCATCAGGTGGGGGTTTCCCACAACTTATGTTAAAGAGCAATACACTGTCAGAGAGAGGGTATGAATCTAGGTTGATTACCAGATGCCACCCTCTTGGAGTTGGGCTTCTTTCATATGTCCTATTGCTACCTGATGCCATGTCTTTCCAAGCAATGATCATCTGAAATTAAGACACAATTGATCATTCTGATGCCTTCTTAGTTGAAGGCCACAAAAGATGCAGGTAACTATTTACTAACTTCTGAACTTGTCAGACTGCCTGGATTTTATCCAGTGAAAATGCTGTATGTCACTTATATCCTGATTAAGTGCCCAACAGTATAGCTGTTGGAAATTGGACAAGGACTGCTGTCTACAGGTCCAGAAGATCTTATGAGTTGGGAAGGCTTTTGCAAGAAAACTTTCTCCATTAGGATAGATGTTCAGTATAGATGAGCTGAAAGATCTGAACTTGGTGTTGTACTGGGCTTCAGACTAAAGAGTCTTTACCTTAAGCAGACTGGATTTTACTTCCCTTCTAGTGGTATAAAAAGGGATATTTAAAAGTTGTCACAAGTGTGCAATGAGCAGGGTTCACTTTGGCATTTTACTATTAATCCCTCTAAAACACCAGGCTGTAATAGATGGAAGTTTAACATCTTGTGCAGAGTAGTATCTGGCGTGGCAGATGGGTGGGGGAATATAAATGAGGGATTTCAAGCATTAACTAGTAGGACCTTAAGTGACTTATGAGCAAGCTGTGTTGGAGGAAGCAGGCCTAGCTAGCTTTAGTAGACTTTTAAGATGCACTTAAAGAATGATTTGCTTTCCTAATATTTCAAGTTGCCAGTCTTTACAAAAGAAAAGGTGTTAGAATGGTCAAACAAAGCTTTATTCCCTCTGCCTTTCTCCCTTTCCTGTTTTCATTTTGCCCCTTTGTATTTTTATATTTGAGTTTGATATTTTGCAGTCATCTGTAGGCAAATTCAAGACAGCTTAACTAGAAACACATTGAAGAGTGCAAGATTTTTACTTTTTCCCTCACAAAAAATCTTGCCTGTCCTTTCTGGGCACTTGGAGAAAACGTGGGAAGGCATTAGCTCAAGTTACAACTCAAGTTAGCTCCGGTTATAACTTTAATATTGTCCTCAATGGCCATGCCTACATCAGGCACT
>NW_017729032.1:256608135-256609565 GCF_001723915.1 Gavialis gangeticus | reverse complement strand
CCAGTCTTTACAAAAGAAAAGGTGTTAGAATGGTCAAACAAAGCTTTATTCCCTCTGCCTTTCTCCCTTTCCTGTTTTTTCTTTTTCTGTTTCCTTGCCACTGTAGTTTTTTCCTCTTAGGAGACATGCTGTCATAAAAATGTATCTCACAGCTAATTCAATACATGTTGTAATCTTGTCTCCCTAATCCAGTCAGTGTGATACTGTTCTGGTCACTGACAAGTCTGTATTCGTTTGATTATCCCCTACCCCCAAGGTGAATGGAGTTCTTTTAATACTACTGATTGGTTGCTGGACTATTCCTACAGTTTTGGAAGAAATACTCAGGTGGTGTGTCTTGTAATGTAGGGTGGCTTTGTAGGCAGCAAGTATGTTGCATCACTGCAACAGGTTAATGCTATTAGCCATTGGTCAAGAAATAAATGTACTTATTTCTTGTAGCAATATTTACCCTAACAAGAAGAGTGGGTGAGATGTGGGCCCTATTCTGCTTTACATGCAGATTACATGATCTTGATGAGCCACCCAAAGATTTTGCCCAAGGTGATACTTACCTGGCAGGGGAAGCACCGTGACCATGTAGGCGGGCTCCCCAGGGCGAGTGATTGTCTCTAATATGTCCTCCATAGGAGGTCTATATTAAGCAGACTTTTTTTGGTGTTGAGTGGTGGAACTGGAGCTTGCTCCATCCACTCCATGCATTAACCTGGTATTACAGTGCTTCTAGGAATGGTGCAAAAAAACAAAACAAAAAAAAAAAGATATCTGAACTCAACCTGAGTTAGCAGAAGAACATAGGGGTATTGCTTCTTAAGCGTTGTTGCTTTTTCATGTAGAAATTTTTGCACTTTGCTTGCCAGTTAAAGGGGACCAAATGTTTTGAAGACTCCATGGTGAACAGTTAAATGCAGAGACTGAACAGGCTATCAGTCTGTATGAAGTTTATGCTATGAAATGTCCAAGCTGGAGCTTCCTTAATGTATAGGCTCTTTCAACCAGAGCCCAGCCACTTTGATAATCTTCTTGTGAAATAAGGTAAACCTGTAACTTAGCTATCTGGATCTTATATCTGTCTCCTATAAAACTCTGATTGTGGAAACATTAAAGGAAGTGTTCCATTTCAGAGAGTTGTCTGTTTCAGTTGTTTTCCCATGAGACTTGGAGGTGTTCCTTGAGGTATGTGTGGTCACTACTGCAGAGTTAATACCAGGGTGAATTAATCAGTAGATAGGTAGAAATAAAACTTTCAGGTCACTGGAATTCTTGGATGTAGTATTTGCACTAATATTTCATGTTCTTTCCCTTTCCCTTGGACTTCTGCACTACAGACCATGTAGTAGACATGAAACTGAGAAGGAGTTCCTTCAGTAGCTAGATGAGGGGGAGTTGGAATGCGTCAAGCAAGTAAGCAAAAAAAAAAAAAAAAAAAA
>NW_017729032.1:256605493-256608030 GCF_001723915.1 Gavialis gangeticus | reverse complement strand
AAAAAAAAAAAAAAAAAAAAAAAAAAGAGAGGCTTGTGTCCAACACTTGGGTTTGACACACCCATGGTATGAAAGGGTATGTGAGGAACTTTAAGGTTTCTTCCAGTAACTTGATTTCAAAATATTTTTCACTAGTGGAAGCTTGCAAAGTGAATAGTAACAACACTTTGTTGAAGAGAGACAATTCTGTGCTAGAGTGACTGAAAAAAACAAAGGTAATTAAGGAATCGGAAGACTAACCAAAGTAAAGGTGATCTAAAACTATCCAAATGATTGGTGTGCCTTAATTTTCAGACACCCATCATTTTATTATTAATAAAGTTTACATGTAATCCAATGTATCCAATGTGTACGGGGGCGGTGGGGGTGGCAGCACAGTGCCTGTCCCCTGGCACAGTGACTCACTGGATACAGTGGGAGGCAGGCAAAGACGCCTCTCAGGTAACCAGCGTTTTTGGTTATCCTGCACCCCCATTCCCCTTGGGTGCCAGATAACAGAGCTTTTGCTCTATGACCTTTTAAGTTGTTTGGGAAAGGAGCAGAGGAAAAAAGACCATATAGCTTGGTTTGGAGAGTGAGATGGGGAGGAGGGGGTAACTCTTTTTAAAAAGGCAGGTAAGATACTACAGTTTAAACTTGAGAAAAGGATGTATAAACATTGAGAATACATCAACATCAATTGAGTCTTGATAACAACTGATACAATCCTCTCATTTTGTGCTTTTATCTATAAGACCTTAAATGGCTTGGGCCTTGCATACCTAAAACCTTTATGCCCTATTGTTATCTCCAATTCAGTGGACAGCAGCTTCCTGCAAGTAATATCAGTACATCAAGTCTGCTTGGTGGAAACTTGTGGGAGGCTGTACTCCAAAAGCTGCTCCTCAGCTCTAGAACTTATTCTTTTGAGGTCTGCGAAACCTGAGCCTGGACATCTTTAGGAAGTACTGCAAAGCATTCCTATTTGGACAAGTATCTAGTAAACTAAGCCAGGACAGTATTTATATCACATAAATACATAAGTTCATAACACTTTGTCACCATAAGTTGGATAACATTACTTTCGTATGCCTGGGATTCACCTAAAAGCATCTTATGAAATTGCCAATGTACTTTTTAAGTAGAATAACAAATACCTGCCATAGCTAAAAGCTTTGTTTGATAGCAATTGAAATAGGCCTGTGAAGATGTGAGGAAGATGCATTTTAGGAAGCTTAAGTGAAATATGTAATGCATGAAAACAGAAAAGAAGTGAGGCAAAATGAAAAATTAAAGCATTGTTACTCCTAAATATTTTTCTGTCCCTGATTTGTATGTACATCTAGACTATCTCGGGCATCAGTTCATTTCAGTGATTTGTTCTATGATGAGTTGTCTTTTTATTTGGGGAAAAAAGGAATTTAACTTGGGTTTAAAGACAAAACTTCTATTAAATTTGAACTAAAACCCTTGTACTTAATCTGTTATGTGATGAAACTCATTTGTGTCTGTACCAACTGAATTTCTGAAGTCCTGCCATGTGTATTACCTTTTGTTCATTATTGTAGTACAGATTTTATCAGTTCATATTTTTAATTCTCAAATTCATTTGAAGTACAGATGTATAGAATCACTCAGCATTTCAAGGACTTGAACAGGAAACAGTTTTGTAGCTAATCCTGAAAAATATCAGTAATTTGAAACTCTTGTGTTATGCTAGGTAATGTTAGTTTATGAAAGAGATGAATACAGAGACATGTTTGTGCTAATCCTCGCAAAGAGGGCAACTGAATGTAGCATTCATATGTTATAAAAAGTATTACTTGTTTATATTTTAAAATGGCTTAAGCTTAATTAGCCTACAGCTATACTGCAAGGAGGTGGCTAAGCTTGCAACTTGGGCTGAGACCCTGCTGCAGGTGGTCAGCGGTTAAGAGTCTGCCTGGGTGGAATACTGACAACAGCAGCAACTGGGTAAATTGGGGTGGAGCCACAATGGCTAGGGCCAGACATTCCTGAATTGATTCAATCTTTGCAAATTAATTTAGCCTGCAGAGACTGAACTGATTTGCAAGTGAATAGATATTCACTTTTGAAGCATGAAATGCAGGCACATGCCTACAGTAGCTCAGGACAGAAGCTGGGGAGATGCTAGAGTGAGCCCTCCCTTTGCTTTTATAGTGCTGAGCTGAGAGGTGGGGTGTGACCAGCCCCAGGCAGGGCACTATGATTAGGGAGGGGTTTAAACCCCCACCCTGGCCTGCAGAGTCACCAGCTGGCATGTGCCTGGAGAAGGAAGCAGGCCCTGCCAGGCTTTTCCCACACTTGCAGCTCAAGGGGAGGGGAGTGTTGCCAGGCCCTGGGCCCCAGCTAGCATTCTGAGGCAAGGTGGGGAGGAGGAGAGGGAGGACTGCTTGTGTGGACTTCATGCATCTGTTGATGATACTGAGCTTTTCAATCTCCCTCTTCTTGCTTCTTCATACTATCTGCAGCAAACTGATAGCACTCACAGGTAGCATTCATTGCAAACCAGGTTATTTCGCACTCTCTCTCTTCTT
>NW_017729032.1:256603240-256605175 GCF_001723915.1 Gavialis gangeticus | reverse complement strand
GCAGAAGGGGGAGAGAAGGGGCATGGGGGTGGCAGATTAATGCCCCACAGTGAGGGAGGGCTGGGACCTGGGCTGGGACAAGCACTGTCCAGGGTGGGAGTGGGGCAGCTTGTGCTGCTGCGTGCCACTGGCCCAGGAGCTGCTTGAGTGGAGGCTTGTCCAGCACCTCTTGCGTCTGCTCCCACCACCGGTCCGGGAGGGCATGGGGTGGGAGCATGTGCCCCAGGGTCTGTGAGGGGCGGACAGGGCCGGGGCTGCACTGGGCAAAAGGCAGAAGGTGCTGGGAGCAGGGGTATGTCCCCCAGCCACTTGCCCAACCAGTGTGCGACTGGTGCGAGACTGAGCCCTTATGCTCCCTCCAGACAAGCAGCAGCATCGCCTCGGCTGGGCAAGCAGCAGCAGAGCATGCAGGGGAAGCAGGGGCATGTGTGCCTCCAGACTGGGGCAGGGCGGGTGGCAGAGCAGGGGCTATGGAGGGGCTGTAGTAAGTTTTTGGGTGGCGCATGCCCCCCTCCCCCCATGCCCTGCTGCTGCTTGCCCAACTAGGGTGAAGCTGCTGCTCATCTGTGAGGCATGGGGAGGCCAGGCTGAATCCTGCTGCTGTGCACAGCTTGTCCAAAGGCAGTGTGGTAGCTCAATCTCATGCCATCCCTGCACTGACTGAGCGAGTGGTGGCAGGGCATAGTCCCTGCTCCCAGCGCCTTTTGCCTGGCACAGCCCTGGTCCTGTCCACCCTGCACAGATCCTGGGGCATATGCCCCTGCCCCAAGTCCTCCTGGACCAGTGGTGGGAGCTGTCATGAGAACCGCTGAACAAGCCACCACACAAACAGCTTCCAGACCAGTGGCACAAGCCACCCCACCCTCTCCCTGGGCAGCACTTGCCCCAGCCTTGGTCCCAGCCCCAATCCCTCCCTTACTCTGGGGTATTGATCTGTCCCTCTCATACCCCTTCCCTCCCCACTCCACCCACCGCAACAGACTTACCAGAGGCAGCTATGTCCAGCATCAAGGACTGCTGCCTGTTTAGCCAAATCTCTGAAGCAGCGCTGAATCTTTTCTGAATCCATTCAGAGGCTTCTGATTTTCATTTGGACCTTTAAATGGGTCTCCCAATTTGATTCGAATTTGGAGATTCGGCTGCTGAATGGAATGGATCTCCGCTGAATAGAATCTGCTACCAAAGCTTCGCACGGCCCTAGTGGCTACCCTGCAGCACACATGGCTTGGGCAGCCCTTGCATGTGGCAGATGGCAGGTCAGGGAGGAGACAGACAGACCAATGGCAGATAACAGCAACAGAATGAGTATTCAGCACGACACAGGAAACAAACCAGAACAGTTTATCAGTCAGGAGAAGGGGGTTAGAGTAGCATATGTGGAAAGTATGGGGCTAATTTGTGGCATGTCCATCAAAAAAGTTAGCCCCTGCTGAGTTATAGCATCACTGTGGTGCTTACTAGGTCGCATGAAAATGTTAAGAGCAACAAGAAAACTATGGATGGATAAATACTTCTATTGTATTTTCAAATACAAAGCAACGTCAGGGTTTTCAATTTCCGTAGTTGAATTTTCTTCAGAAGTAGGCAGGCAACTAGTAAGAAGCAGGTAAACAGTTTAAGTGTCAGATTAAGAAGGTATTGAATATAGTGCCACAATTTAAGAAATAACAAACCCATGAAGTAACTTCATTTTAAACCACATGAAAGTGTTAGGTTGCATCTTAAGTCTGCTCCTAGATTCAAAAGTATACACTTCCAGTGAAGGATCATATGCAATCCTTGTATTTTTGCCTAAAGGCTTATGTTTGTGAGACTAGGATTTAAATCTATGTATATTTCTTTACATAGGAAAAAAGTAAGCCAAGTTCTGCTTGTTATGGGAAACTTAGCTGTTTTTAGCAATTTTTCTTTTTGTGTGCGATTTTCTTTTTTTTT
>NW_017729032.1:256596686-256598240 GCF_001723915.1 Gavialis gangeticus | reverse complement strand
AGCCAGCAGGGAGCTTATCAGAGCACAAGGCTTATCAGTCCATCAAGCCCTACAAAAGAAAAACACATTTCTCATTAGTTTCAAGCTTTTCTTATCTGCAGGGTGTATTTGCAAGCCACTGGCTTCTAGCCCTAAGTGGATAGTGTTTTGTCTGCTTTTGTTCCAGTGAAATTGGGGACACACACACCCACCCTCTCCCCTGTCAGCATTAGCTAGCATGTGGGGCTGGGGGCATGGCCAGATGCCAGCTGGGGTCTGTGTTGCTGGGGTCCTTGGAATGAGAGTGGGGGATACCTGCTTGAGCAGTGGTGGAGGGGATTGGAGGGGGTGGAAATGGTGGGGGTGGAGAAGTCTGGCAAACCTTGCAGTCCCCTACCTCCTCAGCCAGCTGGAGCTCTGGCTAGGGAGGAGAAGAATGGGGCAAGCCTTGCTCTCTGAAGCAGACAGACCAGCCCAGGGCTGAAAAGCATGCTGGGGGACTCTGATTTAACTTAAACCAGGAAGGGGTCTGGGATAGAAGTTGCATAAACCAGTTTAACCCTTTAAACCTGTTCTGGCCATTTTGAAACAGGTTTATGTTCACTGAACTTATGTTTTGTTACACATTTAAACCACTTTTTGATCACTTAAACTGGTTTATGTGTAACTTCTGTCCCTAGCCAAAGAGGCTTAAAAGCTCCAGAAGCCAAAAGGAGTGGAGAGAGGAGGCTGATATGCTGAAGGAGAAGCACAGAACCTGGGTTGTCCCTTTCTAGATCTGAAGAAAGACCTCAGGTTTTTTTGGTTTTGAAGCTTTTGCTTGTTTTGGTGTCTTTTGCTTGCTGTGGGGACAAGGGAGCCCCTGGTAAAATAAACTGACTGGCAACCTAAACTCTGAGCTGACTGGCCTTGGTAAGTAAGCTGGGTGAGTGACCCACTTACTCTTCCATAAAGAATGTAGGGTAAGCTCTAACTTTATTTACATCTACGTGTGCCACAATGCTAGGAAGACATGCTACCAAGATAAAAATGCTCACCTCATATAATAGAGGTAACTAGTAGGCCTGTGCAAAGCAGCAAGTATTTGCTGCAGATTCGGAGGGACAGTAGTTTGATTCGGTGATTCGAATCACTGTCACAATTCGATTTGGCCAAATCAGATCTGAAGATTCAGCCGTAGACTAAACAGGCAGCAGTTTTCGATGCTGGACACAGCTGCCTCCAGCTGGTAAGTCTGTTCTGGTGGGCAGAAGGGGGAGAGAAGGGGCATGGGGGTGGCAGATTAATGCCCCACAGTGAGGGAGGGCTGGGACCTGGGCTGGGACAAGCACTGTCCAGGGTGGGAGTGGGGCAGCTTGTGCTGCTGCGTGCCACTGGCCCAGGAGCTGCTTGAGTGGAGGCTTGTCCAGCACCTCTTGCGTCTGCTCCCACCACCGGTCCGGGAGGGCATGGGGTGGGAGCATGTGCCCCAGGGTCTGTGAGGGGCGGACAGGGCCGGGGCTGCACTGGGCAAAAGGCAGAAGGTGCTGGGAGCAGGGGTATGTCCCCCAGCCACTTGCCCAACCAGTGTGCGAC
>NW_017729032.1:256588633-256591686 GCF_001723915.1 Gavialis gangeticus | reverse complement strand
GTTAATCTTTGGTACAAGTAGTTACTTCACTATATGTTTCTAACCCCTAGCTGGGGAAGTCAAAAAACGGTATGTCACTTTCTGTTACATAACATTCTCCAATAGGCAGGGTAAAACTGCATAGAAATGAAATATAAAAAGTCACTGTTGCAATAACTAAGTACTATCTTCTCCTTTCAAGAGAACTAATGGTACTTCAACTTGATGGCAGTGGCTGCTTTCATGCTGCAAATGTTTTGTCTCTTCAACTCCCTACAGTAGAGACCAAAACTATAAATGGGAGCCAATTCCATAATTATTGGAAAAACTTTATGCTGCTAAAGTACTGTGAAAATAGAGCAACCTAAGAATTAAAGAATGAAAAACTATTCTGTTGGTAGAGAACATATTTTACATATCCATCACCTTGGCTTACTTAAACTCTTAACTGATTTAGCTTGCATTGACATTCTTTGCCTTTTCTGTCTTGTCTACCTCTTTGCTCTTTTCATTAGATCCTCCTACTACTACCACACGACCACCCACGGTTCCATGGCATCCTTCAACTGATGGCATCACAGGTTTAGCAACAGAACCTAAACTAATATATTTTCCAGCATCAACCTTGCCAGCAATGCAGGAAGACAATTGGGGTACCATCATCGGTAGTGCAGTGGGTGGGGCTCTCTTCCTGATACTTGTAAGCATTTTGGTTGGAGTTGTCTGCTATAGGAGAAGACGGACGTTCCGTGGTGACTACTTTGCTAAAAACTACATTCCGCCAACTGATATGCAAAAAGAGTCTCAAATAGATGTTCTCCAGTCAGATGATGTGGATTCTTACCCTGACAGTGTAAAAAAAGAAATAAAGCATCCAATGAACAGTCTGATATCTAAAGACTATTTAGAAGACCCTGAAAAGCCAGAGTGGAACAATGTAGGCAATATTAACAGGTACCAGGAACGGTATGAAAGACCAATGGATTACTATGAAAGTGGAACACTGGGGATGAAATATATGGGTAGCGAATGTTATGATGACAATGAAGAAGACTTTGTTTCCCATGTAGATGGCTCAGTAATATCCCGAAGGGAGTGGTATGTGTAGTAACAACTGAAAATCTAACTTGGTATCTACAGTTCCATTCATTAGCTGATTACTTTCAGATTTGTTTATATTTTGACTTGAGGAATAAGCTTTTTGAAGTTGATTTTCAAGCTTTTTATATTGTAAGTTGACAGACGGAAATGTAAAATCTGGATAAAAATGTATCTGAGCTGCTTTTTTTTCCATTGCTGTACTACTGTTGTTCAAGATCTGAATTTTAATGCAGAGTACTTTATTGGTCTATGGTACAGGTAACAAACTGCTGAATTAAAGTTACCCTACAAAATTGTTATAAAGAATTGAAAAGCAACTGTCTTGCCTTTTGTGACTGGAAAAAATACCTGAGATGATGATAACTTGTTAGGTGTACTCTCAGATCTAGAAAATTGAGTAAGTCTGGGTTGCACTTCACCAAAGGTAAACTCAATTGAAGTGCAACTTGCTGCTGCGAATATTGGTTCTGTTTAAAACAGTTTCTTGTGCGGGGGGGGGCGTTTCTTGCGTGGTACTTGTGTATGTTTTGGTTTATTTTTTCCTATTTGTTTTTGCTTTAAGCTGTATTCCTTGAAGACTTGCTGCACAAAAAATACCTCTAGTAATTTTGTTTAGTCTACCATTACTTTTCAAAGAAAAAGCATTGCACTGAAAAAGCAGTTTATCTTATAAACAAGTGCTGAGGATTAGCAATTAAAATAAGTCAGCGTTGTGTCTGAATTGAAAATGAGAAGTTATTTTTATGGTATATTTAATTCTCAAAAATGAAATCTGTAAGACGCACAAAAATAATCTTTTCATTTTTATAGTCTTACAGTTGTATAGGCAATTTAAAACGGACACATTTAAGTATAATTGGAAATGCATATCTAATGAGAAACTTTCTGTACCTTGGTTCCAACCAAACAAAAATATCAACAGAATAATAAATGGAGGGCAAAAAAATGTCAAATGCCAAGTAGGACAGTTTTGAATTTCAGAGAAAATATAATGCATAACTTGCAAAGAGCACACAGGACCTTGCATTCTTAACACTAAACAAAACAACCAGTATATCTTCTTAAAGCTGTAAAGGAGATTGAAAAGCATAATTTTGCAGTAGTTCACATGTGGAAGCAGAATTTGCTACTTCCATATACTAGGCAGTTTAGCTTGTCTTTTACTGTGTTTGACTGTCAAGTTTGGAAATGGAATTGTTAAGCACAACAGTGATGGCTTGGCTAGAAAAGAGTCTAAGGTTGCTTAGTCAATAGCAAAAGCCAAAATCATCTTACTCGTACTCATACACTGTATCAGTCCTACTAATATGTAGAATGGAATCTGAATGATAAGGAGATAAGTATTATAGACAGTTATTAAAATGTAAAAGTTAAAGGGACTTGACAGACATCAGTGAAACCACTTAGAGATAAATGTATAGGCTGAAAAAAAAAATTTATTTTGAGAAACTTGCCTTAATATGGAAGTGAAAAAAAATGAGGCCTATTTCTTTCTTTATTATGAGTTACACCTACTAGTTTCTTTTCAAGATTGCTTCTTCAATGTTTCTCAAAGCTTTCTAGTTGTAAAAAGATTTAACATGACAGCAAGTGTTTAGAGCCTTATAGTAACTAAAATGTGTACATTAGGACAAATGATAGCTTGTCTTGTGGAGGTGGACGGGGGACATGGAAGGCTATAGAATTCATAGTGAAATTCGAGATGAAAGGATAGCATGTTACCCAGGCAGCTTAGGTTCATAATTGATAATTACATGCGTTTGTTGAACAAAGTTCGACTGTAAATACAATAGAAACTGGAAGAATACTCTGCTTCAGTTTCAACTCAGGTAAACAAAGTAAATTTTTCTCACAGTCTGAAAAATCCTGTTGAAAGGATTAGTTTACACCCTACATATGCAAAGTACATTATTTAACCATCTTCAGAGGAGTGTGTCTTTTAAAAAAAAAAAAAAAAAAAAAAAAAAAAATTT
>NW_017729032.1:256582616-256588437 GCF_001723915.1 Gavialis gangeticus | reverse complement strand
AAAAAAAAAATGAATTGTAAGTTCTGCTTCCGCATAGGCTAATGAAGTTGCTCTTTCTTAGAGTAACTTGGTGTTTGGTTTTTGTAATAAACAAATTTTTACAAGTATTCAATCGCTGTCTTAAATAGGGTTACATTTTTGAAGTAAATTTGGAAATAAAGAGTTTGAAGATAGGGTTAGAATTTTTCGTTCCAGTGTGTTCATACATGATTTTTGTTTAAAAAAAAAAAATCAAAACAAACTGACTGTAAGTACGAAGAGCTGTTGTGTGAAATAAACATTTTTGTAAAGTTCTTTAATACAGATAGTGTGCAAAACTGACTGAAGATTCATTTTAAAAAGGAAAAAAAGGTGCACAGAACTGAATGTAGGCAGCTATCTAGCAATCCAGACTTCAACGTCCTTGATTTACAATACTATGAAATACCAGACTTGACAGAACCTCAAGCATTCCCCTTTTAGTTAAGAGTGCTTTAGGTGGTATCAGCAGCTTCAGTACCTTGTTACCTACAAGGTAGTGGTGTTGGTCACTTTTCTCAACTGTGCAGTGTCAAAATGAACCTACGGTTGTTTTCCTTCAGGATTCAAGGCATGTTACCACTTAAGATGCACTCTTAGCCTTTTCTGATTTGTGGCTATTAGGAGCAGGGGTAAAACAGGAGTAAAATAGTTATAGGCTTCAAGGAAAAACAGTCTTTAGCCTTAGGAGAAAATAATCTCCCTTTCAACATTGCAACAAAGTAACTGTGAAGATTTTTCTGGAATTGAGTTGAGCTGAAAAAAGGCACGAGCAAGCAAAAATTAAAAAATTCATCTTCAAATTCTTAACTAGAGCATGGTATCCTAATGGGTGCTATAAAATGATACTAATGCATTCAAATTGTGGGAATTTAAATTGAAGGAAGATAATGGAATGGATTGTAGTGCCTCTGCTAGCAACCTCTATCATTGAACAAACCTGATTTTTCCTTCTCAGTATATCATAAACTTAAAAGGACTTTTAATTTGGACAAATATCACTGCCTCCTACCCAATTCAGTATAAATATAATAGTGGTATGCTCAGAGCTGTTCCACATTACTTTTGCTTTGACTTCTGCTATTAATGTGGGTTTTCTTGGTTTTTTAATTATTTTATTGTCAGTGGGATGTGGCGTAGTTGTATAACTATTGATAAGTGTTAATTTGGAAGAACTTCTAAAATTGTGTGCGCAAAAAAAAAGTGGGGAGCCTAGCAAGCTGTTGGATGTGAAATAATAAGGTAGGAATTCTTCAATTACAACCAAAATTATTTTGGGAAAGACATGAACAGTGCCAAGGTTAAATATCATTTATTCATCTAAAGTTTCATATTTTAAAGTGGGTTATAGTTGGTAATTCAACTCCAATTGGCTGTAAAACAAACAAACAAAAACAAAAAACAAAAAAAAAAACCCCTGCTTCTAACTTTGTTGGGTCACTTCAATATGATTTGAAATATAAGGTGCTTGAATACAAAAAGCATTCCATAATTCAGTGCTTATCGTTGCAGTCAGAGTACCAATTTAATATTTTGTAAAAATAAAAATAACTAAATATTTCTATTTCTATAAATGTTCTGCCTTAGATGTCAAATGATGGTAAGGGTTGCTATGGTAAGTTCATCTTATTAGTCCTTTTGCATGTTAACTGTTCAGAGAGTCTGTGTATTCACTTTTCCCCTCCTTGAACACTAAAATTGCAATTGTAAGACTAATTTGCTCGAGTGTTTAAGTTTATACAGCTCCCAGGCTTGAAAGAGCAGTTTTCATTTATGCAAAGCTGGCTGTTTTGGGGGGTTTTTTTTGCTTTCCACATGTGTGCCAAATAGTTGAAAATACTTTCTAAAATAACAGTAACTGCATCTTCCTTTTGTAGTAGGAAATTACTAAGCATGCAGCCAATGTAATGATGATAACAACAGTGAGTTAAACAGTAAATCTTACATTATCTTCTTATATCTATTAGTTTATTATAGGTTAAATGAGAGTTGTGCAACTGTCAGGGACAACTAAGACTAGTAACCTTCCAAGTTGTAGAAAAGAGGGCTTTTGCTTGATGATGCAAGGAAAGAACATAATAGATTTCAGATCGACACTTAAAAGAATACTTTGTGTTTTGAGCATGGCAAACACGTAATAGTTGGAAGAAGTGTAATCTGTGCTGCATTATGTTACAGATGTGCCAATTAAGCAGACCTCTTCTGTCGCTGTAGCAGGGGCTGTAATTGGAGCAGTTCTTGCTCTCTTTATCATAACAATCTTTGTGACAGTGCTGTTGACCCCAAGGAAAAGAAGGCCATCCTACCTGGATAAAGTGTAAGTACATTAATTCTTTCAACTGGAAGCAATATGCATGGCTATATATTGTCTGAAATGTGTAGTCTCTAGAAAAACCAGCACCTTCTTAGTTTTCTACTAAAATCACTGCATCTTTTCACATGCTACGAACCCTTAAATAAAATGCATGCCTTGTTTTTGGAAGACAAAGTGGGAGGGAAGGTGGGGGAAAGATTTTTTTTTTCTTATGGTTCTGATCTAGATATGGCTTTATGAAGAAATTGTGCTGCAACATAGCTTTCCCTTACAGCAAGTATACGTGGACACAGTGTAGTATTAAGTCTAGTGTTTGTTTTAATGTTTCTTTGCACCGACCACAGCCCTGTCCCCCATATGTTTGTTAAGGGGTAAAACTTACCAAAAACTAGTACCAATTTGAGAGCTGCTCTGAAATGCCTAATATGACTGCACCCTCTCCTATTTGCTGGCAGGAACAGAAGTTTGGCAACCATCTTGTAGCACAGTGTGTTTATGCTTTGGCACCTCCATGAGGTGAAGTTCCAGCAATAAAAATAAACTTCCTTGCTTATGACATGCCCCCAGTTTTGCAGGCCTGATTTTTTGGAGGCAGGTGGGGATGGGTTCTGTGGTATGCAAGTAAATATTCTCATTATTCAAGTATGTATACAAAGCTGAAAATCTAAACACTAAGCATATCGTGAGCCTTTACCGTAAAGGTCTGTCCATTCTTCAAATTTTAAACGCTCGACTTAATTCTGTTAATGAGAAAAAGAAAATGACCTAAAAACTGACTGAAAAATCAAGGGAACAGTTGGACTCCTTAAGTGCTGGCAGTGAAGGAACCATATTAAAACTAAAGCAATGAAATACCAAAACACAACATAAACATCTGGTCTCTGCACTTCTGTTTACTAGAACTTTTTTCCTCCCATTGCTGCTAATTAGATTATTGGTGTAGCAATTCATTAAGAATGTGAATTTTGGTAACAGTTGTCAGCAGAAAAGTTGTCAAAATAGTCCTTTGTGGAGAGGACTCTTGGACTAAGTTGTGGTTTCATAGATTCATACAAGTTAGGGGTGGGAAGGGACCTTGGAGATCATCAGGTCCAGCCGCCCCTGCTCAAGGCAGGAAAGACTGCTGAGGTCAGATGACCCCAGCATGGTGTGCATCCAATCACCATCCCTGAAGATCTTCAAAAGATGATTACCACCTCTGGAGGGAGTCTATTCCAGACTCTGGACACATGAACCATAAAGAAGTTTTTCCTAATGTCTAATCTGAAGCAATCCTCTATAGGTTTATGACCATTTATTCCTAGTCTTCACCTGGGGTGCCTAGATGAACAGGTGTTCTCCTAGCCCCTCATGTTTGCCCCTTATATAGTTAAAGGCTACCACCAATTGTCCTGTGAGTCTTCTCTTTTCCAGGCTGAATAGTCCCAACTTCCTCAGCCTCTCCTCGTATGGTCTGTTCTCCAGACCTCTAATAACTCATGTGGCCCTCCTTTGGGCTCTTTCCAGCTTCCCTACATCCCTCTTGAACTGGATGCAGTATTCCAGCTGTAGTATAACCAATGCTGAGTACAGTGGGAGTATGAGATCCTCAGTCTTGCTTGTGATGCATCAGTTGATGCATGCCAGAGTGTTCATGTTTTGAATTATTTCTATCAGCTGAAGCACCACTACTTTGACAATCTTATTCTATAGTCACATTCTTAAGATGACAAATTGTGTGCTAACACTTCGGGAGTTCAGTACATTAAAAATTACTGTGCACACGTAATTCTGTAAACCACAGGTGACTGTTAGACGTTAACTCAAAATGCCGAATGACAGTGTACGATTAACATAGCTATAATGTTTGGCTGGAGTTAGGGAGCTTCTTATGAAGGGCAGGTAAAACCTCATAAATCAAAACATGGTTGACTAAAGCTAGAAAACTTTGTTTTAGAACATAACTTTCAGAAAATTATGTTCCTGTTTCACACAACATTCCACTTATATAAAAAGCTTGAAAAACTGTTAAAAAGGCAAATAAGCATACATCATGGGGAAAATGTATATTTTTACATAAAGTATTAAGGACTATGAAACTGTCAAATACCTGTTCAATGTAATGGTTGGAATTGTTTCCTCTTGTGTCTCTAAACCAGTAATGGTGGATGCCAGGGACTGTAAGGGATAGATCACTCTATAACTGATTCAGTACCTTTTTCTCTAGAGTCTCAAGTCCTGTCACTTAGAGTAGAGATACTGGTCTGACCAGTATGGTGCTACTTGCGTTACCTGAATAAGTGCTTCAGCCTCCTAGTTGTCTTAGGCTGGAGAAAAGGGTATTGTATATTGCTACTCTGCCTAGCTTTTTTCCAGCGCAAAAAAAAATAAAAATGATCTAATAGCTAGAATAAGAAAACTTCAAAAGTGTAGTATACTTTTGAAAATGTAGTATACACACACTTCTCCCCCCCCCCCCCAACAATAACGTTGCATCTTATTTAATGTGCTCCACACACATTTTTGTCAGCTTTTAAAGACTTGTTGGCAAATGGGTAACTGGCAATTGCAGTTCTCTCATCCTCACGCCTCATTATGACATTAAATTTGTGTGTGTGTGTGTGTGTGTGTGTGTGTGTGTGTGTGAATAATGGAACCCTCACCCCAGCACTCCACATGCACACTAGGGGGCTGATTCAGATTTTGGGGGCCGATACAGATAGCTGATGCTTAAGGAGGCATATAAGCTGATACCGATCCAATTTCCAATATGCAGCCCTGAAGAGCTGCATCCAGCTGGTAAGTCTGTTGTGTTGGAAAGGAAGCGGGGAGGGAAGGGACATAGGAGGAAGATCAAGACCCCTGTGGTGACGGAGGAGTAAGGCAAGAGCTGGGGCAGGTGCTGCCTAGCCAGGGTGGAAGGGGAGGAGGGATGGAAGGGGTGGGGGTAGGGTGCAGATCAATGCCCCCTGTGGTGAGGGAGGGAGCAGGGGCAGATGCTGTCTAGGCAGGGTGGTGGGGGCCAGAGCTGTGGCTTTTGGTGGGTGGTGGGGGAGGTGGCTCCTGCTGCTGCTTGTACTCTGGGATGGCATGGGGGGGTGCCACACCCCCACTCCCCCCATATCTGGGCAGGGAGGGCTGCAGCTAAGGCTGCGCAGGGCTCTTCTCAGGAAGAGCTGGGCTTGCAGCGGGTGCCGGCAGTGCTGGAAGAATGCTGCGTCCACCCCAAACTTCACTGCTGCTCTGACTCGATGCCTTTTACCCATACACAAGAAAGAGAGCCAGGGCTGCAGCTGGCAGTGGCGGCGCTGGGAGCAGAGCAGCAGCAAAATTTGGGGTGGATGCAGCATCCACCAGGCGCTGGCAGTACCCACTGAGCCCCCGCTGAGAAGAGTCCTGCACAGCCCAGGCTGCAGCCTGCCCTGCCCCACGCAGATCCGGGGGGCACACGCCCCACCTTACCCCGCCATGCCCTCCCAGGGTGCAAACAGTGGTGGAAGCTGCCTCCCC
>NW_017729032.1:256570437-256577616 GCF_001723915.1 Gavialis gangeticus | reverse complement strand
CTCTGCCCCCCACCCCGCCACCCTGCCTGCTCCCTCACCATGGGGGTGTTGATCCACATGCCTTCTCTCCTGCCTCCCTTTCCACCACACCAGAATGACCAGCTGGAGGCAAGTCTCCACACTGCTGGCTCTGCTCCTCGCTGCTTGAGTGCTGCGCTGCAGCTGCGCAACACAAGCATTTATTGACTGAATTATCAGCCCCACTGGACCGATACGTGATGCAGCAAATTTTCTTTGTACCGATCTGATATCGGACCAATGTATCGGCGCACCTCTAATGCGCGCGCGCACACACATACAATCAGTCTTTCTCTTGGGCATAAGGCTAATATTATTGTGGTATATGGTGATAAGCATGATTTAAAAACACCCAAAAAACTGTAACAAATGCTAAGTTTAGCAGGTAGAATAATAAGAGAGCCTAAATCAAACATTTTATGGCCAGGTTCTAAAGTTATTTCCTTGTCATCAAAAAATGTTTAGGTTCAAATGAAGATGGGCTATTTATTTCTAACTCCAGAATTAAAATTTAAGTGATAATCGGTTGTTATTAGCATTCCATATAGCTTCATATACTTTACTCTTCAGCAGGAGTCTGATAGCTTTGTTGACAGAATTTTAAAATGAGGCTGAAGGGTTATTTTCTGATAGATTAAGACTCTCTCAATGATGGGTATAGTTGCCTGGAGAAACATAATTCACTTAGTGACAAGGAGCACTCCCTTTATGAGGGAACTTTGGCTTTTGAAAAAAACTGCTAAAAATTTCAGCAAAATCCAATCAATGTAGAAAAATAAATAAAGTATGGTATAGTAATCAAAACAAAGGGTATAAACTACTTGTGGGAAGACAAACTTGCTGAGGAGTTGGATTCAATGTGAATTATAGCAGAGTCACTAAACAGTGACACTGCTAGAAATTAGATAAAGTATATATCATTTACTTAAACTTGCTGTTTTTCAGTTGTTTTGGTGAGGATGGCAAAAGTAGCTGTAGAGGGTAACCTACAAACAGTATGAAAAGAATTGTCCTGAGAAATTGTCTACCCTCAGTTGTGGTGGTTCTTTTAAATCTTGAGCACTCTGGCTAGGAACAGGCATTACACACAAACTGGTTTAAGTGATCAGAAACTGGTTTAAACTTATAACAGATCAGATGTTCAGTGCACATAAACCAGTTTGAAAATTGGATGTAACCAGGTTGAGGTAAACCTGGTTGAATGTAGTATCAGACTAAACTGATTTGGCTCAAACTGGTTTTATGCAATGTCTGTCCCAGACCCCTTACTGGTTTAAGATAAACCAGACACTCCCAGCATGCTCTGTAGGCTGGACAGGGCTTTCTGCTTCACAGCAGGGCTGGCCCTTCCCCTCTGCTCCCTGGCTGGAGCTCAGTACAGACTTGTAGATACAGCAGGGTCTGCTGGCTTCCCTGTGTGCCCCTATCTCCCCCTCTCACCATTTGCTGCTTAAGAAGAGATCCCCTCCTCCTCCTCTCTGCCACAGCAGGGCTGTAGCCAGTATGTGGTACGCTAGCTAATGCCAAGAGAGGTGTGTGTCTCTAACTTCACTGGGTTAAGCAGACAGAACAATGACCACTTGAGGCTTTTGTAGCTAATTGGGTCAGCTGGTAAGCTGTTTAAGACATTTGAAGTAATGTGGAGAAAGGCTATTGTTTTGCTAATCAGGTGATAAAGATTGCTATCAGCCCCACCCCCTGGGCTGGCTTGCTTGTCTGTCAGTTTTGCTGCAGACAATATGACAAAGCAGGGACAGATTGAAAAGCTCCGTATCATCAACAAATGCATGCACTGCACACCCCTGCTTGCCTCGGAGTGCTAGCCTGGGGCTGGGAGCTGGCAACACTCCTGCCCCTTGAGCAGCCAACAGGGAAAAGCCTGCAACCATGCAGGCAGACCTCCCTAATGAGAGTATCATGCAGGGGCCTGGCCATGTCCCCTTCAGCTCAGTTTAGCTCCCTGCAGAAAGGAAGGGAGGAGGCTGTTCTAGTGCCCCTGGCTTCTAGCCTGAGCCACTGCAGGCATGTGCCTGAATTTCCTCAGTCCAGAAAGAATGTCTGTCCAGTTCAGCCTAGCCAGGTTAGACTAACCTGCAAAGATTGAATCAATTCAGGATCAGGCTTTTTGAATGTCTGTCCCTAGCCTCTGACATTTTGTTTTAGCAGTATTGGTAAGGTGCAAGTCAGCCCTACCTCCTGTTGCACCTAAGAGCTATAAGATCTTGTTGGAGATTTACCGTTTTAAGTTCATGGAGTCTTTGGCTCCGTAGGCAACAAAACCTTTACATAACAAAAATGTCTAACCCCCCCCCCACACACACACTGTTCTGAGCGTTTTTGCATTTGTACAGATGGAAAAAAAATAGCCGTATCTTTCAGGAGAATGGCTGCTGTGCACTTGAGCTACCCAGGAAGAACTGAAAAAATATGAAAACCAATAACCATCTGTCACACTCATCCTTCCTCATGCTGCTGGTGTGGTTGGGTAATGTGACATACCAGCTTTCACCTTTGCCATTTTACAACTATGAAGCCTATTTGATACCAGCACTTAAACAAGTGTCATCAACTCCCACCTCCATTTTCATTTCCCTCTTTGTTCTTGATGCGGTAGAGAAGACCAAAGATGCTCATCAATAGAGGAAAGGATTCATCTAGGCATGGTAACCTAGCAAATTGGACCAGTTTTTCTACTGTGTGAGGCAAGGATCTTCTTGCTTGAAAGCATTTCCAGGACTTGCTAGGCAATTTGTCATGTTTAACTGTTTCAGCCTTTGTTTCTGCTATAGGCAGCCAGTGTGGGTTTTCACCTAACATCCTTCAAAGGCCCATCTAAGAAACCCAGTTCCCCAATGGGAACTATAAATTTAATTAAACCACTGAGGTCATGGCAGGTATACCTTAGAACTAGGAATCTCTGGAATTTGCGATGCAAGTGCACAGCATGACAGCTTCTTTAACCTTGGAATTTCCCCCATGCGCCTCCCCTGATGCTGATTGGCAGAGGGGCCCCATCTCTCACCCCCTGCGTCTGAAACAACAGCTGTAACTTTCACCTCCTGGCCATCAGGTGTGGGTGGTGAGTGGGGGAAACTCGTAAGATGAAAGAAGGTGGTACTGTGCTATGTACTTCTGGTGTGAATTCCAGAGATCGCTACTCAAAACCCACCCAATGTTTGTCCTTCAAGTGATCAGTTTTCCACCTCGTGGATTAATTTATCAGCCTTCTTTACAAAACCTCCTGAATGGAGACCTCATTGTACTCTTTAAACAAAAATCTGACTCATGCAAACTAGGCTAAAGACCAAGCCCTTTGGACAAATCTTCCAGGGTTTCTCTAGCTGAGAGATCAAAATCTGTAGGGAATACAGCTCAGTTTATCTAACTGGCTGTTGGACTGTTTCCACATGTGAAGCTTGATAGATGCTAGAACTGGGCATTATACTGTTGGACATTTCAAGGCCACTGTTGCTTTCAGTATGGAGGCCCTATAGTTTTACCTAGGAAATTAAGACTTGTCTCTGTGTTCTGGGGTACTATTTCAGAGTTGCCTACAAGTGGGACTGTTCATATGGGCATTTACTTGATAATGGAGACAAGTTATCTATCTCAAGTTCTTTGAGATTCATTATTGACATACAGTGTGCCTCAGGTATCTATTTTCTTCTCTTCAGACAAATGTAATATAGGTCTCTGAAAGAAGTAGGATTCCCTTAGTATGGGGTATGAGCAAGGTGGCTTACTGACTGTTGCAAAGGCAAAAAGTCTGTGATCAAGCAGTTGGAGTCTAACACTTGTGCAGAAATGAGAACAGTACCTATTAAATCAAGTTAATGATAATCTTTCCGCCTTTCTGACTCTTACCTTGTTTTTAGTTGCACCTTATAATACTTTTCAAAGATACTACTTTTAAGTCAACAAAAAATAAGGTCAAGGTTCTCAGTTATTCAATGGTTGCATCTACATGTGCACTTTACTCTGGAGCTAATTAGTCTACTCTGCAGTAAAGCGTCACCATCTACATGTCCTCTGGTATTAGGCCTCTGTAAACTAATGGACTGCACCATAAGACACTACTGTCTGATGGTAAAGTAATGTACTGTACTAAAACACGTGTGTAAACAGTGACCAGGCAAGAGCGAAACTCCTGCCTGCTGCCTAGCTACACAACTCCGCAGGGTTCAGCACCCTCATGCCCCAGCCAGCCTCTCCACTGCCTGAGGCTGACTCCCTGTTACCCCCTGCCAGCCTGGACTTGCTCCACCATGGCTAAACCTGGGCATAAGTATAGATGCTGTGCTTGGGAGTAATTTAGTCCAGCTCAAACAGCCCCTGAGTTTATTGCTTTGTCTTAATTTCACGTGTAGAGGCACCCAATGTGGCTTAAATATGTAGCTATTCATGTAATCTTGTACTCCTTTATGTTAAGGGAGTTATCCATGTAAAGAGAATTGAATTATTTATCTGGACATAAACTGGAATTAAGTTGAGATGTTTTATTGAAGTATGTCAAATCAAAAGCTAAAACACTTTAAGCCTTTCAGCTGCTGTATGTTACAGTTGAAGCACTATAATGCCCCATATGTGAGTTTGGGAGATTACAAATTTAATTTCAGGTTGGCATAATTCGTAATATCCAGATGATAATCCCAAAATGCTTGAATTGATGGATGAGAGAGGATTGTAATTTTCAGAATCATTTGCATGATTAATATCACCTTTTAAAATGTTTCAGTAAATGCTGAGTACCGGCCTGGTTGAAAAGGAATTTTTTTCAAAATATTAATACAGCTGAATTACTAGTCAGATTCCTATCATCCTAAATTACATGTTATTTGGGCGCATCTACACAGCGCACTACAGCCATGTAGCAATTGCTGTATCGGCACACTCCCTCAGTATAGTGTCCCACTATGGTGACATAGTGGTGAAAATCTGACCAGGCACTACATGCATGGCACAGTAACCACCTGCACTATGCCATACTTTAGTACTTCCACAAGGAAGTACTAAAGCACAGCACCGTAACATTGTCACTGTATGCACCCATTGTTACTGACTCTAACTCTGCATCTGGGCAATCTGTTGTTTTTAAGAGTAGAAATAGAATTCAAGAGAAAATGAAATTCAAGCCTCTGGTAAGCTTGCGGAGTTACCTGCATCTGAAGTGAAAATAAATTAAGACTGCAAGCTGGAACTTAGAGGTATGATAAAAGAGTAACAAAAGTTACTATAAGTCACTATGGAAAACAAAGCAGCTTGAGTTTTTTATAATGTAAGTACCTGAACAAAATCATTGTAGTTTGGTCACCTCAAGCCTAACTGAAAATGAAGTTTCTTCAGTTATAAAACATGCTATAGATTTTTTCTTCTTGGTATACATTTTTAAATTTGGACATAAAGAACTCCAATTTTCCATTCACTTCTCCATTTCTGTAGTTGAGGAGAATGCTGAACACCTGTAAAATTTCACGTTTCTCCTCTAAGCAAAAGTCTTCTGTTTTCTTTTTTGTGAAGGTTCCCAAAAAAGCGAGCAGAAAAGGTAATATCTAAAAGCAAGCAATGTCACTTTTAGGGTTTTTGAAATTGAAAATTACAATCATTAAGCCTCATAAGATTAAAATAATTAGTTTAGGTAAAATCTTTCAGCAAGTGCCAGTTAAGGTCTGGGACATTACTCAGAACCAGTAAACTAATTTTGGTATATGCTATATGAAATATTGCTCTTATTCCTGTACAGAAGATTACTCAGTAAATAAACACTCATCAAAAGGCTGCACAGCTGATTTGTTGTCGGTGAGTTTAGGGCACATAACTTTATTTTAATGTAACAATCAATGGTGATTTAATAATACAAAAAGTTGAAATTTGTCCAGAATCTTTTTAATGTTTTACTTTCTGTTGCTATTAAAAATATGGAATTAACTTTAGTGTCAAATGTCTCTCACTGTTTAATGTAGGATTGATCTTCCTCCCACACACAAACCACCACCTTCATATGAAGAAAGAGCTCTCTCTGTGTCTCAGAAAGAAATCATTCTTCAGGTAGGTAAACAAGTATGTTTTATTTTTTTTAATGAAATGAACAAATAAATACTAACTTAAGCTGTCCTGCTTGAAGTAGCATGCTGTTTTTTATAGTTCCTGACAATGTCAGCTGAATAATGTTGGATATCTGCAGTATACAACTATTGAAGCTGGCTTTACTTACTTCTAACAACTTAATGACTGTTCTCAGTACAATATTGTTTTAACTTTTGTCTAGAGTTGTGAGCTACCATAATTCTGACATCCATGTGTTTTAAAGACAGTTTAAAATATACTTAAACTGTTTTGCTTCAGGGTAAGTTGGATGTTACATACTTCAGAAAATAAGATTCCTTATCACGCAGGAGGCAGAACTTAGTTGTGTATGTAATTAGTCAATGTGGGATTCCTCAAATAGCATTACTAATACTATTTTTTTTTACATGAAAGAATGAAAGTGGGGTGGGGGACCTTATACTAGCTTTTGGTACCTAAAAATCCATGGTGAAAAATCGACTTTTTTCCTTTTTGTAGGCTGGTAAAGGGCTGCTGGTTCCATGATTTGCACCCAGTTGTGATTTGGTTGAACTAGTTTCATTTGCTGTCAGTTTGGCTTTCAACTATCTGGTGGATAGTTGTCAGTTTTCACTGAAGTTTAAATCTTCATTGAAGCTCCAGTAAAAGATAAACATTTCCATATGAGAGCACCAGATGAAAATTTTAGTTCAAGTTAAAAGTTTGCTACATGTACTAACAGCCACTTCCAATGAAGGAGAACTTAAACTGAAACTATATACTCTTTTGTATTGTTGAGATATGACAGGACCAGAAGATGAGGCTGAGGGTAATACTGAAGGCCATAGAGTTCCATTAATGTAGGGGTGGGCAATTATTTTGGGTGGAGGGCTACTTAATGAGTTTTGGTGAGATGTTGAGGTTTGCAAGAGTAGCCCCTCCCCTTGACATATATGCCCTGCCTCCTGGTTGCCATCTTGGGACCTGAAGTCCCACCCCCTAGCCCCTGACCTTTGCCACTGGACATCTCTCCCCTTGCCCCCAGAAATACTCCTTTTGGGAAGGGGGTTTGCCACCATGGACCCAGAAAAGACAGACAAATGTATATACTAAAAATCA
>NW_017729032.1:256564987-256565437 GCF_001723915.1 Gavialis gangeticus | reverse complement strand
ATGTTGAGGTTTGCAAGAGTAGCCCCTCCCCTTGACATATATGCCCTGCCTCCTGGTTGCCATCTTGGGACCTGAAGTCCCACCCCCTAGCCCCTGACCTTTGCCACTGGACATCTCTCCCCTTGCCCCCAGAAATACTCCTTTTGGGAAGGGGGTTTGCCACCATGGACCCAGAAAAGACAGACAAATGTATATACTAAAAATCAAACACTGACGATAGCAGATTTTAATTTTATTTTTAAAAATATTTTTGTCCTGATTTGTTTGTCTTTAGGTCTGTGTGTGCGTATATAGAGGTGATTGCATACTAGTTCAAAATGAAGTCTTACTCTTGTATATTGTGGAGTGGGTGGATGGATATGGGGCTTGTGTGGGTATGAGGGGTTTGTGGGGGGATCAGGTTTGTCAGGGCATGTGGGGGGTGTGGAGGGGGAGGGAAGCTGGAGGGGT
>NW_017729032.1:256564544-256564976 GCF_001723915.1 Gavialis gangeticus | reverse complement strand
GAGGGGTGGGTGTGTGTGTGTGGTAGGGTGTAAGTATAGCAGAGCACAGGGCTCCTCCCCGCCTCTAGAGGCTCAGGGGGGTGGGAGTGGTATGTATGGGGTGTAAGATGTGTGTGTGGAGGAGGGTGTGATTCTGAGGTTTGCGGATATGGTGAGATGTACACCCCACTAGCTGTTCAGTCTGTCCCCACCCTGGAACAGCCCAGAGCCCGCGTGTCCTGCAGTGCCTCCCTGTCACAGCCAACA
This sequence comes from Gavialis gangeticus, assembly GCF_001723915.1. Lineage (NCBI taxonomy): Eukaryota > Metazoa > Chordata > Crocodylia > Gavialidae > Gavialis > Gavialis gangeticus. The sequence continues at coordinate 256,564,730 of NW_017729032.1, read as the reverse complement.
GCGTGCCGCTCCAGCATGCCCCGTGTCTACTCCAGACTCACCCCCATTGGAGCAGATTAGCTGAAACCCAAGCATAGCCATGACCTGGCCACTCTGCACCACCCTCCCGTGGTGCATCCTGTCGCTCCCTGGGCACATAGCGGGGCTGGAGTGGCTCCACAGCTGGACTGTCTTTTTAGGCAGCCC
>NW_017729032.1:256551068-256559544 GCF_001723915.1 Gavialis gangeticus | reverse complement strand
GCCTCCCTGTCACAGCCAACAGCGTGCCGCTCCAGCATGCCCCGTGTCTACTCCAGACTCACCCCCATTGGAGCAGATTAGCTGAAACCCAAGCATAGCCATGACCTGGCCACTCTGCACCACCCTCCCGTGGTGCATCCTGTCGCTCCCTGGGCACATAGCGGGGCTGGAGTGGCTCCACAGCTGGACTGTCTTTTTAGGCAGCCCAGGTGGCAGCTGCATTTTCCAGGTGCCATTGCTGCCAGCCCCAGGCCTGCAGTACTGGTGGGGGCCAGTGTGCACAGCCCTGATCCCACGCATCCCATGCCTGCTCCAGGCTTGCCCACCCAAGCTCAGCAGCAGCAGCATGGGGCAGAAGCTGCTGCTCAGCATGAGGTAAAAGCATCTGCTCTGCCCCCCTCCCCCACTACTGCTGACACTTCCTGGTGTAATATCATGTTGCCTGTGCTGGGCTACCCCGTGTCTGCTCTGCGCTGCCCCTGTTGCCCCGCTAGGCAGCCCAGAGGCAGTGGGGATGTGGCATAGATGCAGGGCAGCCCAGCACAGGCTCCGGGAGGCTACACCAGGAAGTGCCATCAGTGGCAAAGGGGAGGGGTTGCTTTTACCCTGCGCTGAGCAGCAGCATCTATCCCACGCTGCTGCTGCTGAGCCTGGACAGGCAAGCCCAGAGCAAGTGTGGGGTCAGGGCTATGCAGTGCGGGTCCCTGCTGGAACCCGCTGTGGCTGCCTAGAAAGGAGCCACCCAAGCCCTGCTGTGTACCCAGGGGGTGACAGGATGTGCCACGGCCAGATGGTGCATGGGCCAGGCAGGACTGAGGGATCTGGATGTGACCCATGGGCTGTATTTTTCCCACCTCTGGATTAATGCCACCAAAAGCAAGTTAATGGAAATAGGAAGGAAAAAAATTGTCTGCTTTTACAACTGGTTTGCCAGGCAGAGATCTGAATCATCTCGTTGGAGATGACCTGTGACTTCTTCAAGGTATTTATTTGTCTCGCCTTCTAAACTATAAACTGGAGAAAGAGGTACTACCTAAGGTTACAAAGTTCCGGAGACAAAATGAACAGGTGACATGCATTCTGAGTCTCATGATGATTTAATGGTAAATGGCATGCAGAAGGATTTGGGGGAGGGGGCATGGGATGGATGTCTTCATCCAGAACCCTCTTAGGGAGATGCTAGAGGTAGCTGCTGAAGTGTTTTATTCATTAGAGCTTCCTTGAAAAAGAGAAGAACAGATTTACACTCAAATCACCTGGTCAATTTCAATCTATGTGAACAATTAAATAAAAATGAATGGTAATGTATCTATGTTATACCTGATGAGCTCTTCTTGTCAGACAATGTAATTTAATGACAACTCACGGAAATAGTTATGCAAAACCACAGAACATGGTATGATACTATGTACTGTTGAGAATTTTTGTCAGACAGCAATTCAACAACCAACCACACTATGTAATGGCAATACAAGGCGCAAATAAGCCAATACTGAAAGCATTTAACATGAATTAAAAGGTTGCAAAGATGGCAGGAGGATACTGTGTAATAGTGCTGTGTGCCATCATTTGAAATAGTCAAGGTGCTTGGAATGTTTAAAGAATCCTAGTATGGTGCGTTGTCTATATGTTTTTCATAAACAGAGAGGTAGTTAGCTGCATTAGTCTGAAGTCAGTCAAAAGGCAAGGTAGATGTGCACCTTTACAGACTAATTAAATAAGATTTTTATATGTGTTACAGATCACAAGCTTTCTTGAGCCAAAATTCACTTCATCAGATGCTGATGAAGTGAACTTTGGTTCATGAAAGCTTGTGCTAGATAAACAGCTATGCATCTTCTGTAGACTAACTGTATAGATGTATATAAATAAAAGTTTTGCCAGTGTAATATTTTTGGGACCAATACTTTCAGCATTCATTTTTCATGAAACACTAACTAGCTGTATCTAAGACTTGAGAGTAAAGGATGCCACTAATCTCTTAGAACATACAGAAGGCCTGTAATTTTAAGTATAGGTATCTCATCAGTTAGTGAGTAAACCTAACTTTACCTATGTGATGGAAATGAAGGGTATTAAGCTAGCAGTTAATGGGATCTGAAATATGATGACCTAGATTTATGGCTTTTAGCACTAGAGGAACTGTGTTGTCCCTTTTGGACAAGAAAAGAATTCTGAGAACCTGGCTATAGGTTCAAGGACCCTTGGCTTACGTATAGTGGGAATTCAAGGTAACCTTTTGACAAATAATACTTCTCAAATAATTTATTCCTGTACAATGTACATGTATGTTTCAGTTTAAGTATCAAAACAAATCCAGTCCTTCTGGGCTGAGCTTATTGGACAAAAAAACTGGGTTTAGGTACTTCTACATGGTTGCATGAATGTGCTTTTCTTATACAGCAGTGTTAATTTACTGTGCTATACTTTAATGCCATGTTAAATATTAAAAAGATGAGTGATATTACATTTAATAGCATACCCTGGGTGGTTCTTGCTGAAGAAATGAACTGCTAAGAGTTTTATAATGTGATAAGTATTACAGTTTCTTAGCCAGTGGCCTTGGCTTATGGACCTAAATATATAGATACAGGTTATATAGATATAGATTATGTAATTTAGTCTCAAATTTAGCAGGCTTACTTGAGAGGGTTTTTAAAACATGATACATGACTCAACTAGAAATATATAACTCCAAAAAGCACAGTGGTCATTAGATGAGACGAGGCCAGATAACAAGCTAAATTTGAATGCTAAATACCAGTACTCTTTAATAATAAAAAAAAAAAAAAAAAAAAAAGATGGAGGAATGGGACTTCCAAGCATGCACACTCTAAGAAACCAGAAGATTTAAATGTTGGCACCATTATACAACTGCAGAGAGCTTGCTTGGAGTGAGCATTTGGTGCCATTTAACAGAACAGCAATTGTTATTCCATTGTGCACATTACTGTACTGAGGTGAATCGCAAGACAGATGAGCAAAAGCAAGATGTTGAAGTCAAACATACATATATATGTCTTACTGCATTTCACATTTTCTTCATGTGTCAAGGATCTAACTTCTAAAGGGAAGCACAGAGCATACCTTAACTTAAAAACAAAACCCCAACTAAACAAAAATAATCTTTCTAGTAGCCACAGGCATGGGGGGGAGGCATGTGTTTATACCATTTTGCCCCTACCCACACATTCATGTTTACTTAAAAGGGACAAATCCCTTTTCGCACAGGTATAGTCCTGCCATGGAGTAGTTGCCCTAGTGTAGTCTAAACCCAGAATACACCTGTACTTCTAGTTAACGTTGTGTGTTTTGTTTTGTTTTTTTTTAAATCTATATTAGTAGTTTAAGGTGTATTAAGCAAGGGAACCTTATTTTCATTGCTAGCTTATATTACACATGAACTCTTACATCAGGATACACCTTTGTTAGGTTTAAATTTAATGCAAATTGGCAAGTGGCAGCATTTAAAAGCAGGTACTATTAAAAACTAGTTCATTCATGATACCTTTTGAATTGGGTTAAGCCAAAATCGTATGGGTTAAGATGAGTTGTGCTGTGTAGCTTTGACCCACCTAATGGATAGCCAAAGTAGCTTTAAAAATTTCAATCAAGCTTACAGACATTTACTGTAGTGAGCAGCATAATATTTACGTGTCAGAGTTGGTGACCCAACAGCTGAAAAATTACAAATCAACAGCCAGAAGAAAGCTGTAATCTAAAACTAATCCTTGCAATGTTAAGTACTTTTTTATGAAAGCTCCTGAGCTGTATTTAGAATTTAGCATTCAAATTTTAGCTTGTTATCTGGTCTTGTCTCATCTAATTACCACTGCTTTTTGGAGTTATATATTTCTAGTTGAGTCATGTCCTATGTTTTAAAAACCCTCTCAAGTAAGCCTGTTAAATTTGAGATTAAATTATATAATCTATATCTATATATTTAGGTCCACAAGCCATAGCCACTGGCTAAGAAACAGTATCACTTTATAATTCTTAGCAATTCACTTCTTCATACCCTGGATTGTTCTTGCTGCTATTAAAGGTAATATCACTCATCCTTTAATATTTAACATGGCAGTAAAGTGGTTTGTTTTTTTTATAATAAAAGATAGAGGAATGGGACTTGCAAGGATGCACACTCTAAGAAACCAGAAGATTTAAATGTTGGCACCATTACACAGTCCGTTGAGTCTGAGAGTAGAAGAAATGTGATTGCACCCCATGTGGCACCTTCACCTTCCAGGTGTGATTTTAGTTATAACTAGTCACTAGGTAGCCATTTTAACAAGTGTTTTATATCTATAAGTAATGGATTAAATTCATTCATTAAATAATGAAGAATGTTTTAAAATGCAAACTACACACATGCAGGATGTACAATGAGTATCCACCTTGCCCACAGACAACTTGTTCATTGCAAGTTTCCCTCAGATGCACAAAGACCTCAAACATCTTTTAGACTCAAGCCCCCTCCTTCATAACATGCTCTCTTCTGAATTTAGTGGTACTAATTTCAAGAACTAATTTCAATCGTGTTTGCAAATAATACAATTCTGTTGCAAAAACTTCAGATGACAACAACATATCAGAATGTTTTTATCTCTATAGATTCATATTTGACATCTCTGGGCTTATCTTTATAATCAAGTATAAGTATTTATATACCTAACAGTATTGATATGACACTGCATTCTGTGGCACCCTTCAAGATCTCAAGGCACTTTGGAAAGCCATTGGACCCAGATTAAGATTCACTGTCCTGTCTCCTCTAAATCTCAAACAGAATGTTTGTTTCAGGAGATGTGGTGTTTAATTTCATAATCACTTCCCTTCCTGTGTAGCCCCATGTTAAACCACTGATAATGTGTAAACCTAGTTGCTCCTAGTGCTAGATAAAGTTAAGTAACGTTGTGGGTAGACTAGCATCTGCATATGCTTTCCTTAAACTTTTTCTCAAGTATAATGTTTGAGATGGTTAATGGGTGACTTTTTTTCTAGCAGCACTTGCTTTTGAAATAAAGCAAAGCATGCACACAGTAGACGTAATAATTACTGGGTTGATGGCAAATCTTTTTTGCTTTTATGATAAATGGAATACTTAATATTACATACAATATACTTGCTATTTTGCCTAATGGCTAACTTGGTAACACAGCAAATGACCTACAGCTAGATGACTTGACCAACCATAAAGGTGAAATTTTACAAGCAACTCTGCTATCTCACATCTACTGTCATGGTTTTCAATTCATGACCATCTGAAACTGATTTAAACTTGGCCACATGTATTGAAATGCTTGTGTTCATGACTGATAAGGTTTGCACATTGCTCTTCAAGCTTATTTATTAAATGTCATAAAGATGCAAGATGACCTAGCTTCTTCAAATTATGGCATCTGTTCATCAGTGAGTGATAGTGGTTATTGCAGCTATTCTGACTGGTGATGCATTTTCTATTGCAGCTGTAGAGACTGATGTTAGACTTTCAGGTCCTGCCACAGTGGTCACAGGTGTACATAGCATTAGGGGCTACTGTTATGACAGGCTGTTTCTGTTAGACCCCGACTCTGTGGCACCCAACGACAAAGGAGACAACAATCCAATTGCTTGGGATCCAGTTGCTCATGGAGCAAACGGGGAGCAAACACCAGCACATATCACTAGCTGACAGGTTTATTAAAAAATGGAGACTGCTTTGGGCGAGCTCCCAAAAAAAGAAAAACCAGGGAGCAGCAGTGAACATCAGTTCGTTTCACATTTATACACCTTGGTTCATGCTCATTAACATTTACTCCACCCTGGTCCCTCCTTTGTTCCACCCATATTCCCTCCCATCTCAAGCTCTGCCTCCGTTTACTGTTTACTTCACTAGCATGGGATTGCCTATGCATTTCATTCATTTACATGTCTTTTTGCTATGAGCACATGCTTAAGGCTGTGAACCCGGCTTCTCCCTGTCAATAGTGGTTTCTTGCTGATTTCAGCACCATCTCCAAGTTGTTGCTTCTGCTTTATCTCCTGACAATAGCTGGTGGGCTGCATTTTGTTCCTTACACGATGAGTCGTATGTCCTACACGCTATCACATTATTAGGAAAATGCTTGCCTAAGCATCTTGCAATGTTATTTTTAATATAACATTCTGTCTTGTGGTCAGCAGCTTTTGCTGAGCCACAGATTAAAGCCTTTAGACAGCTGCAAATCCAGTGCTCCCCAAGATCTAAATATTGTCACCCTAACAGTTTCCTTCGGTCACATTTCTGTTGTCATTCAAGTAACCATTTCTTGTTGTTATGTTGGACTCTGATTGAAAAAGGAGAGCCACTTTTGTTCAGTCTCCTGCTAAAACCTCCCAAAGGCTTGGGTCAGTTCCAAAAGTCTTCAAGTCCTGCTTACAGATGTAATTGAATCACAGTTTGGGATTCCCTACTCTTCTCTCCCCATCTGCAGTTTGCCCATACAGGATGTCCTTTGGGATGTGCCCATCTTCCACCCTATGAAGATGATGGCCAAGCCAGCATAAGCACTGTTGTTTGAGTAGTGAAGTGATGGTTGACAGGTTGGTCTTGGCAGTGACCTCCACACTGGTAATTCAGTCTTGCCACTTGATGTCAAGGATGCGCTGTAAGCAGCATAGATGGAAACTGTACTGCTTTTCTTGATATGCATTTGTTGACCATGTCTCACTGCTATCCATAAGGACAAAGAGGATGTGGGCTTTGTACACAGGCAGCTTGGTTTTGATTGTGAGTTTTGTAGTGTTCCAGACCAGTTTGGAGAGTTTTACTGAAAGTGGTGCCAGCCTTTCCAGTTCACACATTCAGCTCTTCAGCTAGTGATAAGTTGTTCACTGTAGATCCAAGGTAACTGAACTTCTTCACTGCCTCAAGGTATGTTCTCAAGGCTGATAGATGGTGACTGGTGAATGCTCTGTTCTAGGACCACAGTAGTCTTAATGCTGGTGGTCAGGCCAAACTGCTTGAATTGAAGGTCTCTGGGTGGCTGCAGCAGGGGAGAGAGACGCGCAACCACGCAGGCAGCCAGGAACGCGGTCTAGTGGTGTGTGGACCAATGCTTAGCAAGCAAGTTGGTGAAGGGGAAGGAGTGTCAGGGGACAGATTGAGGACCCCATAGTAAGGGAGGGAGTGGGGCTGGGGTAGGGACAGAGACTGGGGTGAATGGGGTCCCAGGGCTGAGGCGGGTCATGGGACAGCCAGAGCCATGGGCAGCTTTTCCAGAGGAGGGGCTCCCACCATTGTGTGTACCCAAGGGAGGCATGGGGGGTACATGCCCCATGGATTTGTGCATGGGGAGAGGGGGGCTGCTGCTGCAGGCTGAGGCTCTGCCCCAATGCACAGTTCCCATGGCAAAGGCTCTGGCTGCGCTGTGTCCCCTGCCTGCCTGGCAGCAGAAGGCACAGCATGGGATTGTGCGGCTCCCAAAGCAAGAGCAGTGGGGAGCAGAGTCCAGTGCGCCATGGCTGCCCACCTTCACCCCACGCACAAATCCAGGGGAAAATATGCCCCCATGCCTCCCTTAGGGGTATGCACAGAGGCAGGAGCGCCCCACCCCCACAACCCTGGACAAGCCGCCTGCAGCTCCATCCCATTACCCACCCTGGCCCTGGGGCCCCTGCCTCTGCCCCACTCCCTCCCTCACTGCAGGGGCCTTGATCTGGCCTCCCTACCATTGCCCTCCCCTCCCCCACCACACACACTTACCTGCTGGGCAGTGTGTGTCTGTGTGTGCTCTCACTCCCAAGCCACAGCCCCCCCAGTCCTGCTGCTTCCCTCACTCCTGACCCAGAGTACCCCATATCCTGCCAGAATATGCAGAAACTCCCCCCTCAATATGCGCACCCCTAATAAATTTGGTACTCTGTGTGTGTGTGTGTGTGTGTGTGTGTGTGTGTGTGTGTGTGTGTGTACACAATACCAAAAAGTAAAATTACAGAACAAAGATACAACAACCTTACAAGGCCTAAAGCAACCAAATGCTAACAGCATTTTTAGAAAATTGGCATAAGTTCTGTTTTCAGAACAGAGATGATGAAAGGGGCAAGTGAAGAGTAAGGGAATGTCTGAGAATAGGAAGGATGTCGCCCATATGTCCAACATAAATTACTCATCAGTTGGTCATCATCTAATTTGGAGACCAGTGGATTCTTCTCCATTACACTGTACCTGTGACTCATATTTTTCTTTTGCTTGTGGTAAGAATTTGCTGGAATTTTCACTAACACACTTTTTTCTTCCAAGCCAGTGTTAATATGTATTATCCATACAACCTTGCTTTTTTGCACTTGGGTATCAGCTTTGTAATTTAACACATGCATTTATAAATATAATGCCTTCTAATTCTTCGTTTTGGCTGTTATCATTCCTAAAAAGGATATAAATTTCACCAGTGGGACAATGAAATGCTCAGCCATTCAGAAAGCATGGTAGACCCCCCCCCCCCCCCCCCCCCAAAAA
>NW_017729032.1:256547143-256551009 GCF_001723915.1 Gavialis gangeticus | reverse complement strand
GAGCCCCCCCCCCCCCCCCCACCCCATAAAACCCACAAAAGTCATCTCCATGATTTTATTTAGAGCCTTTGACATCCCAGTAAATTTCAGCCTTTGTTGGTAGTTTTATCACGCTTACAATATTGAAGTTGCATTCTTTGCTAAAACAGCTTTTACCATGGACTCCTGGGGGGGGGGGCGAATTCACCCACCAAAATCAGCCACTACTTTTGTGTGTTGAAATCTCATCTTGTTTGTATGATTTGGTCAACACAGTTTAAAAAAAAAAAAAAAAATAGAAGACCTCTGAAGTCATCAGCTGCATCCCGTGGAGTTGAAGGTTGAAGACTGAATCAGTTGTGCTTTCTATTTTTGATAAAAGTGTTGGTGCTTGTATCTTGATGTATATACAAGTTGAATTTTCCACTTCCTCAACTCCAACAGCTATGTTCTACTATTTTGCGGTGCATCTTGAAGAAACTCCTGTAATTTGAACTGTTGCTTGCATGAGGGTTTCTCTTTTGTTCAGTTCTCTAATTGTTCTACAGTACATCTGGATTTTTTTGTATGGAACGATTGCTGCTTAAGGATTTTGAGTTCAGCCAAATAAATGGATCACTTTCTGTAATGACAAGTCTCAAGTTTAAAATATTCTAAAGGTCAGTTCTGACCAATCTATGGTATGCTTACAGTGAAGCTGTAGTCATGTATATTTGTCAGTTCTTCCTCATTGCCCTGTTGCCTGAGAGTGGAGGCACATATAACATATGCACACTGCTTGAAATATTCAAAAACTAACCCTGAAGAAAACATGCACCATTTAGAAGCACTTCAAAATGAAACTTCCTGTTGCATACACACTCTGTAGAGCCTGACAGGGACCTCTGGGTCTTCCAAGATCCCATAATACTTTTCTTTCCCCTCTCCCCAGTAGGGAAGGCAAAGCAAATAACTGCCACTGAGCCCTCTTTTATCTGTACTGCCCTGGCCTTCTCTCCAGAACTGATTCCTGCACTCCAGCTCCCAATCCTTACAAACCTCTCCATGTCTGGTCTCCTGGTTCTGGTGAGGGATCCTTCCAGGATAGCAGAAGTGAAGCAGACAAGAGAACACTGATCTGGGAGGGAATGGATCAGAAGCCCTCTAAGGCACTGGGTGTTTTAGAGCCACAATGGCAATCTGCTGTTCCCATACCTCCCTGTAATTAGGGAGAGTGGAACCACAGAGCTTTTTGAAGCGCACAACACGGATCTGTATGTCTGTCTGCACCTGAAGTGCACCACCCTGAATAGTTGAACAAAGCAACCCAAAAGAAACCACCAACAGTTTTGGTTCATTCTGATAGTTTGCTAGATCTGACTTTAGTATCAAGCACATCAGCAATTTATCTGATCTGAGTGAAAGTTTTAAATGTTTGTCTTGAAGAAAAATAAATTGTACTATATTTGCAGGTTGTCAAACATAAGTAGCTATATGACAAGTTAAGAGGAAAAAAAAAAACTAACTCCGGTTACTGAACAGAAAAGAGAGACTGTTAGAATGTTACAAATGTGTATTAGGCCCCATGTAGATATAGGAGTACAGCTGTCTCCCTGCTCAGTTTGAACATTTGTAGTGTGACTGAAATTTATAATTAGAGTGAGTTTAACTCAAGTATTATTTGCTATATTAAGTAAAAAAAAAAAAAAGAAGAGGAGGGGGGATTGAGCAACACCTTTTTAAAGATCAAAAGTACTTAATTTGACCTTTTTAAAACAGGCTGTCTTCCAGTGTGAAGCCCTGCTCATTTTATTGTTCTTGCAAGTTGCAATGAATCACTGTAGCCATCTTACACATTTAGACTTCAGCCCCATTCTGTGTTGTGGGGGGAAAGAAGTAACAAATATAAGTTTATAGCACTTAAATTGATCATTAAAGAACATAAAGTTTCTGTATCAGTTTGTTCTCTTGGGGTGTGCCTCCACAAGCAGGAACATGAATTTCCCTGGGGCTGAACAGCAGCAGCCTAGTCCCTGGAGCACTACTGTGCCCACATGCTCTGGTGTATGGTAGGTGGCCCCAGGTGGGGTAGAGGAGGCTGGGGCCAGCACCTGGACTCACCCCAGCATCATTACCTGGGGTTCTGGGTGCCTCCAGCATCTGAAGGCATGGCAATCTGACAGCAGAGAGCCTGGACAGCCAGCCAGGCCCTAGTTTCTGGCCATGCACAATGCTGCTATGTAGGCTGCCCCACTTGTTTTAGGCAATGCATGTGGTGTGGTGCCACAGACAGCTTTCCAGCGCTGCCTACCACATACCTGTGCTCTTCTGGATGCATCCTTAGTGTCTCTCTTGTTCCCTGGGTTAAATTTATTACTCCCTTTCTTGGGAAGGAAACTAATCATTGGGGTTGTAACACTTCCGCACCTCCCATCCAAAAAAAAAATCCAACATGTATACGTTTCTCTTTTTTGTTATCTGTATTAAGTACACATCAACTCCTAAGGAAGGAAGCCTACCTAAACTCTTCCCTTTGCATATCTTTCCACACCTAAAATTAGTTTGCAGCACTACATTTTTTTTTATTGGGCATTTATAGTTCTTGAACACAAGGTATAGCAAGCAAGACTGTCCCTGGGGGCTGCGTGAATTGGGGTGACTGTCCCAGGCCCCACACTTTGGGAGGCCCTGCAGAGCTGGGTGGAGTGGCCTCAGCGACTCCACACCACTACCACTTGCTTTGTGTCCAGCCACTTGCTACCTACCCTGCCATCGCCAGCTTCTTTGGGTCCTGGGTGCATGGGATTGGAGCGGGGGCAGGGCACCACATGGGCTGATTTGCCCTGGATCCTGCACCCTGCTCGGGTTAGCTTTGGCAGCAAGCAAACTTTGCTTCTGTCAAATTCAATACTTTGATTTCTAGAGAAGCTAAAACCTCTTAATTGGTCTATTACTGGTAAGACAATACCCTATTTTGTTCTTATCCTTCAATGTTTGGCCTGGGTAGCAAGGTCTGAACAGAAGTCACCGCTTGTGATTTTCTGTTTTGGTAAATATTGCAAATAAATACTCTGCAGCTCTATATATAATCAGTTAAGTATAGTATCTTTGGGATATTATCATTGTAGTAGTTCTCCTTTCTTCCCTGCTTTGTTAGCTCTGCCATAGCATGGTTCTTCTGATCCAGTATTTTGTTCCCTAAATCAGTGGGTGGCAAGGGTTTTGGAGCACTGGGCCAAATTGACCTGTCTTGAGTTCTAGGCAAGTCAGTACTCCTGCCCCACCCTGCTGTCACCTGGCCCAGCTATAGCATGGCACAAGAAAAAGTCTCCCCCTCTGCTGCTTGATTGCAGCACAGCACATGCAAAGTGCCCAGCTCTGCAGGCCAGATTCAGCCCAAAGGCTGTATGTTGCCAACTGCTGCTCTAAACCATATCTAGAATAGAAGACTGCCCTGTGTTGATGCACATATTCTTCCAAATGTGAACAGCTCTCCATGATACTTAACCTTTCTCTACAAACCTTGACATTCTGTTCTTGTTCATGCAGCTGCTCTTCTTCATGAAAGGCATGCCTTAAGATACTTCATTTTCTTAATGTTTTTACAGGCACCACATGCCTATCTTTAAGTCTTCGTCACAGTTTGTCTATGTAATTTTCCTTTCAACAATATTACCAATATTTTACTTGTAACAAAACTTCATCCATACACTCATTATGCTTTCATCTCTTTATTGCTTTGTCCCTGTTTAACATATTTATTTGGTTTTTCAAAATGTCCAAACCTTATTTTTTCTTTCTCCAGACACTTCTTCACTATATTCTTTTAGGTGACATGGTAATATATGGCCTGAATACATGCTGTATTTTCATTTTCCTGGGGGGGGGGGGGGATTCCCCTTTTATTT
>NW_017729032.1:256511437-256547036 GCF_001723915.1 Gavialis gangeticus | reverse complement strand
CCGGGGGGGGGGGGGGAATTCCCCTTTAATTGACTGAACATTCTGCACAATGGAACCGCATTCCCCTCCACTAAACCCCAGCATTTTTTTCATCCAAAAGGAAATAAATTCATATGTTAATATAGACTGCCACCTTTTTATTATGCAACTTAATCTTCCATCTTCATGACCTTGCTTTGAAAATCTCTCAAGTATTGGCCACACTGTGTTTCTTGGTTCTGTACCTGTGGCTTTCTTCACCCAATTTTACCTACTTTTTGTAGAGTGGGCACATCTACACATGCCCGTATGGTGCCATTGTTCCTGTGCTGTCATTTAGTACTCCCTTTAGGACAGCCATTACTGTGCCAGGCTGGCAGTGCACAGTTATTTTTAGCCACTACATCACTGTTGTAAGGTGCTATAGCGAGGAAGTGTGTTGGTACGGCAACATAGTTGCAGCGTCACTGTTTGTGCCCACTAATGCTACTTCACCATAGCATCTTATGTAGACAATGCCCAGTAAGTACCTTTTAAAGTGGATTGCAGTCCCTACTTACCTGCTTTTTCTATGTCACTCCCTATGTTCCCTGGAACAAGGAATTCCAGTAAAAAAGGCTTGTTATTCCTGGTTTGTGTGGCTTTCCCCAACATTTCACTGCAAGTTATTTGAAACTAACCAGGGAGAAGACACAGTAACACTAGTGTTCTGAATGGGCTATTTATGAAAATGATTTAATGCCTATGGAAGAAGGAGAATAAATCATACTTTGAAGTCCAAATATATTTTTCTAATTAGGAGGTGAAGGAGATTAAAAAAACCCCAAAAAGAACCCCCCAAAAACCCCCAAGTATTTCCTGTTACCTAAACAATACAGATGTGCAGCAGATGTGGCAAGAGGAAAGCCCAGTGTTTGACCACTGCTGATCTGAGTCTAAAATATGAGTTAGTAGGACTTCTAACACCTGCCTACATGATAATTATGCTGGTGTATATACTTGGGGCAACTACATTTGTAATGCATTTAGTTAGTCTTGTGTCCCTCCCCTGCTGCCCCCCTCCATACCTCATAAGCTGTTTTTTCACCAGGAATTTCAGGTTTTCTCTAGCATTGTTTTTCTCCTATATATATCATTGTATTCGTTTTAACTCTTTGTATTCATTAAGTTGGCTAATGTCACGTGACTTGCCACGTTGAGAGATGAATCATCCTCTTGTTCTGCTTGCCACTTCCTAGCTCTTGCTTTGTTTCCCAACCTCATTAGTTTAAACTGGTGTTTCCTAATTGCGCCAGTGACAATAACTCTGCTGCCACTTTGTCACATTCATAGGCCTTTTTGCCCTACAGCTAGTAACTACATGCAGCTGAGTTCTCTTCATTTTCATGCACTGGGTCGTTTTCAGTTGGTTTAATTCCCTGCAATTGCTACAAAGCTGACAAGGGGGCATGGCTTTTGCCCCACTTGATCCAATGTATCTGTGTTTGTCAAGTAACTGTTTGTGAACGTAATAGACTTTCCCCAAGGTAAAAGCAGGCTGCAAGTCTATTTCGGAATTTACCCAAGCAGAAATGTGGTGGCTTGTCACTCAGTTTATTATATAAGTTCTCCTGAGCTAATGAAAAAGAATTCTTTAGTAGTAGAGGTCAGTAACAGGGCATTAAAACTAGTGTAATAGTCTGTCTGTGTTTACTGATTCAATCTTGTGGCATAGATCCAGTATGGTGACAGTAGGTACTGTGCTGTTTGTTCAGTTTCAGCTGCTCAGCAGTAAGATTTCTTCAGCAGTTTTGCCTCCTCTGAGACCTCTTCCTGGCCTACTCTGACCAAACTAAACTATTTAACATACTGGCCCCAAAATGGGATAAGGTATGTGGTAGCTTCCAAGCCTTGACTAAGGAGAAATGCTGCAAATATTGGAATCGGGGAAACTTAGACCAATTGAACATAAGATTTGAATCTTATTTGTCATCTTAATTACTGAAATCACATCTTGGCCTTTAAAGAGTTAGCTATAGCTAGACACGTTTTGCATTTCTCATATGACCAGGGCGAGTGACTTCTAGGTGGTGAGTATATGTTCACAGTATTAGAAAGACTGATAAATTTCAAGTGTTTGTCCTGCACTGTGAATGGCTGATGGTTTTGGATTTTCTGCATTCTTTGACAATAAAAAAAAACTTGAGTTGCCTATATTTCCCTACTCATCTGAAAGATTTCACAATAATGGCAGCAGAGAAGAGACAGAAACTAATGCCCAGTAACCTTAGATGGCTCTCTCTAAAGGATATTGATGTCTGTTGTTGTGATACCCATATTTTATTCTCAAATCAGTTTCAGATTTTGGCATCTTTCCCAAGAGGTGATAGATGAATGACAGATAAAGAAACCCTTATAGGATATTCATTTCCATTTCAGTGAGTTAAAATGCTAGGAGTCGCTAAACCTGAGTTTGCTTTCAAACATTTGAACTGCTGTCAGTGAAAAAGCACCAGCTTCATAAGGCATAGTTACAGGCAAGCAGAGCAAAGATTTGAAGGCAAGCATTTAAAAAAAAAATTGGTGACTTACATTTTTATAAAGCTTGGTGTCTCTTTGCTTTTTGTGACCCCCTAAGTATCTGCTGAACTTCTTAAAGTTCTTCATTATTCAGACTTTAGCAATGTATACCTCATGCTCCTGAACTCCACTCCCTACCCCCAACATGCATAGTTATTAATTTGCTGGTGTTTGCATTCGTCCAGTTGCCCAACACGTAATAAATCAGGAAGGTGAGGGGGAATAGGAGTGTGAATCTAAGAAGCCAAAGGGAAAACTTGATGAAGACAAACTATTAATGAAATATGGAAAATCTTCCTGCTTGAAGTATAGGCTGCTGCTTCTACAAAAACTTCTTGTATAATACAGCATTAGTACATGGGTAAAAATACAACTTAAATCTAACTTTGTGGGGTTTTGAACTAGAACCTAGGTAATTCTGGCATTTAGGACCATGACTAAATATTCTTCCTTACTGTGTAAAGTCCAGTGTCAGTCACATAGGCGGGGGGGGGGCAAGTGCTCCCCTGAGATTGGCCAATGCCAGCTTCTGCAGGCAGTCACTGTTCACCATCCCTCCTCCCCGGCTGCTGACGTTCGCTTCTGTGGGAAGTCGCTGCTTGCCAGCCCGCCACTGATGCTGCTGCCCACAAAATGTGCCCCACACCTCAGGCTCAGGAGGCACCAGTCACCCATGGTCAGTCAGTTTTAGCATCACCTGGGACCAGCTATTCTTGGGCTTATCTAAAAGAGCGATTGTCATCGGATTGAAATGAGCAATATATAGATCCTGCCTACATTCTACATACGTAACATGATTTCTACATGGAGTTCAAATTGCTTCCTTGAATTTTTATGCCATTTGGGATTATTGTGCATTGTCTAAAACAAACCAAGGCAACCATTAGTTGACACTTGAGAGACCTTTGTTCCCATTTGCAACCAGTGTTTCTTACACCTGTTAGGAAAAATGCCCTGATGGTTATGGTGGTAGTCTGAAATACCAGGGAGCACATGTTCAGTTTCCTGTCTGTCACAACAACTTATCAAAGTCACTGGCTCTTTGTATTTGTTTCATAGTACTAGAGAAGCTCAGTGATGTATGGGTATTAAATTGAAAAACATAAGGTAGTGTTGGGTATAGGAGCATGTAAGAAATATAGATGAAGGCATTAATTATGAACAACTTGAAAAGCCTGGTACTAAAATGTCTTCCTACCCAGAATAACCAATACTCACCTTTGGGAACAGTTATCTGCTTACATGCTGTATTTCACAGTTAATGTTATAAGATTAAAGGAGTGCAGAGGAAACATGAATGACTGAGAGGGGGCATTGTCCGAAACAGGGGAACCTATTATTTCTATCCCAAAGGTATTGATATCCAAATAGGGGCCAAATAAGAATAAGGCAAGTTGTGTGATAGAAAAATACTGGACTTTAAGCAAAAAATGGTGGCTTTGCCATAAAGCATATTAGGATGAATACTGCACTATTATGGGGAAAGATGTAAATTATAATGACAAAAGATAGTGATGGTGATATTTTTGTGAGATTCGTTTTTGTAAAATATATACAAATATGTAGGTAACTTAAGTGATGCAAAGTACCCTATCATTTGAAATTCAGGTACACATGCTTACATCCAGCAGAATTTTAGCTTGATACAAGCTATGTGAGTCGCACATGTGCAATCTTAAAAGAAAATAATGTAGGAGCCTGCAAAACCAATTTCTATTTAAAAGCTTAGAAATAGTCTACATTATGAATTTCACAACATTACGAAGATGAGGCTTCTTGATATGCAAGAGTTTTTGAGCATAGAAAAAGAATTATTCTTTATAAAGTATGCCTTCCTATATGCATAAGGTATGAAGTCATAATGTCAGGATTTTGAAGCGAGTGGTGGTTACCTTAGCAAAATTGTCTAACAGGCCAAAAGCAATAAACAGTGAAAACAAGCGAGTCTGAAAGGGAACTCAAGATAAAAGATAATAGAACGAAAGGGGAGGTTATACCAAAGACCTGTCAACTTACTCTAATGTGTACAGGTCTGCTGGCAGGGAGTTTCTCAGGCAGCCTCACTTATCGTGGCTCACATGAAGTAAGTAATACTATAGCCTGCTTGCCATTCCAGTGGATCCTCCTGTGGGGAAAAGGGAAGTTTTTTTGTTTTGTTTTGTTTTTTTTCTGATGTATTGCTGTTACAGAATAAACTGGCCTTAACTCTTATTAGTGGTTCAGTTCCTAAAACCAATGAAGTCCTTACTACAGCTTGCCTTTCATGGGAAAAAAAAAAAAATCAGTAAACCTTATATTGAAGAGTTCAGCGGTAAAAAGGATCACTGCACTTTAAGCTTTCTTGGTTGTGGATTTTTGTCCTAGCCTGACATTTTCTTAAGATCCCATTCATTAGTCTGGGCAAATTTTTGTCTTTTCCTTGTACCATGGAACTGTGCTGTCATATTAAGAACTAGATTTAAATGCATCAAATATTAGAAGTGTGCAATGAAGATACTTCGTGTTTTTAAAAAATAGCTTACTAGAATTCCTTATAGTGTAGTGTATCATAATGCATCATAAGCAAATATATAGCAACAGTCTGCCTGAACATACATAGACATGTAAGGCTTAGTCTGCTTTAAGTACCTTGTTAGTGTGTGTCCCTGTCTGTGTGTCCACCCTGCCCACCCTCCCCAGATGCCCCCTTTCGCTTCTGCTTGCTTGTGGAAGCTTGTTATGTCTGTCCTGGAGGAACAGGTGGGGAAGGGTTAACCTGCATGCCCAGCCCCTGCCACTGCTGATCTTTGGGTGGCTCAGCATAAAGAATAGCAGCAGCCCTGGCACCCAGGCAAGCAAGTTAACCCTTCCCTGCCTGCACTCCCAGAATAGACAGGTGGGCAGCTATAAGTAGGTGTGGGCAGTAAGGAGCCAGGGAAGCCCCGAATGAGAGGGGGGATGCAGGGTGATTCTTACCTTTCAGTCCTCCAGGTCCCGGTTGGCCTGAAGTGCGACTGCTCCAAACTCAAGCTAGCACTAACACCAGTTAAAATTCGTGCATCTTGCAATGTAAAGCAGTTGTTGTCAACCAGGGGTACGTGTACCCGTGGGGGTACTTGGGAAGGCCCCAGGGGGTACGCGGTGGCAGTGCAGAGAAGGAGTACTTGGGAAGCATGCTGTCCCCTTCTGCTCGTCAACCAGCTGCTGGGGGACCTTGCCCGCTTGTCCAGGGAGTACAGTTAGGAGGGGTACCTACCAGAAGCATTACACTCCTTAAAGGTTGAAAACCCCTGGTGTAAGGTATAGCAGAGCCTTTAGCTGACTTGAATAAGATATTACAGAACTTTACCTAATGGCTGTTTTCAAGCAGTTGACTGTATCACAATTGCACAGGAAAATCATGTTTTAAATTCAAAACACAGGGAATGAAAAATGCACTGAAAAATACACTCTTACTCCCAATGATTAAGTGGCTTCCAAGACTGCTGACTTCTTTGTAGACAGATCAGCAGGGATATCCTGGCTTTCTTTGATTAAAAAACAAAACAACCCCTCCCCCCCCCGCAATTTTTCGATTTAAAAAAGTAACCCAAAATCCACATTTTTCTGTGATTAAAATGAAGCACTGCTGTATACATATCTATATATTGGTGGTGTTTCATTTTAAACATGGAACAATGTGGATTTGTGGTTACTTTTTTTTTTAATCCAAAGATCAGAGATTTTTTTTTTAATCTGAGAAAAACAGGATCCCTGGAAATAAGTCAACAAAAAGTTCCTAATACACGTTGCTGATTGATATTAAAAAAAGTTTTCTTTTTCTGTAACTTTTTCTTTGCACTTTGAGTAGAAGCAAAGCTAAAGGGTTTCCTCAGAAAAGTTATAACATTGGTTAAATTAACCACAACCATGTAAACCTTTCGCAAATATCAGAAATAAGGGCTAGTCAAAATTTTTCCTCTAGAAAAAATGATCAAATCAATGCTTGACAAGGTAGAAAGCCTTGTTAACTTAATGCTTTTAAGCAGAAATCATGGTCAAACCTATTTGCAGTGTTGAAGCATGCTTACACTATTATTTATGTTCCCTACAGAAAGAGAATTTCCCTTTGCAAAGCCCATACAGAGAGAGAGCAGCTAGAAATTCACAGCACAAAGTAAGTAAAATGATTCTTTGATACAGCCCAATCATGTGACGCTAAACAAATCTGATGCAAGTTCTTAAAAGATTTTTTGCTATATCATCAACCACAGACTCTAGACTTAGGCATCCAAGTCAGTAACAATTTATATATGTGGGTTTGTTCTGTTATGTAGACATCAGTTACATCTCACAATACTGGGCATCAGCTAAGCTAAATGTAACTCAAATCTTATGTTTTAAAATTAGTTTTAGACAACACTGATAACTGGTGAAGAAGCAAAATCAAAGCCATTTGATAGAATCACTTCTATTACAGATGGACATAACTATACCTATCAAAAGATACAAACTGTTACATTATGCTATAACTAAATGTCTGCACCGTTCTATAGTGACACTAGATCGGTTTTGCTATGCTTGTAACCCTACTTCATCCAGAGTCAGTTAAGATGATTTAGTTTGCTAGGATCACTAGTCATGCAGATGTAACAGTTACAGTATATTGACTGCTGTGTACTTTCTCATGTTCTTGGGAGACTTTCTTTTATTGCCTTCTAAGATGCTTTCCACAGTGCAATCTCATGAGGAAAGTCGGACAGAAAATTGTTTTCTCAGTTTATATTTCCCCAGTTTAATTATAGTACCTAGAACAGTTGAGTCTCTTCTTTTTAAATAAAGGCCAAATGTTTGAAGATGTTTAGGTGCCAAACCCCTTGTTCATCTCAGTAGGAACTAGGTACTCAAATACCTTTAAAGTCTTGTTCTTAGAAGCTTCAAATAGAGTAAAGAATGGGCACAGATGTTGATGCATGGCATTTTAGAGAATGTGCAGAAGAAATATTTGTAAAATGAAAGTATTTTAATGGAGTATTCTAATATTTCTTGTATTCTAGAAACCAATAAGTGGCAGGCAACTTAACTATGATGAGAGAGAGCAATTGGGACAAGAAGGTCCTCAACAAATGTACCCAATTTACAAGCAGATGCATTACCAGGATTGGAGTTCCAAAAACCAAAACCCAGGAGCTGGAAGAATCTACATCAATCCTAGAGAACACTATGTGTGATTATATCCCCTGTTGTATATTTCCCTACAGAATATGTTAAATCATTCCAACTTTTTTGTTGCTAATCCAATGCTGTTTGATTATAGGATCAATATGATCTGTTCTGTTTAGCAGGGATAGTCAATTTTTAGTTTATCTACTTGTTATCTTTGAACAGAGGATAGAGGTAGGTGTGAAGAGGCAAATTCCTTGAGAAGCTGTTTAGTATGGGACTTTAATAGGTGACTGACTTTTTTTTGTTTAATTGGTATTTTGCATGTGTCAGTATTGTTATGTTCTTCAAACTGCTGTGATCTTCCAAATGAAGAGCCTCAGCTGGCTGTGTCAACCTCACTGTACTTCAGACTGGCCAGCCAATTCATAATATGAGGACCTATGAAGAAATATGGACACAGTTTGTTTAATTTCTTTGGAAATTCTCTCTTTTTAAAATAGTTAATTATTAAAAATGCAATACTTGTGCATTAAAGATAAAGCCTAAGCTAGAGGGAAAAAGTTGCCTTCTGTGAAATGAGTAGTTGGCAGCTGTGAATAGGCTTTTGTTTAACTTTTTAAGACACTTCAGAGGAGTGTTATTGACTGGCGGAGTGACAAAACTTGGCCCTGGCTGCTGTTGCCTTCAGGTACCTCCTTTCCCCCATTCCCATGAAGATTTAAACTAGGCTTGTCTTAATGTATTCTCAGGACAAATACCCCACTTGTCTTTCCACTCAACTGCTGGACTGCTTTATTAGAAAACCTAGGTTCCATTTTCTTCTTACCGTTGGCTGACTTTAGCAGACCTGCTCTAGTGTCCCTATACATACTGTTTCCAACTTCCCAGAACCAATTAGCTTTTGGTGGTAGCAAGAACAGGAGAGCTTCAATTGTGGACAATGACTTTTTTAACTCTTGACTAGGACAGGTATAAACAAAAGTATTATGAAATGTTGATTGTGAATGTATTGCCAACATGAAAAATATCACAGGGGAAATTGATGGTAACAGTATAGAGCTGTATTTTTAAGTTAGCTTTTCTAGAGAAGAACTAACTTTTCATAAATAAAAATGTGTGTTTTTGGTTTTAAGAGCTAGCACAGATTAGCTTGTGATTTTAAAGTTTCTGTTGTTCATTCATCCAGTTTACCATGGCAGATAATGGAACACTTAAATGTAGCTTGTGAGAGAGGGTAAAGCATAAACAATGGGATATAAGAAAAACAAGAACCTTTCCACAAGTTCAGTTTCAGGTAAAATGAAAACCAACCACAAAATTTCTACTAATCTTATGAATAAATTTTTGTGGTTAGCTTTGTGTTTTGTTTTGCCCTTAATTACCTGAAAGTGTGGCTAGGTTACTATTTAAGATGTGATTAAAAGGTTAATTGTCTTAAGCATAACATCTGCCAGGGGCCTGAGATGCTTCCTTTAATATTTTAAAAGACTCAATAGATGCTACAAAATTTATTCCATAGCAGACTTAATAGAACACTTGAATATTGTTTTTGAAGAATGGAAGAAATCTCTAGAGCACTTATCCACTTACACTAAGTATTAAACATTTATTCAAAAATGCTTATTTTCAACAGTAGCTTTTTAGACAGTAGCTCTATTTTGTAGATAGCCAAAGATAGTAAAGCATTTTCTTCTGCTGTATTAAATCAATTATTCTTCCTGTGATTTTGTTAAAGCTTTCATCCTTGAGCATCTAAAATAGCCCTTTGAAAAAGACTGTGCTTAACTTTTATAGTATGAAACATTTTAGTAGTAATGATTCCAGGTTCTCAGAAAACAGATTTGTGCTGAAGTCTAACCCTGTGGCAAGGCATGATTCACTACAAAAAACATTTCCTATGAGCCATTTAACTAGAAAAAAAGAGTTGCTGTCCCAACCAGTAGAGGTTTCTTGAGTGAGGAGGAGGATTCCTAACTGTGAACTTAATCAGGTTTTCCAGCTGAAACACCAGCATCTTAACTATGTTTTTAAAAATAATGAAACTTTAACCATCTTATTCACAGCTCAATAGAATGTAGCTATTGGGATCTGACAGAAAGAATTGTTTATTAATTATGAGGCAAAATCAAAGACATGAATCTTTGTTGAAATTCATTGTGATAAGTCTCCCAATGAAAAAAAATCTTCAGAAAGAATTAAAATTAGAGTATCCATTGCTTTCATCCAGAAGTAACTTGGTTTTATTGATCCTGTAGAAATGAGACTCCATGACACAGTCTCATACAATTAACACCTAGCCTAACTTTTACTAGGAGAGGGCAGGCAAGATTAGTTCCCACTCTGTTATAAGATGGATGAATTTATTTTGCATCACCTGGGTGGATTTGGTTTGATGACTTTGTTGGAAGGCGGTCTGGCTTCCAGTGATGTTGGTAGGATGCCTAGCATGCTGCTGAGAGCATTTTCTAATGTTTTGTCACATACTCAGTATGATACTCTAAAAATAAGAAAATTTTGAACACTGACAGCTTTTCCAAAGCAGTCATCCTGCCACAGTTTCAGGAAGACAAACCCCTCCATGATCCTCAGAAATGGAAGTGAAGAGAGTACATGGAAGAGATAGTATTGGTCTCTTGAAGACTTGTTTGTTAGCCATGATAAAGTGTCCTTTCTCTGCCTAAGTAATGACTGATGAAACTACCTGACTTGCTAATTTATTGCTCTGTGAATTAGAAAATGCCTTGAATTCATTGCAGAGCAAATCTCAATTTTACTGCTGTGGAAGCCACTGGCAGTGTAAAAATAAAGTATTTTGGGGCATAAGGGTTTGATTTCTTTTTTAATCGGAGTATAAATGATGTAGGGTTGTTCTTTCCCTACAAGCAGAGCTACAAAATTCAAATGCTTAACCATCCTTCCTCTGGCTCTCCAAAGTTTATGTAAAATATGTTTCGTTACAGGGTTGATGCTTGTTGTGACCTGAAGGATGTTTGTATCCCTGTACTCCTATGCCCAAGACAAACTTAGTACAAGAAGTGAGTGAGACAGATGACAGATCAAGTATCTATAAAACTTAGTAAGGAACAAATTCTTAAGGCATGTGTTCATAAATACAGTTTTTAAAAAAAGAAAAAATAACCTGCTAGGCTGAGGGCACAAAGATGTGGCTTCCACAAAAACGGCAATTCCCTGCAATTTTGGCATGGAATCACCAGGAAAGATTGTGGCTGCCCCCCGTCCCTGCCCCTGTCCCTGTCCCTCTCTGCTCATTGACTGAGAGGGCTGCCCATTGTATGACCCTGTCCCTCTGCAATCAGCAGCAAGGGGCAGGACCATATGATGGGTAGCTCTCTTAGCCAATCAGTAGTGAGGGGTGGGGTCACTGGAGCCCCTCAGCCAATTGGTGGGGGAGGGGGCACCAAGAAAGACAGTGCAAATGGTGCAATGCATTGCAAGTGGCCTGCTATTTTTATTTTGCCTCAGTGTGGTTTAGGTACATCCTTACTAATGACACTTGATAGACAAGTATTTTCAGTTCATTTTATGGGTAGAACCTGGGAGCCCCAAAGTTAAAGATACCCATTATGTCTGCCTCTGTACAGTTAATAGGTAACAGTCCCTGGCCCAGGTGGCTTAAAACCCTATGTGACAGAAAACATAATGATAGAAAAACTAAACTGGTGTTTGGTTAAGAAGAAAAAGAAAAAAAAGAGGACAAAATAATAACACCAAAAAATAAGGCAGAACTCCCAAAGTCACTTATGCCAGATAATTGTGAAAGGGATGAGTGAACAGAATATTGAGTATAACTGTGAAATGGTGTAGCTTTTCAAGAATACCATCCTTGGAGAAACATGTTTCAGCTTATGTAGGCAGGCCCAACAGCCCCATTTTTAGAAGTCTGATTTTTGTTTAAGGACTTTTGACACTGTACCTGGAATGGAGCTTCTTTAAAAATAAATAAATAGCTACAACTAGGGAGGGTAAACGGCTTCTTTTTTGATCTTTTGCATCTCATTCAGATCCTGCAGCAGTCAAATTGGTATAGTTTAGAAGTGGCCAATGAAGTTGGGTGCCTGGACCTGTGAGTGTTTTAAGCTTTTAATATGCTAGTCTCTGAATTCGGACAGTTTTTCTTTTTTCCTGTTTTTGCAAGCTACAAACTGAGTGTATAAACTCCATATGGCACTGGAAAATTCCATGTGGTGTGTTAATTTGATACCCGCTGCTTTGTGGAATGGCAGTAATCCTATATTGCTTTCAAAAAAAAGAAGAGGGCAAATAAAAAAAAAAATAGCCCTACCTTTTGGTTTCAGCAAAATGCTTTCCAGCTCAACAAGATGGCTTTTAGAATGGGATATAGTCAAGTTTGCTACCTTATCCTCCTGAGCATCACAATTTGGCCCAAGAGGCCCAGGAAGGCAGCGATTTTCTTTTTTGTTGCTTTCGGTGGCAGGAAACAGCTTCCTTAGCTCTGAAGTTAGGTGACTAACTAAACAGAGTTGTCCATTTTGGATTTTCACTACTTCAAATAATTGAATGTAGTCTCAGGAGACTTTGAAGTTTTTCTTTTAAGTAGGCACTACTCATAATCAGGTATCCTGGGTTTGTCTCTGATTTTAAAAAAAAATCCAATTTTCAGATTTAAAAAAGTAACCATATTTTTTTGTGATTAAAATGAAAAAATACTGTGTGTGTAGGTGTCTATGTGTGTGTGGGTGGGGGATGTATATATGAATGTATGTATGTGGCATTTAATTTTAATCATGGAAAAATGCGGATTTTGGGTTACTTTTAATCTGAAAATTGTTGGGGGAGGGTTTATCAGAAAAAACCAGGATCCCTGCTCATAATCTACATTGGCTTCCCCAGTATCTCAGATATGCAACTGGCTACCAATTCAGGAGCCTTATACAACTGAAACTCTACCTATTAGTGGGAGCTAGGCATGCAAAACTTGCCGGTGCTTGATCAAATAGGCCTAAGAGTCTTGGCATCCAAATGTTACTGTCGTGCACTGCACTTAAGAGCCATCAGAGGTCAACAAACCATGATCTGTTAGCTAAGAGAGGACAATTTCTGTCACAGTATGGAGACTCATAAGCAGAAAGACCTCCAGGTATCTTGGCAACCCAGGCATTGAATAGACAACTTCATGTGCCAGTTACAGTAGATGAATATTGCCATGGCAGCAGCAGCAGTTGCTTTTCTGGAAAAGTAATGTAAAAGTAAAGTAGCTAATATTTGTCTGTCTTAATATACGTTAAAAGGTCAGAGGAGCCAATACCATAGGACTAGTGAGGACCACCCATGGACATAGTTATTACCCATCTATGGTCTACTGTGACACTTGGGTTTTATATACGTGTCAAACTTCATTCACAATTGCAGCGGGGGGGGGAGGGAGGGGTTAGGCAAACAGAGAGGATGTGGGCTGAAAACTAATTAGACTACCAAACAAATAGCGGGAGGCAAAATTTAAAGTGTTAACTTTGAAGGCCTATTCCTGTTTCTAACACGGAAGACCCCAGAACAAAATTAAACATGCTCCAGAACATATACAAATGCTATGAATATGTTTGTCTTCATTAAATCTACTTAAAGTTTGACTGAGTATAGTTTTATAGCTTTTATTGTGTTGTGTTGTATTGCTGTTTCTACTGAGGCATTTTGGTCCAGTTATGTGTAATCAAATACACAAACCAAACTTTTTTTGTTCTAGAGTATAAAGCAAACAATCCTTTATCCTTACAACTGAACTGATATCACTTAGGATGCCTTCTTATTAGAATTTCAGGTTCAAATAACAGAAGGCTGTATAATATGTGTATCAATCTTTATTTTTGAGGAGAAAGTAACCAGTAAGGCCACATTTGTTTTTAGATTTTTTTTTACCTTGATATTGCTTGATTCTTAACAACTTACACTGTACAAAACTTTAATTTGAGTGGAATTTATAGAAATGCCAGTAAGTGTGAGATGTTTAGAGTTAACTTACGTTACTAAGGGCATATAGGTGATCGATTGGCAAATAACTGTGAAGTAAACTTATTAACTAGTGTCATTTACAAATGATTGGATTAGACAAGTGTATCTATATAAGACTGTTATCTGTTCACAGCTAAAGGTCTTGGGTAATGCATGCAGCAAATGCTTGCGACTTACTGTTCAGTTGTGAAATGTTTTTTGCTAAGTAATGTAACTTGAAATATAGGTTAGTTGGCATGGGAGAGGATTCACAAATACCTGCTTGGACATTTCAGGTAGAAAGACATGAGTTTGTAGATTCTTTGTGGAAGCTTCAGGAAATAGTTCTTTACTTTTTATGCAGTTTTAAATGTAATGTATTTTTGTTTGAATAAATATCAAGAATAGATAATTTTGTCTTATTTGACAATAGATGTCATTCATTGTTTGGCTAGGCTTAATACTGTACAAAATAGTAATAATTTTAATTTGAAAATCTCTAAGTATGTACACATAGAAGAAAAAGGATCCTTGATGAGAAAAACACCCCTATTCCTGTTCATTAGGCCCTTTGTTTCCACTCCCACAACACACAAACATTCTGCAAGTAATACAAGTCCAGAGAAGCTAAATTATTGGGTACTAGATTTTGAGAACTTTAAGATGTCTTGCTTTATCAGACAGCAGTTCCTTAGCAGCTCCAAAAAATGAAAGCTTTTAAGGTCTTAAATCCTGCAACCAATATCACTGTTGGAAAAACGTGACTCCTAACTTTAAAACTAATATCATAAATAAGCTTTAGGACTGATTTTTTAAGATGTAGAGTTGTCTTGCACTCATCATGCTGGGTAAAGGAAGACTATCAGCTACATTTAAATCTTATGAGCAGAACGGCTCGTGAAAATGCGAGAGAGAAAGACAAGGGAAATATTGTGGTAGAGCCAGCTGCAAATAGCTTCTGAAAGAGTGCTGCCTCAGCAGGTCCAAAGACAGTAACTGTCAACAGCGAAAGTTACTTGGAAAGCCACCCATGAAAGTCACTATGACTCAAGGTGAAGAACTACACTGAAGCCTATTGTTGTAACAGCCTTCTCACTGCTAATGTAAATTTAAAAGAAGTTTTACTTTCAACTTCCTAAGCACTTCTGATGCATGATTCCTTTTCCAAAAAGAAAAGGCAAAAAAGAGTGTGCTTAGCCTTATTATGGTAAGACCATGTGTGCTACAACAGGGTTATCAAGCTTATCGGGTCCTGTGGACAGAAGGAGTGGCATGGGACTGCTCCACACACTGTATTAGGCCCATAGACCTGCCCACATACTGAATCCAGATCGCACAGACTATCTGGTGCAGGTGCCACATGCAGCACGCACCTTGGACCAGTCCCATTTGCTTCATGTGGGGTTCAGACTGTTTTAGGGTGTGCTGCACGTGGTGTGCAATTCCAGCCTGAGTGTCTTGGGCAGTATTTTGGGCTGGATTATACAGGTCCACAGGCTGCATCTTTGATACCCTGTGCTAGAATATTAGCTGAGATACAAGAAACCTAAATTGGTTTGCACTGTACCCCAGTTCATAGTAGCTCATCACATGGCCACTTTCTCAAATGCAGTTTTTGCGTGTGTGGTACTAGCATAACTGTAATTCTGTCATTGAAATACTGCCTTCCACTCAAAGATCACCAGCCTCCACAAAATAGTCTGAATCTTGCCTTAAGGTACTCTTCTGAAAGGGGTAAGTAGTAATTATCTCTGTTTCACAGTTGAAGTGCATACAAAAGTAAATGATCTGACCAAGGCATGAAAACTCTTCACCTCAAAATAAAATCTAGGCAATCTGATGACTGTGAATATCATAGCAGCAGTCATTGATTTTTTTTCACAGCCATTTATGGTGATGTGGCCCAATTATTGAATATACTATTAAGTATTCAACTTCCTAAAAGACGAAGTTATTGCTAAAGAATGAAAAATGCAGCTACAGTATTTAAGGAATACATTTTGAATTGGGAGCAGTGTGAGCTGTCAATAAGTTAATAAAATTTAATTACCCTACATTACTTTGCTTAGTTTTTTAAATAAACCCTGGACTCATAATGAATTGTTGAATCCTAGAAACAATAGAAAAGACCATCCCTCAAATGCAAACCAGCCCTTAAACGGATCAGCCTAGACCTGGACTGTCCAACTTGTGGGCCTCATTTAGCTCTCACCCAGCCACCATCCTCCTCCCCAGCTCTGGTGACAACAGCAACCAGTCTCCAGCCCCGATTCAGCTGCCACTTCTTGTCTTTACCGCGGGGGGGGGCGGGGCACTACAGTAGCATAGAGAACTGATGATGAGTCTGGGCCTATCCACGCACATACTGGGAGAGAGAATGGAAGACTCAGGGTTCTGTGTAAGGAGAACTGTGCATGTACATTACAGCTGGGAGGGGGAAATTACAATTGGGCACCTGCATAATGCAACCAGGAAGTGTAGGATGCGCAGGTATGTGCTGCAGGGGAGCGTTCATACAACCTGTGTCGTGTGGTCTGTGGGGGCCTTTTCGTTGGGCAGCCCCGGTCTAAAAAAATCACAGGAAAAAAGATGTGGTAAAATAGAAGGGAACAGCCGTTGGAGAGTCAGGGAATGAAACTCATCAGACTTGGAAAAAGAAATTTGAGCTCATTCCAGCATAGCTATGGACTCTGCATTAATGCTTAAGGCTTAGGGTTGTGCATTTGAAGGGTTGTGTATTTGAAAGATTGCATACGTGTCCTTTCTGCATAGACTCTGCAGTAGGGGTATGTGAAACGGGCTGTATTTGATTCAGGTTTGGATGCAGCCTGAATTGGCAACAGTAATCAATTCGCTGATTCAGATTACTGTCCCTGATTCAGTTCAGCCTAATCCGAATGTGAAGATTTGATGCTGATTCAGAGAATCAGCAATTTGGCCATAGATACAGCTTTAAATGTTTCTTCTACATACCTCGAGGTACCAGGCGTGGCTAATGAATGCTGCAATGCTGTGGCGGATGGAGCATCCCACAGGAGTACGGGGGGCAGGGGGGGAAGTGTTTGGTAGTAAACCTGGAAGTGGACCAGAAATACTTCCTATCCACTTCCAGGTTCACCACCAGCAATTTGCTATGGGGGTATCCCAGACTCCCCAGACTCAGGAGACACCAGTTGCTGAGCTGAGGGAACCCAAGCTGGGGGGACCCTCCCTGGAGGACTCAGAAGTGGACTGGAAGTGCATCTGGTCCACTTCTGGGTCTGCTGTCGAGTGGACTGAGGAGCCCCCTGTGCTTCTGTGGAACACTCCATCTGCCCCAGGTCATGAGCTGCACCTGGTACTTGGAGGTATGTAGCAAAAACATTTAAAGTTGTATCTACGGCTAATTCGCTGATTCTCTGAATCAGCATTGAATCTTCAGATCTGGATTCGGCTGAATCAAATCAGGGACAGTGAGCCGAATCAACAAATCAAATTACTGTCCCCAATTTGCACCGAATCCTTTGGAAACTGGCCATATTCGATTTGAAGAAAGAAATCAAAAGAAGAATCGCCAAATCTTTCTGAATCTCTCCAAATTGATTTCGGAGGGTTCCAATTCAATTCAGAGAGATTAAAGAGTCTCCTGATTTTGATTCAGATTCAAAGATTTGGCCACCAAATTGGGCCAAATCCCTGCCAAATCAAATCGGGGACCGAAGCTTTGCACAACTCTACTCTTCAGTTTTGTGATTCTTGCTGGAAGATCAGGAAATAGGAATTCTCTCCATAGACTTACTTGAGTCCCTTGGATTTTTGTACTTTATTCCATAAGCATGAAAGAAAAAATAGATCTAGGTAAATTTATCCAAACTGTTAAATATCTGTTGAATCTCTTTACTCTGTTGTAGTCTTGCTTTAAGAAAATATATAGCTAGGGTACTGTATTAATTGAATTGCCTTCAGTTCATTACACTGCTAAGCCCTGTAAGCTTAATTGAAAGGGAGACAGTGTGAACTGTTCTGGGACACTATAAACCACCACCTCAGCCTCATTCAATCAATAAGTGTTGGTAGAATTGTCTTTTCCTTTTGTAATGCCAACTACAAAAGGCTGGAGTGGATAGTCTAGAGGGGAAGATGATGTGGTTGTCATAGCTTTATGTTGCGTAGTTGAGTCCCAAGTCCCATGACTGATTTGGTTGAAGTACCCCAGTGATTTCAGACTTGCAAAATGCATTTTAAATGTGGGAAATGAATGTTGCTTGATTATGCAATGATAAAAATATTTTTTTTTAAAGTTAGCCTAAACTTCTGAAAAGCAGGCAAGCTGTCACCAGGGCAAGTGAACCAACTGCAAAAAAGAAAACAAATGTGTAGAGGCTCTTTGAGATTGCCATGTTATAGAGAATCATTTCCTGGAAGCTGTGAGAGCATCTTGGCATTGTGATTTCACACCCTTTCCATTTTGTTCTTCTATGACATCTGGAACATATCTATATAGAAAACAAAAAGCACGATTTATTCTGAGACCTAAAACTTCATGTTTGAAAGCAACGTGCTATCTTCAAGTTAGAAAATTCATGGCTTACTTAACCCTAAGCTCATTCATGAGTGAAACTGAAGCATTCAGCACTTATGTCTGGCCTTGGGGAGCTGGAGTTGCTGGTATTGGGTTCATTACATAACTAACATGTGGTTGGCAAAAGACAGAACATTTAGCAGGAGTAGAAACTTATCCCCAACCTTAGCAATAGTAGCTCAAACAGGCTCTACTCAAATTACTGATAGCAGTAAGAAGGAATCTCTCTTTAAGCCTCAGCTGCATGTAAATTTTCTTGTCTATTTTGTTTGGGCAGAAGCATGAGTTTCTTTGTTCCAGCCCCAATAACAAACTATTCTTAGGGACAAAGATCTCCCCGATTTCCACAATTGAAGTTGTCCTGTAGGAGCTTTAGGGGACCAGAAAGCTTAGGCTTTTCCGTCGATAGTCTAACACTGTGGCACCTAGCATTCTAGCCCTGTGAGCCAGATGGGTGGTGCAGGGTCAGTCTGTGGGCTGCATTCTGCAAGGGTCAGCATGTACGGTCGGTCCTTGGGCACCCAGATCTGGCCATGTGCCAGCCAGATTCTGTGTGCCGGCTCAATCTGGCATGCAGCATTACATTATCCCTGTGCAGCTCCTCATGGAGTTAATGCTGCCACCACTTCCCTGCTGCTAAATTTCCAGACACTTGGGGAGCCCAGGGGCTGGATGACATGCATCCCCAGGCTAGATCTGGTCTGCAAGCCAGAAGTTGATCACCCCAATCTAGCAGATATCTATTCAGCATAGGGGCTGAGAACTCAGAGTCTTATTTAAGACTAGTATTTTGAAATACCACACAACCAGTGGAGATTGCATTTCGACTTGTTAACCTTCTTTAGCTGCCTTTTGCATTGTACACGGATCCAGAAATATTGTATTGGCTAACAGACTCACAAATCCACCTAGGAGGCTAAAAATCAAGCTGTGTGCCTTATGCCCCTTATGCATGACATGATAAATATTGTACAAATGGAACATAGCCTACTGTTATGCTATTGAGCTATAGGGCACAGTGAGTCCAACTTCCTCATCCTCATGGGTGAATTGGCTGATCAGGAATAGATGCAGCATGCTAAGTATCTAAAAAAATCAACTTAACACACCTGAGTATACTTAGCTTTGAAAAACTGTTCTCCCACGGTAACATTGTAAATTTAGTCCACTACAAAGTGTTTCAAAAAGGAAGACAAGGTCCTTGCTTTGTCACGTGGCAAACACAGAATAGTACAAAGCTTTTGCTCCCTAGCTGAAACTACAATTCCTTTTTTTCTAGTGAAAATTGAAGGGGGGGTTATAATAGAAAATATACAATGTAGAACACTGAGTCCATTAGTACAGATACAGTACAGAAGTCTCCCTCCAAATTACTGTAATCATAACTCTATAGAAGTGTCTTATAGGCAGATGCCAAGATGGCTTCCTGAAATTAGCAGTATACCTACCAAGGAAGAGGTAGCTATTGGTGTTAGTCTGAAGTTATGCAGAAGGCAGGGAAGTGTGGCACCTTATAAACTACCTTGTTCAGAGATATACTTACCTAACGACAAAACATACACAAGCATATTAGTTGAGATTATTGATCCTTGGCCACTAGCAGTTTAATTTAAACTCAATGACTAACATCTTTGCTTATAAATGAACAGAAAACTAATTCTAAATTTAGTGCTTTAAGAATATTGAATTAAGTGGAAAATAAAAATAATTTTTGTTGTTATTTTAATACGAGGTCACTTCTAGTGCCCTTGTAATGTTCCATAATTAATCACAGGTCACATGACAATCTAAGGGTTACCTTACTTGACGATAAGAGATAAAATTTTGTAAATAAGGGGAACATTATGTACCCTGAATGGAACACATTTCCTAAGCTAGTAGTGATACAAATTTCTTAAATAGGAAGACCATGTCAAACTTTATATCTACATTAGAATAGCTAACAAGCAGTCATGCAATCACTGTTGTAAGATATGTAGCTTGGATTTCTGGCTCTTGCAGCCAACAATCCTAATAAGCTGACTGTCAAATAAAGTTACTGGCTGCCACTCAAAACCTACCATGTGCATTTAATCCTACTAATCTTTCTTTATGCAAGTAAAAATAGTAATTCAATGAATCAATCGTGCAGTAGTAAAATGCATGAAACCTCACTTTAAATTACATAACCTGCAAGGCTACTGATATTACTCAGATAAATGCAGGAATCTGGTACTTAAAATGTTACCTTGCACAGTTTACCACTACAGAGGATAGTGTTAAAAAAATACAATTTAGAGATGAAACAGCAAAGTTTTATATGAGGTCATAAAATACCACCTTAGTTTTACCATCTGTTTATCCAGAAGATGAGTTCTCTAAAGATCTAATGCATATATCAGGTACTTCCTGGAACACTAGGAGATTTCTATAGAAAGCCAAAAATCATAACTGAGTTTCTGCTGTCACTGGCCAAAGAGAGCTCTAACCACTTGCTAAAAACTTGCTGTCTCTAACATGTAGTTTGCTCAAAGTACACTGAAGAAACACAAAGATGAAGTCTTGATAGACATCAGTCAGTGTTTAACCAGGATAGTTAATTATATTTTTTAGATACTTGTACCTGGAAATTTGCAAGTGATTTCCCTTATGTGGGCTAAAGGGCTTAACCAGAAGAAAGTCATCTCAAGAGATCAGATCAGTAAGAAAATAGTAGTTAAATTATATTAAATAGATGGTGTAAAATCCCCTTGGGTAAGCAAACCAAACATAGTTCCTGTTGACCTGTGACCTCAATTTGCAAATCTTGTATTTGGGTGTATAACAGCTTCCCTTGCAAGATTGCAGGGCCTGATTTTGCAAAATAATTACCCAACCAAACTCAAAGGTCTTAATGTCTGAAAACCAAATATTGTGAGATGTAGGTGCTCAGCCTCACTGAAAGCTAATGGATGATGAGGCTGTTGTGTTGATATGCAGGAATGGTTGGAAGTCCAAACAAAATAATATTTGTCAAGTCATTCAGGTCCTTTAGAGAGCAACAAATATGGGAAATGGAGTGGAATCAAACTCTGAAGTGAAGAACACGATTTCTTTTAAGTTCAAAACACTTAAAAAATGACTTAAATGAGCTATTCTATTGAGCAGAACATTTAAATTATCAAAGGTTTCCAGCTGACTTGCTAAAGGCAATGCCATTAGTCAGACATGGATCATGTAACAGCAGACCAGAATATTCTGCTTCTCAGTAAATACTGCAGATGCTGGGCCTACTTGGGGAATTGTCCCTTCAGTGGCAGTGCAAGTGCACACCACCAGCAAGAGATGCCTGGTATAGAAAGAATCCAGAGACAGATTTGGAAAAAGTACAGAAGCTTCCTTATTAAAACCAGTAGAAAACTAGAGTTGAGGTAGTTTTGGCTTTTCACAGTATAACCTCCTGTAACACCAGAAGACTTCTATAGAAAGCCAAAAATCATAATCAAATTTCTGGTGTCATTGGCCAAAGAGAGCTCTAATAATAAATTAAGAACTTGCTGCGTCTCACATGTAGATTAGCCATCATATTTAATTGGTTTAAGTATCGGTAGTCTCCCGTGCCTCTCCCCTGCATGCCGCAAGTGTGGGTTCTTCTCGAACCTCGCCGTGACTCCTAGGACTCCACAGCCTGACTATTGGAGTGACTTCGGGTCAGTCCCCCAGAGGTCTCACCTGCCATGTCTTTGATGATGGTAATTGTATCGGGAGAACGATGTTTGGTTCCGCCTCCCCTGGTGTCTTCCCTCAGTCATTCCTGTTGTTCCTTCTCTTTGGGGATCCACCTCCCCTACACCCCACCTACTGCCAACTGCAATGTTGTTACCTGCACCGTTGAGGTTGACGATATGAACCTTATTGGCACTCAGTCTCCCAGAGTCTTCAGCCGCAGGCTAATAGTGATGTTTCTTTGCCGAGCACCCCCTGCAGCCTCCTCTTTCCGTGTCTACATGGCGTCCGGCTTTGGCAGTGTTCCGTCCCCTGGTGTGTTGCCTTCTCCCTAGGTTTGGTACCTGCTGTCATCCGTGGCATCTGGATCCTGGCCCTGTTGGGTCCGGCTGTACTCCAGTCACTACTGCTGCTCCTTTTGGTCCATGTCAACCCTGCAGCTATCTCTTTGGGCCCTCCCTGGCCCTGTGCCTCTGTCAAAACCCCTGTCTGGGGTCTCCACCAGGTCCCCTCACTGGAACCGCCTGAGTGCTCCGGCCCGTCCAGGCCAGTTGAGGACTCTGCTTCCGGTCCTCTCAGCTTCTTTTCCACCAGGTCTTTTATGCTGGCATTGGGTGTCTGCCCAACCAATCAGCCCTGGCATGCCATTATAAAATGTGCCCAGGGCAACGTGGGAGCCACTCCTGCCGCCTCCTGACTCTACCACTTTTTTTTCCTGTGATCTTTTTCGCTTTTGCCGCTATCAGCTCCCAGCACGGTGTCCCGCTGCCTCCCCATCTCTCCAGGTAAGTTTTCAAAGTATCCCTACCAACTAACTTCATACAGGGAAGAAATCAAAGAAAACCAATCAGTGTGACGCACCAATGGACCTGAAGTTGAAACTTGGTTTTAAAATAATGTATACTGTAAAATGAAACTCAGGATTTCTCACAGATTCTAATGCTTTAACTTAAATTCAAAGGATCTGGAAATGGGTATTATGACGCATTCCTTCTCCAGACTATTCAGATACTAAAATTAAGACTAAAATGCACATTATTAGACAATAACTACTAACAGCATGCCTTGCATTGGTTATAAATGGCATCTGATGCTACTGGGTGATGGTGAAGAAGTTTCACCAGGAGAGAAGCTGATCACATCTGTAGAAGGAGGGAAAGGTTGATTTAAAAGTGACAGCTGTTAGGCCTTTCCACTGAAGTGTTATGTTCAGCAGGTGAGGCAAAGTCTGACTTAAAAGAAAAACACTGATGTTGTCATTTTGCTAATATTAAGACTACAGATATAATTAAGTCTAAATAAGTCAATGTCAGAACTGGGGCAAATATTAGCAAACAACACATTTGTACTCAACAAATGAAAAATAAAACACTTGAAAACTTCAGCACTTAAAATTTCATGAATTACTTTAATCAATTACCAATTATAATTTTAATAGCAAATATTCTGGTAAATTTAATTGTAATGAGAGAGAGCCTTTCATGAACTCTTCATTCATTCATATCAAAGTCCACTACAAAGTACACGAGAAATTTCTCCAGCTCCTAAGAGAGGATGCAGTTTCCATAACTTGCCCATATTGCAAGGACAGCACTATTGCTAATTTAGAAAATGGTATCAGGCTCTTATACAGATTCCATGGCTCCATGAAGAGATGCATAAAATTTCTAAAGGCTGCCAGTGAACTCTATTAGGTCAGGGATTTGAATTAAACCTAGTCAATAGTGTGTTGTCTTCAGTCTGGAATAGGTATATTACTAGTAGTAAATGGCCTGTTAGCTGAGATATTTGTTTGTACTTCCCCTTCAAAGAATTCTGCTCCTTACCTAGCAAAAACCTATTCCTTGCATTTGAAAAATTATCATTTGTGCTTTTAGTATGCACCTAATGATGTGATGTATTTTTAATGGATTTTTTTATCTACATCATAAATAAAATCAGGATGAAGTGCAACCAACAGCAACAAACAACTACAGTAATTTGTCATCAAAACTTGAAAAGGATGCAATGAAAATAAATGGTCAGGACAAAATTACCAGAACTATTTCTCACTGAAGCTGGATATAAATTAAATAAAAACATAGAGAGCTGGTTCAAAGTCTGTTGTCAATACTTAGAACCCTGTTCCATCTATTGATCTGTTGGCCAAAGGACATGCAATCAATAACATGAACTGTTGAGTAATAAAAGATTATTTACACAGCGCGAGGTGTCAGGTGTCAGCTGTGCTTCTTTCACTGCAAGTGTGGGGGTGGGGGGTGAGAGATTTCACAGTTTTATTTGCTTGTATCTTTGCACACACACCAAGTGAATTAACTTGACATTCCTAATAGTTCTCTTGCCCTGCTGAGATACTGAACAGGATGAATTGATCACACTCATCTCTACAAAACAGATGCTGGAGTTTTAAAAAGCATGGTCTTGTTTTCTAGAATCTGATCTGAAGCTGAAGTCCTCAAAAACATTTAGTAACTGGGCTCGTGTAAGCCTTGTCAAATGAACTGATCGTGGGGTTATGAAGAAAATGTTGTCTTTGGAGAGGGATGTGTTTCAGTACACTGATCTACAGATGTCACCCAGGCTGTTGTCCCACATGGTCATGTCCCTGCCATTTCTGGGCCATCAGAGCCTAATCCTGTAGGACTATAGCCCCAAGTGTGGTGCCCCAACCTAGAGTATGGGTTTGCAAGTGGGGGAACCCTCAATTCTGGGTGCAGCGGCAAGAAGATGCTCATGTTGTGAGAACTGCCTGAAGGGGATTCCTGTGGTATGCATCTGCAAGTGGGGGACCCCCATTGCTTCAGGGTGTGGCAGCATGAAACAGGGGTTCCCCTGCTTGCAGATGCATGCCCTGAGTTGGAGCACAGTAACTAGCTACATGCATCAGAAGACTGCCCCACAGGGGAAGTCTTGGGGCACTCAGTAACAAAACAGACCTCCTATTTAAGGCATCACAGATTATGACTATGTTTGGTCGTGGTAACATTTTTGGGCAGTTTGAGCATGACAAGGAGCTAGGACATCTGCTTGCTCTCAAACTTGCACTGCCATAAAAATGTTAATGGCAGCAAAAGAGTGACAACTCTTTTCCTCCATGTAACCTATGATGGGTTCCTGGAGGAGTCTGTTGTGAGGCCTGTACTATCCTTGTTTATTTCATGAAAATTCACAAGATGACTAATGGCTGTGAGGGCAAAGCAAGAGAGGAATTCACCAGGAGAAGGGTGTCACCTAAAGAGTACACTTAGATGGGAAGTATAAATTCCTTATTTGGAGCCTGTGATGAATTAAAGGTGATTTTGACACAAACAAACATGCCCTGTTTCTTTTCAACAAGCTTTTAGAAAGGTTGGTCTTGTTATAGCCCAGACCTGAGGAAATGTGGTTTATGGGTGCTAAGCTAATAAGACATAGTTATTTAGCAGACTTATCCCCTCTGTACCAAACCCCACCTCCCCAAAAAAAGCAACCACCTCCCTGTACTTTTCTCTGATAAAGCTGTGATCCCTTCTGTTATTGCAATGCTGTTTCTGCGGGGGGGGGTTGTCTGTTTTTGTAAGGCAGAGGTAGAAATGGAGGGACCTAACAAGTAAATTGAGCAAGTGAGGTTGCAGTGGCACAAAACTGCTCATATAACAGCCAGAAAAGATTAAACTCTTCCCTCTGTGATTAAGTCTGCTCATTGCTTTGGGCACACATCAAGTTGCTTATACCTGAGAATGTCCTGTATGCTGTGAGGGAGAGCTGATCCATTCAGTGCATAATTACTGTGTACTAGCCCTAATGCCCTTTTTTCTTCCTGCAAGCTTCCTGTTCAGATGTCATAGACAAGGTCCAGTCAGAACCCTTGTGCTAATTTCTCATAAGGCTCCCTTTAAATATTGACATCAGAGAACTGAAAGAGATCCAAGGTCAATTTATTTTGCTGTCCCCTGTGGGCCTAAGGATGTCCTGAATGCACAAGGATTGCTGCAGCAAAATAAGGACATTTAACTGCTGGTGAGTCCAGGGACCACAAGGATGACTGTTGGGCTGGTAAAAGTGCAGTGGCAGTGTGCTTCCCAGAGACTGATGCATCCTGTTGCACTGGAGAGGTCTCTTTGCCAAGCTCAGTGTAAATTTGCAGTAGTAACTTTCTCTTTCCTGGCAGATGTCTGAATGAGGAGCTTGCTTCCTTCTTAATAACTAAGGAGGCATAATCAATCTATAATGTAGGCAAAGAATAAGATAAATGATAATTTAATCACATTATCCTCCTGGGTTTCTTTTTTTTTAATATTTTATGCGAGTGTCACAGGAAGGCATCTTGCCATTTCTTAAGACTCTTTGTTGCTCTGGTGGCTTTCTATTGTGCAAGCAATTGGATGGGAGAGGATGAGGGTGTAAAAAAGAGAATCAGCTGTTAAGATGCAAAGAAAGTAGTTGGATCTCAAAATATGCAAAGAGAACTGTAGGTCATGGATTCCAACTTGGGATGTGGCTCAAGAGAGAGCATAGAGTGGCAGATGACACATGGGTGATGATGAGAGCATAGAAGTGTGGAAGAGAAATTGGGAATAGAAAAGGAATTGAATCTTGGTTTGGGGTTGTGTTTTTGCTAAGGGTAAGAAATGGAACATGCTTTAGTCGAACAGAATGAGTCAGAGGGCTGAGTTGCATAAGGGAGTTGAGTTCCTTTATTTTCACAACTCCTCAGCCTCATGGATCAGATATTATGAATGATTGAGCTTTTTAAAACTATTCAGCTCTTCAATACCTAAACTCCATGTTGATCAATATATTCAACAGATCATTAGTCTAAGCAATGCCTTGGATAGGGTACATTAAATATTTTCATCCAATTAGATCTCCCCATGTCCTATAACATGACTGATTTAAGTGCAATTGTCCTGTTCTTGACAGAGCTATCATGTCATCATGTTTTGAGGAGCATCTGGAGTACACAGACTGACCAGCCTCAGCAGAGGCACAACTGAAATTTTTGATAAATCCTTTTTGAAGGGGTTGATTTTTGGTAAAAGAACAGGTTAGGGACTACTTAGAAAAGCTGGATGTGTACAAGTCCATGGAGCTGGAAGGGATGCACCCGAGCATGCTGAGGAAGTTGGCTAATGTGATTACAGAGCCATTGGCCATCATCTTTGAAAACTCATGGCGATCAGGAAAGGTCTTGGATGATTGGAAAAGGGCAAACATAGTACCCATATTTAAGAAAGGGAAAAGTGAGGATCCTGGGAACTACAGACAAGTCAGCCTCATCTCAGCTCCTGGAAAAATCATGGAGCAGATCCTCAAGGATCTAAGCACTTAGAGGAGACAAAGTGATTAGGAACAGTGAGCCTGGATTCACCAGGGGTAAGTCATGCTTCACCAATCTGATTGCCTTCTATGATGTGATGACTGGCTGTATGGATGTAGGGAGAGCAGTGGATGTGGTGTACCTTGACTTTAGCAAGGCTTTTGATATGGTCTCCCGCAACATTCTCCCAGACAAACTGTTCAGACTGGATGAATGGATTGTAAGGTCGATAGAAAACTGGCTGAAGCATTGAGCTCAGAGGGTAGTAATCAATGGCTCAATATTTTGTTGGCAGCCAATCTAAAGTGGAGTGCCTCAGGGGCTGGTCTTGTGCCCGTTTTGTTCAATGTCTTCATCAGTGACCTGGAAGATAGCATAGAGTGTACCATTGGCAAGTTTGCAGATGACACCAAGCTGGGGGGAGTAGTAGATATGCTGGAGGGTAGGGCTAGGATTCAGAGTGACCTAGACAAATTGGAGCATTGGGCCAAAAGAAATCTCATGAGGTTCAACAAGGACAAGTGCAAAGTCTTGCACTTAGGACAGATCAATCCCACGCACCAGTACAGGCTGGGGAGCAACTGGCTAGGCAGCAGCTTTGCCCAGCTAACAGCATACTGGGCTGCTTTGTTGCCAGTAGGTCAAGGGAAGTGATCATTCCCCCCCTATTCAGCACTGGTGAAGTCACATCTGGAGTACAGTGCTCAGTTTTGAGCCACCCCACTACTAAAGAAAGGACGTGGACAAATTGGAAAGAGTCCAGAGGAGGGCAACAAAAATGGTGAGGGAGCTGGGAGACATGACTTACGTGGAAAAACTGAGGGAACTGGGCTTCTTTAGTCAAGAGAAGAGGAGACTGAGAGGGGACTTACTAGCCTTGAACTACCTGAGGGCAGGAGGGTCAAAAGAGGATGGAGCTAGACTGTTCTCAGAGGTGACAGATGACAGAACACGGAACAACAGTCGCAAGTTGCAGCAAGGGAAGTTTAGGTTAGATATTAGGAAGAATTTTCTCACTAGAAGGGAAGTAAAACAATGGAACAGGTTACCCAGAGAAGGGGTGAAAGCTCCATCCTTGAAGGTTTTGAATAGCCAGCTAGACAGAGCTCCAGCTGGGATGATCTAGTTGGGGCTGGTCCTGCTTTGACCAGGGAGTTGGACTGGATGACCTCCTGAGGTCCCTTCCAACCCTAACTTTCTATGGTTCTATGATTCTCCACACCAAGGATTATGGCATTTCAGATATTACATTGGTTTAACGCACACACATATTGCAAAACTGTACATACAGCTTGCCACAGCACCTAACCCTGTTTAAAATAGAATTAGCAAGTGTTTGGTTAAGGCCACTGCTAAACAAATCTTAGACGCACTGACCCAAGTGATTCAGATGTGTTGAGGTAGATTAATGGTGCATCTTGCCCTGATGGCCCCCTTGTCAACCACATATTTCAGTGAAATAGCAAGTATTATGGATTTCATGTGGATCCAATGAATCTCCAGTCTCCAATGGTTTTGCTGTAAAACCAACAGTAACAGAGCATTTGTGTTTTCTTAAGCTTTGAGTTGAAATAAAGACATTACCATATTTTATTGCATATAACACACTCCTGAATATAACACATGCCCTGGTTTGGAAGACCCCAAGAAGTTAAAAAAATTCAGAAGTATAGACCTGAGCTCTAGGATTTCTGGGGCTGAGGCCTGATGCGGTTCTCCAGGGCCCAGTTTGGCATGCCAGGGCTGGGGTCACACAGCAGGTTTGGCCATAAACTGGTCCCTAACCTGTTCTTTCACCTGTGCACCAGCCCAATCAGGTGCACGGTACCATGTCAGCTAGCCAGAGGGCTAGCCAAATCTCTGGACTGTTGAGGATCTTATTTTGCTCTATAATGCACACCCTCAGCTGGTCTGTGGGTGAAATATACATGTTTTATGTAAGAAAATATGGTAATCAAATGTGAAATTAATCAGCCTGTATCAGAAATAAAAGGAGATTCTCACATATGTCAGTGCTTTGACAGCAGTGTTCCAAACAGCTCTCAATTATTGCCTAGAATCAAATATTCTAGACTAAGAAGCTCATTTAAAAGAAAAGCAAATGATGTTGCACTTGAGAACCTCCTAGGGAAACTGTTTTAAGTGCTCTACGAATGCTAATTAAGCTTCCTCTCTTCCCTTGCCAAGTAATCAGATATAAAAAACCGGAAGAAAAAATCAAATGACAGAAATAAACAAAGAATTCAAATGCAATCTACTTATCTAGAGACTGGGTACTTAATTTCCTGATAAATTGTTCTATGGGTAATAGAAATTTAAAACAAATAAAATAAAATATTCCATTAAAATGTAGAATTCTTACTAAGAAAGGGGCTTGAAGGCTAAATTCATAGCTGATGGGGAATATCTATAGTGAGAATCAGCAGGCTGTAGAGGAGGTATTTTTGTCAGCTCACCGCACTCTACTCTCTTGTCTGGTTTTCTGAAACCAGAAATAATTAAAAATTGAGACTCTTTCTACTTTACTGGATTGATATCTACTCTCCCCTCCATTTCAAATGTACTAGGGACAGGAGGTGGGGGCGGGACAAAGTTCTGCTCTCAAGGTTAGGGAGAGAAATCATGCTGTATTTGGCTTTATATTTAGTCATTCAGTATGGCTACTCTTGGGTATCATAACAGTTGGTAGCAGTACATACACTTTGACCTTGGTAAATACATATTGATTCTCCCTTAAACTGAGAACTTGATTTGGGTTCTCAGTCACAGCCTAGCTTTGTAGTTGTATTATCTGTCATGTCACACTGCAGATGCACTTACATCCTTCACCGCTTTTGGTAATGAATCAAAGGTTATCTGTCACCTGACACTGTACGTTCAGCTTGAGTTCAGTTCACCAGTGTGAAGTTAATGGGTCTTGTTTGGCTCCTAAAACTAGTCTAGTTCAGACAAATGCCTTTTTAGTTTGTTAAACGCAAAACAATATAATTAAAGTGACAGGTTTAGTATTTGGTTGATGTGAGGGTGGGAATTTTTGTTTTTAGGAAAAGGAAATGTAAAAAATTATTTCAATGAGCTACCCTCATTCTATGCCAAGGTCCACTAGAAAAAGTGTACACTGCCTTCATAGGCAATTCACTTCTTTAATGATTAGCTTCTTTAACTTAGCTTTTTTTGCTAAAGTTTTCGGCATGAAAATTTTGCTCTCACTTACCAAAACCCTTTTCTAGCATTGGCTTATAAATTTAATAGGAGGTTAGCCTTGCTCTGTTAGTTGTCATGAGGCAAATGAAATATAAAATCACCTCTTCCCCTATAAACCTATTATCTTTGATACCTCCATAACCCAATTCCTGTTGACACTTGGGTGGAGAGGGGTAAGGCGGGTGGGGAGGGGTTAGGAAGGCAGGGTGACAATCCAGGAAATCTTGGAGAGTGTTGGGGTCAAATTCCTGATTCAAGTGCTACAGCAGCCAACTACAGGCCATGCTCTTCTTGACCTGCTGCTCACAAACAGG
The DNA here is from genome assembly GCF_001723915.1 of Gavialis gangeticus. Taxonomy (NCBI): domain Eukaryota; kingdom Metazoa; phylum Chordata; order Crocodylia; family Gavialidae; genus Gavialis; species Gavialis gangeticus. The sequence goes on along the minus strand of NW_017729032.1, from coordinate 256,516,345 downwards.
GAATTGACAGGGAGTGTAGTGAATGGCAACTTGGGCAGCAGCAACCACAATATGATTGAGTTGAGGATCCTGAGCAGCAGAGTATGGACCCTGGACTTCAGAAAAGCAGACTTGGGTTCACCATTCCAATGTGCAGGAAGACTAGCAAGTATGGCAAAAGACCAGCTTGGCTTAGCAGGGAACGCTTCAGTGAGCTAAAACATGAAAAGGAAGCTTACAAGAAATGAAAGCTTGGGCAAATGGCTAGGAAGGAATATAAGAGCATTGCTGAAGCATGCAGGGATGAAATCAGGAAGGCCAAAATACAACTGGAGTTGCAACTAGCAAGGGGTGCACAGCGTAATGAGAAGGGTTTCTTCAAGTATGTCAGAAACAAAAGGAAGATCAGGGAAAGTGTGGGTCCCTTACTGAATTGGGTAGGAGGACTGGACCAAAAGAAAACCCATGAAGTTCAATAAGGAGAAGTGCAAAGTCCTGCACTTGCAACAGAACAATCCTATAAACCTCTACAGGCTGGGAACCAACTGGATAAGCAGCAGCTCTGCAGAAAAGGACCTGGGGATTACAGTGGACAATAAGCTAAATATGAGCCAACAGTGTGCCGTGCCCTTGTTGCAAAGAAGGCTAACAGCATACTGGGCTGCTTTGGTAAGAGCATTGCCAGTAGATTGAGGTAAGTGATTCTTCTCCTCTACTCAGGACTGGTGGGGCCACATCTGGATTGCTGTGTATTGTTTTGATAACCTGCGCCCCACCACCACCACCGCCACAGAAAGGATGTTGGTCAATTGGAGACAGTTCAGTAGAGGGAAAAGAAAATGGGTAAGGGGTTAGGGCACGTGACTTGTGCAGTTCCCTCAGCCTCTCTTCATTTCTTTAGTCTGGAAAAGAGAAGACTGAGAAGGGATTTAATAGCAGCCTTCAAATTCCTGAAGGGCGGTTCCAAAGAGGATGGAGCTGGACTGTTCTCAGTGGTGACAGAAGACAGAACAAGGAGAAATGGTCTCAAGTTGCAGCAAGGGAAGTTTAGGCTAGATATAAGGAAAAACTTTCACACAAGGAGGGTAGTAAAACATTGGAACAGGTTACCCAGAGCAATAGTGGACTCTCCATCCTTGAGGTTCTTTAAGACCCAGCTAGACAAAGCCTGGTCTATGTTGATTTAGTTGGGGATGGTCTTGCTTTGAGCAGGGGGTTGGACTAGATGACCTCCCGAGGTCCCTTCCAGCCCTAATTTTCAATGATTCTTTAATTCTGTGTTTGCTATGACAAAATCACTTTCTCTTCCAGAAGAGTTCAGGTGGTGACATATCTTGAAAAGGCTATGGTTATTAGGATTTTACTGTGTTTCCTGGTATCCACTTCCCATGGGATGATGAGGTACAGGTTGTAGCCACATTGGTCTGCAGGCAAATGTATTCAGAACTCTTGGGGAGGTGATATCTTTTATTAGACCAATGAGATATATGCAAAAAAAGTTTCCATTTGCAAGCTCTGGGGCACACGCGCCCTTCCTGTTCATTTTCATTTCCACCTGGGAGCAATTTTACAATCTTTTCCGTCTGTGATGCCTGCAGAAGATTGCGTGTGCCCAACAGCTTGCAAATTAAGACACTTTTTTTGCAACTATCTTGTTGATCTAACAAAATATATCATCTCCCCAAGAGTTCTGATTACTGAGGGGTGATGGAGAGTTCTGGAGGAAAGCAATAGTTTTCATGGGAAGCGCAACTCCTAAGCTGAGAGTTTAGCTGAGGAAGCAAAAGGAGGGGAAATATCAAAATACAACTTTTCAGATTACCACATACGTTGTAACTAGAAGAGAAATTTATTGAATACATTTTTACTGGCCTGAAGATATTTCAAAGCTATTATATTTGCAGGATGTTTAAAAGTAAATATTGGCATTATAGAGATATATAATATGAAGTATCTCCTGAAGGGGCAGAAGTGAGAAAATATCAGTGTTTCATTTTAAACTGCTTTTGGCTTTACAATTTAAAGTGTTTAACACCTGCTTAAAGAACAGGCAATTTAGTGTGAAGAAGGAAGGAGCTAATAACCATTAGGAAGAAGAGTGAAGTTCCAAAGGACATCAGATTTTAACCCTTAGTAAGGATCACCAGCTCAATGCAACCCTAAATACAAATTTATTCCATCTGCCTTTTTAATGTTAGCTTAAGGACATATTTGTATTAATATTTTATGAAGGTTGCTTACATCTGACAATGTGAAAATGCTTGCTGTATATGTATGCTGGGTTTTTTTAAGCATGGGTGATTTGCTTCCTGTTACACCTCTTACTAATGCCAAAACATTCTACCGAACAGTGCTCTTGGAAGCCCATTTTTGTGAGACCCTTGAAACCAAGAGAAATCTTGTCTGAATTCATAGCATCAAAACTGAAAGCCTGCTTGCTTAATTACCCATGCTGTAAGAGAAATCAGAGGGATAAATTTGTTCTGCTCCTTTCTTTCGGGTCACTTAGCGGACACCACAAGTTATTCACAAGAACAGTTAATGTAACTTTTAATCCATTTTTCTATTTCCAGGTATCTTATGCATGGAAGGGAATATTAGCAGGTAACAGATTTATTTCCCATAGGGCATGAGTGTTTTTATGTTCAGATTTTAGGTAAATCAAAAGCATAACATGCAAACAACTTTCCTATTTTTACAAACATTGTGACTATGGGGAACAGTTTTCTCCACAGGCAGAGCCTCCCATGGAACTTTGTGTCAGCTAGCTTGCAGCACATAATGACCCTAAGTTAATGTTGTCAAAGAGTCTTTTGTTGTAGCAATATAAAGGAAAAGACTTTTGCTGGTCAGTATTTAAAGTGTTTCAGTGCTTTCTAATTCTATATTCCTAATTATCTTAAAACCTGACAAAGACACTGACTGGGATGATTAGGGATGATGCTCCCGTCTGATTTGCTCTAGGTCACCTTCTCAAGTCACTCTATATCCTTGTTCCAAAGTTTCTGTTCTATAAAATAGGTATGATCCTTAAAGGTGTAAACAAACATTGCATTTCTCCTGGGAGAGAGGAGAAAGCATTTTGTTCTGGGATCCTACATACTACCAATCTATTGTCCTACTTTAAGTCCTTGTGAAGTACACAAGATAAAATATGCTATGACTTTTTTCCCAGGACAATGCTGTGTACCTCTGTAAAAGTGAAGTTATGCATTACACTTAGACCATGCTAAATCTGTAGACTGTTAAGTGGTGTTAAAATTAGAACATGCTGTGAGCAGTCACATGTTAAGGGTTAATACTGTTTCTTGTCTGCACAGCTCTGACTTGTTACTAGATGGCTAGTGAGTAAGGGTATGGCTAGGAGCCAGGACACCTAGACTCTATCCCTGCTCAGGGATGTGGGGGAGGGGAGCAGTGCATCTTAGGATGCTGAAGGACTGCATATTACTCATTTTATCTCTATAGAGCAGACTAAAGTTACCTTAACACAGGCTAGGTAGCATGACCCAAAGTTAACCCTCATCTGAAGTGGCATAACTTTGAGATGCTCAGAGGACACTTACCACAAATTAAGAGCATTGATATGTGGATGTTCATGTTTTAAGTGCCCTTAGTATGGTTTATGTGCAACATGTAACTTCACCCTAACTTAATAGCTGTCCATTCAAATTTATTGCTAGTCATTCCAGGCACAAGCCTGTCAAGCTGTGTGCCCTCCTGGGCCACTGAGTAACAATGCAGTTTAGAAGGGCAGCATGTGTAGAGCTTTGCTGCTCCTCTTTTGTCATGGGTTTTGACTCAGATCAATCAGGACTGCCTCAAATGAGACATCTATTTACAGCCTACATCTTAAATTCTGTCTTAGTGTGTCCTTGTATAGAATCTAATATGGAGAAGTCAGGATCATAGTTGGATATGATTCTACATTGTTCTTTTTTCTGTACTCACAGCACAAGTCAAACTCCAAGTGCTACATCCAAAGTAACTTACTCATCTGACTTCATTAATTATGGGCCTTAGATCTGGGATGCTTTACTCACTTTGCATCAATTGCCTTTGATGCTGGCAATAAACTTAAATCTCCCCGTAAACTGCCTTTTCCTATGAGAATAAGCCCCAAAACCTGAACATTTTACATATAACTTCTGTTGATGAGAGCCAGTTCAGAGTGTCTGCCTTATCCTACACAATAGCCATGTGCCTTTTTATTTTTCCTTGTGACCTAATTGGTTATATTAACATAATTCTAGATGAACTAAAAATGCCTTATTATTATGTTAATACTGCTGGGTTTAATTTTAATTATTCTCCCATTTTATTACCATACTGTTCTGAATACCTTGCTGTTTGCTGGCCTCTCTAATGACTTTTCAGAAGGAACTGGGTACAAATGAAAATGGTCAAATAATCAAGGAATAAATATCTTCCTTGATCCTGAACATTTGGGTGGCAGCTAGCATTTCCATACAGTATTCTTGGCATGTATGCCATGCTACTTGCATGACTTGTGGAAGATACTAACTAGTAGGGCTATGTGATGCTTCAGTCGCTGATTAGATTTGGCCCAATTTGGCGGCCAAACCTCCAAATCCAAATTGAATCAGGAGACCCTTTAATCTCTCCAAGTCAAAGCAGAACCCCCCAAATCAATTTAGGGAGATTCGATGATTCTGACATAGACACAACTTTAAATGTTTTTTCTTCATACCTCAAGGTACCAGGCAGCTCATGAACAATGGGATGCTGGGGTGGATGGAATGTCCCACGAGAGCATGGAGGGGTCCCCAGTGCGATTGGTGGCGGACCTGGAAGTGGACCAGAAGCACTTCCAGTCTGCTTCTGGGTCCTCCGCAGAGTGTGTGGGGGACCCACCCCCGGCTCAGTGATTGATGCCTGCTGGGTCGGGGGGGGGGGGGGGGCCCCTGA